>NC_053395.1:222385755-222717898 GCF_905171765.1 Bufo bufo | reverse complement strand
TTGGATCAGCCTGTAGTGTGTTTTTCCACTTTAATTTTGAGTGTGACTCCAAATCCAGACCTCCAAGGGTTAAAAAATTTGATTTCCATTTTTTTATTTTTGTGTGATTTTGTTGTCAGCACATTCAACTATGTAAAGAACAAAGTATTTCAAAAGAATATTTAATTAATTCAGATCTAGGATGTGTTATTTTTGTGTTCCCTTTATTTTTTTGATCAGTGTATGTTACTATGTTACTATGTAACATAAGCTGGTTGAGGTGCTGTACATTGAATATATGTATGTAGTGCAGTAAATCTAATGTATTATGTGCCACTTGTGCAGGGGGTGGGAGACTAGGGGACCACCTTGCTCAGGGGCCCACCGGGGGATTCCCCTGTACCCATGTGGGCCAGTCCGAGCCTGCCGACAAATATGGCACCGGTGGAGCTGAAGCCTACATCCCAGACATCAAGATGGACGTGCAGAACAAGGTGTCAGCAGTGTGTAATCTATATCAATGTATGTGGTGCAGTGTGTGATGATCACGCACTGCACCCATCACATGCTGCACCACATGCACATATCACACGCTGCACCCAGGGCCGTCTTTAATATTGATTGTACCCTGGGCAAGAATTTACTAGGGCCCCCTGGATCCCGCCTTCCCACCCCCTAGCATGCAATCACACCCTCCACCACAACACACACAAAATATCCACACATCTCATGGAGTAGTAAACTTTAATAATGTAAACATAAAGAACTGGTTCACAAATAAGTCCTTATATTGACCTATTTACCGCCTGTAGCTCCCTCCCACTTCTCCACCACCCAGCACCCTTACTCACATAAAACAATATATATAATATAGCTTACAGTGAATGACTGTAAATACTTCCAGTTCTGAAGACTCCAGCGGCTCAGGATCAATGCTCTGTGCTGGAAGTGGGCACCGCTCTGCAGTTCAGGAAGGAGACCGGGGCTCGGTTCACCCTAGCGTTACAGTGCACCCCAGCACCCCACAGTATGCAGTATAGCACCCAATAGTATACAGCACCCCACAGTATGCAGTATAGCACCCTATAGTATACAGCACCCCACCGTATGCAGTATAGCACCCTATAGTATACAGCACCCCACCGTATGCTGTATAGCACCCTATAGTATAGAGGACCCGACAGAATGCAGTATAGCACCCTATAGTATACAGCACCCCACAGAATGCAGTATAGCACCCTATAGTATACAGCACCCCACAGTATGCAGCAAAGCACCCTATAGTATACAGCACCCCACAGAATGCAGTATAGCACCCTATAGTATACAGCACCCCACAGTATGCAGTATAGCACCCTATAGTATACAGCACCACAGTATGCAGTATAGCACCCTATAGTATACAGCACCCCACCGTATGCAGTATAGCACCCTATAGTATACAGCACCCCACAGTATGCAGTATAGCACCCTATAGTATACAGCACCACAGTATGCAGTATAGCACCCTATAGTATACAGCACCCCACCATATACAGTATAGCACCCTATAGTATACAGCACCCCACAGTATGCAGTATAGCACCCTATAGTATACATAACCACAGTATGCAGTATAGCAGCCTATAGTATACAGCACCCCACCGTATGCAGTATAGCACCCTATAGTATACAGCACCCCACAGTATGCAGTATAGCACCCTATAGTATACAGCACCACAGTATGCAGTATAGCACCCTATAGTATACAGCACCCACCGTATACAGTATAGCACCCTATAGTATACAGCACCCCACAGTATGCAGTATAGCACCCTATAGTATACAGAACCACAGTATGCAGTATAGCACCCTATAGTATACAGCACCCCACCGTATGCAGTATAGCACCTTATAGTATACAGCACCCCACAGTATGCAGTAAAGCACCCTATAGTATACAGCACCCCACAGAATGCAGTATAGCACCCTATAGTATACAGCATCCCACCGTATGCAGTATAGCACCCTATAGTATACAACATCCCACAGTATGCAGTATAGCACCCTATAGTATACAGCACCCCACAGTATGCAGTATAGCACCCTATAGTATATAGTACCCCACAGCATGCAATACATAGTATAACACACCACAGTATGCAGTATAGCACCCCACAGTATACAGCACCCCACAGTATACAGCACCCCACAGTATACAGTAGAGCAGTATAGCACCCCACACTATGCAGCACCCTCACACTATACAATATACAGCACCCACACTATACAGCACCCCACAGTATACAGTAGAGCAGTATATAACCCCACACTATACAGCATACAACACCCCACACTATACAGAATTTAGCACCCCACACAATATACAGCACCCACAGTATACAGTACAGCAGTATAGCACCCCACACTATACAGTAGAGCAGTATAGCACCCCACACTATACAGTAGAGCAGTATAGCACCCCACACTATACAGTAGAGCAGTATAGCACCCCACACTATACAGCACCCCACACTATATAGTAGAGCAGTATAGCACCTCACAGTATACAGTAGAGCAGTATAGCACCCCACACAATATACAGCACCCACAGTATACAGTAGAGCAGTATAGCACCCCACACTATACAGCACCCCATAGTATACAGTAGAGCAGTATAGCACCCCACACTATACAGCACCCCACAATATACAGCTCCCACAGTATACAGTAGAGCAGTATAGCACCCCACACTATACAGCACCCCACACAATATACAGCACCCACAGTATACAGTAGAGCAGTATAGCACCCAGGGGCGTAGCTATAGGGGGTGCAGAGGTAGCAGTCGCTACCAGGCCCAGGAGCCTGAGGGGGCCCAAAAACCCTTGTGCCACATAAGACACTGGCATTATAGAAAGTGCATGCTGGTCAATTTACACCTTTGGCTGGAGGGAAGGGGTTAGGTCAAGAATTTAGATTGAGGGGGTGCCCTTTCAATGTTTGCTTCTGGCAGCAGGAAGGCTATGTGCTCCCCTGCCCCTTGCCAACAAGGGAAGGAGGGCCCAAGCTGAACTCTTGCACCAGGGCCCATAAGCCTTTAGCTACGCCCCTGATAGCACCCCACAGTATACAGCACCCCACTATACAGTAGCTTACAGTATATTAGTATAACAGCCCCTGTCACCTTTTCCTGATGTAATCTTGACAAAAAAAAAGCTCCACAATTCTGGCAAACTTCTCCTGCAGCAACACTCCTGGTAGAAAGAAAGGACCTTTGATTACCTCATTGCCATGTGACCAGTAATATCGCTATGTTACTGGTAACATGGTGATGATGTCATCTAAGGTCCTTTCTCCTAAGAGAATCACAGCTCTCACTCTCTCACAGTTTGCTGCCTGGAGTGCCCGCACGCAGGCAGGCATGGCAGCACCCCCCTGTGTAGGCACGCCGCTTGATGTACAGGCACGCCGCTTGATGTAATTTAATTTGTGGGCAGTGGCCAGTGGGGCAGTTAGTTACCTTGGGCCCCCCAGGATCAACTGGGCCCGGGGCAGCTGCCCCTTTTGCCCCGCGTTAAAGACGGCTCTGGCTGCACAACACCCATCACACGCTGCCCCACATGCTTCCCATACCCCACACAGTGCACCACATATCACACGCTGCCCCACATGTACCACGCACTGATGTGTGTGTGTGTGATGCATGTAGTGAATGCAGGCTATTGAAGCCAAGTGGTAAAGTACAGGGAGGATCCGCCATATTGGACTGGACTTTATCACTTTACTATAATTACCTCATGTTATTTAGACCAGTAAGGCCCCTTTCACACGAGCGAGTTTTCCGCGCAGGTGCAATGCGTGAGGTGAACGCATTGCACCCGCACTGAATCCGGACCCATTCACTTCTATGGGGCTGTGCAGATGAGCGGTGATTTTCACGCATCCCTTGTCCGTTGCGTGAAAATCGCAGCATGCTCTATATTGTGCGTTTTTCACGCAACGCATAGAAGTGAATGGGGCTGCGTGAAAATCGCAAGCATCCGCAAGCAAGTGCGGATGCGGTGCAATTTTCACACATGGTTGCTAAGATGAAAGTCTATTCACTGTATTATTTTCCCTTATAACATGGTTATAAGGGAAAATAATAGCATTCTGAATACAGAAAGGTTAGTAGAAGGTCAATTGAGGGTTAAAAATAAAAATAAAAAATTAACTCACCCCCTCCTCTTGATCGCGTCTCTTCTTACTTCTTTAATCATGAGCTGCCGGCTAAAAGACCTGTGGTAACGACACATCACATGGTCCAATCACATGGTCCATCACCTTGGTGGTAGACCATGTGATAAGCTCAGTGACATCACCACAGATCCTTTGACAGGTCCTGAAGAAAGAACAGGAGACCGGCAGCTACGCGATCAATTGGAGGAGGTGAGTTCATTTTATTTTATTTTTTTAACCCTCAATTGGCCTTCTACTAAGCATTCTGTATTCAGAATGCTATTATTTTCCCTTATAACCATGTTATAAGGTAAAATAATTACATCTACACAACCTTGAACCCAAACCTGAACTTCAGTGAAGTAGTTCGGGTCTGGGTACCACATTCAGTTTTTTATCACGCGCGTGCAAAACGCATTGCACCCGCGCGATAAAAACGGAATGCAATCGCAGTCAAAACTGACTTCAATTGCGTACCTACTCGCGTGGGTTTGCCGCAATGCACCCGGGACGCATCCGGACACGCTCGTCTGCAAGGGGCCTAACGGTTTCCTGCATGCTCACCTCTTAGGGCATGTTCACACAACCGTTATTTATTTCTGTTCTGCTCCGTAAGATGAGCAGAACAACAAAAATAACGGAAGTTCTGGATGGGGCACATTTTTGTCAACATACACAAAAAACATATACATTATCGGACGCCTCAGACAGATGCCACGTCACCATGGAGTTCCATTGTAAAAAAGTATAGGTTTTTTTGCAGGTTAGGACGGCATAGTGTATCACTGTTGCAGTTTTCCATCCTGAAAAAATAAATAAAAAAAGGATAGGCTAACATATATAATTTTTTTACACTACGGTACTCTATGGTGATGCAAAAAACAGTATGGCATCTGTCTGAGGCGTCTGGTAACATATAATAACAAAATGTGATGTGAACCCGGCCTGACTGACAGGGAAGAAGCTGGACAGACCCCGCCGACTACCATGGAGTCCGTTCAGTATCTCCCTTTATACCAGACAAAAAAGTGCTGCATATAAGGCTTTTTTGTCTATGATGGAAAAATGAATCCAGCCAGCAATGGAGGCAACATGGACAGTCACAATACATTAGTAAGTGGCTTGTATTAACTTTATCTACATGGTGAATGCTATTTGCTGAAATGAGAGGCGGGCTAGGTCAGGATTTGGGGGGTACCACCTCTCTTCATGGTGTACTACTGGTTAGGATTCTGTAGGTGCACTGGGGGGAGATGGTTCAGCACTGGCACGGTGTGCTGGAGGGACATGCAGGATGGTGGCATGCTTGAGATGGGTTTTTTGGCCCTTATGAAAGGTATATGTAAAGCTTGTGAGGTGCTTGTAACAGTGTGGGTGCCGTCTGGAGGTACATGGGGGACCAGTGGGGTGCTGGTAACAGTGTGGGTGCCGTCTGGAGGTACATGGGGGACCAGTGGGGTGCTGGTAACAGTGGAGTACATGGGGGACCAGTGGGGTGCTGGTAACAGTGTGGGTGCCGTCTGGAGGTACATGGGGGACCAGTGGGGTGCTGGTAACAGTGTGGGTGCCGTCTGGAGGTACATGGGGGACCAGTGGGGTGCTGGTAACAGTGGGGTACATGGGGGACCAGTGGGGTGCTGGTAACAGTGTGGGTGCCGTCTGGAGGTACATGGGGTACCAGTGGGGTGCTGGTAACAGTGTGGGTGCCGTCTGGAGGTACATGGGGGACCAGTGGGGTGCTGGTAACAGTGGGGTACATGGGGGACCAGTGGGGTGCTGGTAACAGTGGGGTACATGGGGGACCAGTGGGGTGCTGGTAACAGTGTGGGTGCCGTCTGGAGATACATGGGGGACCAGTTGGGTGCTGGTAACAGTGTGGGTGCCATCTGGAGGTACATGGGGGACCAGTGGGGTGCTGGTAACAGTGTGGGTGCCGTCTGGAGGTACATGGGGGACCAGTTGGGTGCTGGTAACAGTGTGGGTGCCATCTGGAGGTACATGGGGGACCAGAAGTGTTACAGAATATTGCTGATTACAAATCACTGACATGGGCAAGATTACGTTGTTTATTGCGGTCCCCAGTGCATGGAACGGGCGGCACACATGTACATGAGCCCTAAAAGTCAGAATTTCTCAATATTGGAGCATCTGACCAGATTAAAAAAAGTAATGTTTGAAAGAGTGTGACGAGCCCTACAATGCTGGTTAGTTTGCTACTGTTAATTCTGCTGACAGACTCCCTTTTTTTTAAACAGATTTTTTTTATAGGGATAACCATAATTTGTGGTTAAATAAATGTTATAATTTAGATGAATAAAATGTGTGAACATTTCAAATAATTGTCTTTTTTTTTTTTTTGTAAATGATTCAGTTGTAGTTTTTTTGTTTGTTTTTCATAACTATATACTTTGGAAAACTGTAGCCGTGCATGTGTCTCCGATGGCAGACTATGGGGGAATTGATCATGAGCAGAATATTTGAAGTCAGTTTTGCTTGAGTCTGTGTTGGAGAACTTTATTCCACATTTATCACGTGTCGCCGGTTGTCGGATATATGTGGCTCGTTCTTCCCCCAGCACTTCTGTCTAGTGACGCTTCTCCAGTTCTCCTATTCCTCCTCCTCCTGGAGTGAAGCTCATTAACATAGCTGGCCACACCCACTTTTCCCATCCATATTACAAAACTGGAGTAAGTTTAGTAAAAATGCAAAAAGTCACTAAATTTGGCGCAATTGAGAGCAAAAAAAGTTGCAAAAGCCATTTTTTGTTTACTTTTTGATGCCAGAATTCTGGAGTAAAGTTCTGTTAAGGGTCCATTTACACGTCCACATGAGAGGGTCCGGATCCGTTCCGCAATTATGTGGAACGGGTGCGGTCCCTTTCACTTTCAATGGGGCTGTCCGCATCCGCACTTCCGTCCCCCCAAAAAATATAGCATGTCCTATTCTTGTCCGCAACTGCGGACAAGAAAAGGCATTTTCTATTATAGTGCCGGCGATGTGTGGTCCACAAAATGCGGAACACACATTGCCGGTGTCCATGTTTTGCGGATCCGCAATTTGCGGACCGCAAAACACATGCGGACATGTGAATGGACCCCTAATCAGGGCCTATGTATGATGTAACAGACATACACGACTAGGGAGCAGCATCTACTGCTGATTTTCACGCATCACTTGTGCGTTGCGTGAAAATCGCAGGATGCTCTATGTTGTGCGTTTTTCGCGCAACGCAGGTCCCATAGAAGTGAATGGGGCTGCGGGAAAATAGTAAGCATCCGCAAGCAAGTGCGGATGCGGTGCGATTTTCACACATGGTTGCTAGGAGACGATTGGGATGGGGACCCGATCTTTATTATGTTCCCTTATAACATAGTTATAAGGGAAAATAATAGCATCCTTAATACAGAATGCTTAGTAAAATAGGGCTGGAGGGGTTAAAAATAAAAAAATTTAACTCACCTTAATCCACTTGTTCGCACAGCCCGGCTTCTTTTCTTTCTTCTTCTTTGTTGTGCAGGAAGAAAAGGACCTGTGGTGACGTCACTGCGCTCATCACATGGTCCGTCACATGATCCATCACCATAGTGATTGACATCACTACGCTCATCACATGGTCCAAGGTCCTTTACCCAGGTCCTGAAGAAAGAAGAGATGCCGGCTGCGCAAACAAGTGGATTAAGGTGAGTTAAATAATTTTTTTTATTTTTTTTAACCCCTCCAGCCCTATTGTACTATGCATTCTGTATTCAGAATGCTATTATTTTCCCTTATAACCATGTATAAGGGAAAATAATACAATCTACACAACACCTAACCCAAACCCAAACTTCTGTGAAGAAGTCCGGGTTTGGGTACCAAACATGCCGATTTTTATCATGCGCGTGCAAAACGCATTAAAAGGTTTTGCACTCGTGCTGAAAAATTGCGCATTTTCCTGCGACGCACCCGCATCTAATCCGGCCCAAATCCATGACGCCAGTAGACACAAATCAATAACCAAATTCCACCAAAGACAATAGCAGGAGAAACACACACGACATTAACACTGTCACTCCTGCAGTTTCTGCACAGTGTGCCAGGCAGGGTCACAGCATCCATTTACACAGGCTGTGTGTGTCACTGACTGGACCGCATCACATTCACAAATTCTCACACAATCTGTGCAAAAGAAAACGGACACTGTACTGACTGTGCACTCTATTTACTGCAGAACCAGCCAAAATTGGCTTTTTTTTTCTTTAATTTGAGCGAAAACTGCATTTTATACGGCAGGTAATCATCACACGCCATTTTGGTGTGTACGATACTTGAGAAAACTTACATTTCAATATTGCATTTTTATGTGTATATTTAAAATAAAACCGTACACTGGAATATTGCTTGTACAGGAAATGGGTTTCTTGCATCATAGACTGAAATTTGGGGTTTAGTAGGAAACAGAGGCCGGCCGTCATTATAGAGGAAGGAGATGAAAATGTCTAAAGGATGACGGAGCCATCGACATCATTATCTCACAGCCGCATGATGTTACCTCTGACTCTGACGTCACCCTCAGTTTTTGCCCCTTCCTATAAAGTTGGCTATTCTATACTTCCTTCACTGACATCTTATTTTACTGCCCCCCTCCACCTGTAATGTGTCCGCTCCGTCCAGGATCTGCCCATACAAAAAGAACACAATTTGGAAGTCCATATAAAAGAAAAGTCGCTTCTTCATTTCTGAACCACAATCATGATCACCGCTATAATATTTTTTACATTTGTGTAACAACTTACTAGTACATAATAGATGGAAAAGGTCCTTTTGAGAATATAGGAAATTTCTAATTTGTTTTTTAAACAAATAATGTTAAAGGGGTTATCCGATATCGAAAATATCCCCGCCAATGGCCGGACCCCTTGTATGGATTATACGTGTCAGGGCACCCGCGTCGCTCCAGATAAATGATCTGGACTGACATTCTGCTTTGGCCACAAGATGCCGCTGTTTCCTAAGCACAGCAACAGACTGCATTTCATGTGATGTTGGGAACGCTCAGGGGTGGAGTTATAAGTCTGGAGAGGAAGACAGAAGCCATCTTATAGTGAGGCTGTGAGAGACACTGAAGAAATGTGTGAGCAGTGAATCCGACGGCATCCAGGTGTAAGAGTGACCAGAGCGGCAGCTAAGTGAAGCTGATCGTGTCCAAGACCCTGATCCTGTCCAGCGGAAACGAGGATTGCTTCCAGGAACGCTGAGGAGCAAAGCTACATACACTGCAGTATCGCATGCTTGTTGGAGAGGCATTTGTTCTTTTCAGAGTCACCAGTGGATGCAGAGCGGCAAAAAAAAAAAAGCCAAATTAAATCGATGGATGTAGGAGCCCTAAAAGTGAAGCGAGCATCAACCAATCATAGCTCGGCTCTCATTTCTTACACTGCTCTGGTAAAATGAAAGCAGTGCTCCGATTGGTTGCTATAGGCAATGGCTAGTTTCTCTTTTAATCTATGTGTTGCTCTGTGCCCCCCACATCCATCCGCAGTTATTACACCCAATATCACCCCTGATCGCTGTGACTCCATGACACCTTTAACACTGGGTGATCTTGTAAGCCGTGTATCGGGGTGGGCTCCCCAGCATACAGCAAAGTCACGAACGAGGAAAGCAACCCCAACTTTTGCCAAAGCAGAATTTTACTTAAATGTGGAAATAAACACAAGCACAAATGCTGGGAACCTTAAATAAATTTACATACACCCAGCCCGAAGGCTGAGACCATTGTGCTGCACAGCACGGCGCCCTCCGATGGATGCACGAGGAAAGAGCAGTAATTTACCTACTGGCGGGCATGACTATACCGCCACACCTTACCTGTTATTACCCTAAAAGAACACTGTATGGGGGTGTGGTACGGGCTAGCCTGCGGTGCAGCACAACAGCTTACAATCTTACACAGATCTACAGGATTCCCCCTCCCATAACCGGTCCTGTATCACGTGCCTGAGTATTCCTTCTGAGCCAAACGACAGCCTGGCGTGAGTTAGTAGGAATTTTATCAGCTCTCCAATGTGAAATGTCACTTTAAGTTATGTAGTCCTTGCAATGAACAGTAGTAACACTTGTGGCCTGACACAAACAGAGACCCTAACTAACTACAGGCCTGGTCTCAGTCTCTAGGCGCCAACACTGTGGTGAGGTGCGTACACGATCTTACTGAACCAGGTCCGCTCTGCATCCGCTGGCGACTCTGAACAGAACAAATGCCTCTCCAACAAGCATGCAATACTGCAGTGTATGTAGCTTTGCTCCTCAGCTCTCATCAGCGATCCTGGAAGCAATCCTCATTTCCACTGGACAGGATCAGGGTCTTGGACACGACTATAAGATGGCTGCTGCCTTCCTCTCCAGACTTGTAACTCTACCCCCTGAAAGTTCCCAACATCACATGAAATGCAGTCTGTTGCTGTGCTTAGGAAACAGCGGCATCTTGTGGCCAAACAGCAGAATGTCAGTCCAGACCTTTAACTTCGTTTAAACAAACACAATGTTCAGACAATGAGAGCGGTTTCCCCATCACACAGGCTATGGCTGCGGACGAGGTCATCGTGACCCCCGCATCATGTGTTACTACTACATTTTATTCCAGTTAAATAATTTTGGGTGGTGTTCAAAAAGATTTATTAAAACAGGTGTAAATTAGAACTGGCTTAGTTGCCCATAGCAACCAATAAGATACCACCTTTCATTTTCCAAAGGAGCTCTGAAAAAAGAAAGGTGGAATCTGATTGGTTGCTATGGGCAACTAAGCCAGTTTTCCTTTCCACCAGTTTTGATAAATCTCCCCCATCATGTTAGTGCAGTTTCTTCTTCATGGTAAGTTTCCAGGGCAGTTGCCTAGCAACAGTCCACATGTGCAGTGGATGACATCAGCAGGTTGCATCCCGCTCCTTCACAATGGCAGCTGGGGGGCAGCATTCTGATCGGGGAGATGGGTTTTCTCTAAATAAAGGGGGGCAGGCACTCTCGTTTCCTCAAAATCCTGGCAGACGTCACTTTCCTCCTCTTGTCCTCAGATAACTGCCTTGAGTGTTTGTCCACCTCTCGGTAACCTAAAAGGACTGTGTGCTGAAATCATTGAATTCCTCTGGTGCTGACCTCACAGTGTGAGATACTACAGAGCTGCATTCACAATACTGTACAATCCTGAGCTGAATTCTCCCAGCATTCCCTGGTTGTTTGTTGTCTACAGAGCTTGTTGGTGATTTGCATTCTGGGAATTGTAGTCCATTTGTAGGGCCCCAGGCAGTCACCTGATGTAGATTGTGCACATACTATTTCCCTGCATTACAGGAGCTCTGTTAGAGCCTTCACACGCTGCAGATTTTATTGCAGAATTTTCCATGATTGAAAATCAGTTTCTTCTTTTTTCCCCTTTAATACACAAAGCCACACATTTAACATCACCCATACTGCCGCCAAAATCTAGGACTGATGGAAGCTAGCCTACACCTGAGCTTTGGTTGCCATTTAGACGGTACACAAAAACTGGTTTTCCACCCAGTCATGGATGGGGCCACCACTTAACAGAAAAGAATAGCAAAGCACCAATATGGGAATGTACTTTTAACCCAGAGGTGTTTTTTTCTTTCATTTTTGCATGTTTGTTTTCCTTCCCAGTCTTCCTGGACCCAAACGTCATTTTTCCGTTCACCCGTATGAGGGCTTGTTCTTTGCAGGACAAGTTGTTAAATGGTGGCATTGGAAAGTACATGGCATACAATGTAGTGAGAAATGGTAAAAGGCTGTAATGACTGCGATCGGCATTATTGCCGGTCATGGACATTAGCTGCGGGTCTCTGCTGTTTGACAGACCCGCTGGCTACGGCACTGCATGTGTGAGCAGGCACCATGTTTAAAGACCCTACCAGCACATCGCTGGTAGCAAAAGGGTTATGACTTAAGATGGGTTCACATCCTATTTTTGCCAATTTAACAAATGCATAGCGCTCAACGCTTTCCCATCCTGCAGAGCCCAGCAATAGCTATATACACACCCATTCATGTGCACTTACTTTTACAAGTGAACTCTGGTAGCATATGATAAACGCGAGCCAAAAACATGACGTGAACCCAACTTTTTGTAGTGCAACCGATTTTAAATATTGACCTACAGAAACAATCCAGATGCACACAGTTAAATGTAATCTTGTCGACTGCAGCTGTCACTCAATAGTTAAATCAGTCGCACTACAGCTCTGGTCTTATTCCCCCAACACTCAGCTCTTCATGCAGTCACAGCTTAACCCCTTCAACCACTGACGTACCGGTACATCGCAAGGTTAAGGTAATGTATGGAGCAGTCTGCTGCAGTGAGCCCACTCTGTATGTGGCGGGTGACAGTTGTATCATACAGCAGACCCCCAGCCGCAATGACAGGGAATGGAGATCCCACCAAACTGTCATTTAACCCCTCAGATGCTACGATCAATGCAGATTGCAGTACCTGTGAGGTCAGGCAGAGGGGTGCAGGCTGATCAGAGCCCCAGCAGTTAAATTGTGGGGCTCTGATTGGTTACCATGGCAGCCTGGAGGCTTTTGAAGCCTTCCAGGTCTGCCATAGTAAGCACCCTGCTGCTGTGTGCACAAAGCACAGCATGTGAAAATGCTATGAATTGGAAAATAAAAGTGCAAATGCAAAGCCAAAAATGAGCCTGGTACATAAGGTGTTAAAGATGAGCCGTCACATCCTCCATGAGCTGAAACAAGTAGCACACTTACAGCTACTTCCTCAGAGTCAACCTTAACATCCCCCATGGGTTTTATTATTTTTGGTAACAGATACTAGTGGTCTCTCTCCACCCAGTGGCAATGGCTGAGGTGGAAACCATTTAAAAAACATATCCGGCTGCACAGGAACATGTGGTGCATGTAAAAACTGGATGTTGAAGCAGGACCAGAGCTCGACAGTGGGAGACCAACGGAGCCAGATACTGTCAGCAGAAACTGTCAGCTAGTACTGTCAGCGCTCTCTGCGGACCCTTTTAAGGAGGTTTCCAGGATCAGGCATTGATAGCCTATAAAACCAATATCAGATCAAAAGGGTATCAAACCAGCACCTCATCAAGGGGCCACAGCCTCCTGAACATGTACAAAGCTATTTAGTAACAGTTCAGGGAATTGCCGCTTCCTCCCCTTGAAGTGAATGGGCTGAAGCTCTAATACTCTGCACAGCATAAAACCAGGTCAAGTTTGATATTTCATACTAGGTGTGATCAAGGTCCTTCTGTACCCAGTGATACATAAATGTAACATAAATGTAACAAAGTAACTTAATTAAAATAAATTTTTATTAGCAAAATAAATAAAATAATGACAAAAGCTTCAGTCTGTGGCTGCAGATCCAGGGAGGGGACGGGTGGAAGGTCCCAAGGACACAATGTTCTTCACAGCAGACTCCACCTCCAGTCTGGTGATGGTTCTCCTGTGGTTATACATGGACAGCCTGGCAGCTTCAGATGCTATGGACACCATCAGCTCAGATTCTTTGGCCAAACAGATGTCCCGCCCCTGAGGACCCTGTAAAGAACAAATTGTTTATCAGAACAAGGATAGAAAAGGCCATTTCTAGATGGCATCACCCACCCTGCACATTTGACTGGTGCAGCTTAGCATGCCCAGGAAGCTGAAGAGATAAGTGGATGCCAAGCACTCCTGGTACCACTTGCCCAAGAATCTGACCAGGTTCAGACTGGCCCACAGGGGAACAGATTAGTCCCTGGTGGGCCCCCTAGACCCCATACTCTGGTACAGCAGACTGCACTTTATACTGTAGATATGCAGAGCACAGCATCCCAAACCAGGTCAATTATGTAACCAGTTACCCAGTTTACAGACACAGTTGGCTGAGAACTTACAGGTAAACAGCTAGGATAGCCTGTGTCATCTTTCATCAGGGACCTGCCCTCTAGAAGTCAATGCAGAGACCTCATATCATCTTGTAAAACCCTGCCACAATATTTGCATTTATACAGTGGTCCCCCAGAATGAATTTTACTGGTGGGTCCTAGGCACCCATCCGACACTGAATCAGACTACACAAACCCCATTGATAGCATAGCAGTGAGGGTAGACACATGTGGCAGGCGCAGACAAGCACACCAAGCAGTTCACATTGCATCACGGTTTCAATTTTAAAACACAGATTTGCAGTATATCCCGCTGTTGGTTTTGCACCGTGGCTGACACACGTGTTCACAACCACGCCAAGCTTTCTAGATCCCCCATGTTGAGGACCAGCTGGGAAGCTACGATTCAGTGCTCAACTAACCCAAGTGCCACATATACAACGTTCGGACACAGTGCCAATACTACATCAGGTTATTGAACGGGGCACTTTTCAAACCACACCTCTTTCGAGTACGTTCAGATTTCAGCACCAAAAGGCATGTCCCACGTTTGCAGTGTAATCCATGTGGTTCTTATCTGAAGTGGCATCTCTTGACTCAACCCATGAGGAAGCCACAGCAAGATAGCTGCATTAAGTGGGTTCAGCCTTGGAGTTCTGCTGCAGATTTCCAGGAAATTAAGTCTGACTTAATGTGCATTTTTTGGCCGTGTGAACATCCCCCAAGGGTGCGTGGAGCCTCAGGTCACCTCTTACCAAACCTCCTCCAGCCAAAGAGCTTAGAAAGTCACTGCCTTTGAACTGTGAGAACGGCCTGCGAGCCTGGGATACTTGGATTAGAGTCATTACTGGCAGTTAATAAGTCACAGCAGATCCGTCATCTACAGATCACTTATGCATGAAAGCTGCCAAGTAACGCCAGGACCCAAGAGAAGCAACTGCTCCTCCAGGAAAGGCGCAGGGACTGGAGGTTATGGGGGCCATATTGGCAGATAACAGGAGCCTCATTGCCCACCATTCTCTGCCGACCTCTGATTTTAGGGCGTTGCTCTTGGACCATCTCACACCTACCTGTTTTAAAACCTTGTAGATGAATCTGGAGTAGTTCTTGGACTTTGTGCGGCTTTTCTTCCCTGCAGATCTCCGGCTGCCAGCTTCCATTTTGTTCACAGCGTTGGAGGAGCACTTCATTCTGGATTGTTCAAGGAGCCTGATAAGGAGAATAAAGAACATGATGCCAAGGACATACCAGGCAGGGGAGCGACACCAACCAAGTGTCCTGCAGAAGACTACTAAACACTGGGCAGAGCGTCCTGACGAGAGGTCACCCAGCATGTCCCCCTATACATGACCAGCTCTGCACAATGCATTACCAACGGTCACACGCAGGGGGAGCCACAGTATAGTAGTGAGCTTGAGCCCAAGAAATAGGTGGTGGTGGGGTCAAATGGTCAGCATTTCAATACATTTTTGCAGTTAGTACAGACTAACTTTTTAAGGCGACTTTCACACTTGCGTTATTTTTCAGTATCGAGATCCGGCAGAGGGTCTCCATACCAGAAACACATTTCCATTTAATCCTCATGCATTCTGAATGAAGAGAGTTTAGGATGCATCAGGAGGTCTTGCTTTCCATTCTGTGACAGGACACAAGACCATTGCAGTTGTGTCCAGTCACAACAGATCATCACTGAAAACAATGCAAGTCAATGGTAAAAAAAATAAATAAATAAACTCCCAGCAATGCTGTTCCTTAGCGCTAGTGTGAAGCTAGCCTAATGTAGGTTATAGACAAATGCCTCTCCAGCATCTCACTCCAGGCAGAATGTAGTCAACCCTTCCGTGAGCTGACCGTCATCTACTCACTACTATGTAGTTTTGGAGGGTGGTGCGGCATTTTTCTCCAAGATGATGGATGTAGTGATAGTGACCATTTAAAGGGGCCTTCCCACCATAACCTCCCATTCACAGGATGATTAATAAGCATCTGATCGGAGGGGTCCAGCTACTGGGACACATGCAGGTTCTGACCAGGTTTGTGAAACCAAAATCAGGCGCTGATCATAAGAGGAAAGGACAGAGGGTAGTTTTTGTTTTTTTATTGGACTCCAGGTTCTGGATACAAGAACTGCATAAAAAAACCTGAATGTGTGAATACAACAGAGGAGAAATTAGTTTGCAGTCCCTTTCTGCTCAAGTTCATTACTAAACTCTACAGTAAGTTTATCACCTCTTTAAACCCATGTTTTTTCTTCTAGAAGCCACTGCAGTTCAGCTTTCAAAAAGTTGCAGAGATAAATTTTGAGTGAAACCCATCATCACAGCAAACATGTCAACTTCAGGAATGGGAACAAAGGGCAAAAGTGAGAACTTTTTGGTAAAAAAAATAAAAATTATAATATATATATATATATATATATATATATATCTCCACACAACTTAACCACCTGAGACTGAATAATTTGTGAGAAGACCAGAAATCTGCCAGATTATCAAACATTCCAGACCATCAGACAGAATCCATGCAACTCAACACCAGCCTATAGGAACCCCAATGACTATGCGAATACCATCACCACCCTCCCTCCAACACAACTTACCTAATAACCAACCTCACAGTACTGCTGCCAACCAGAGCGCCGTGCTGGGCGTTATATAGCGGGGAGTCATGTGCCTCCAATAAACCAATCACCGGGGGCCGCTCCCTGCAGACGATTACTCAATTAGCTCCATCTGCTTCTGTCACTGCAAACCTATCACTGCACAAAAAAAAAAAACACAACGGGGAGATTTAGGGCTCATTCACACAACGTAGGCCATCCGTGCCCCTATTGTGGACCGCAAACGACGGTTGACTTGAATGGGTCCGCAATCTGCAAGACATGACACGGTGTGGAGCGGAGGCACGGATTGGAAGCCCTACGAAGTGCGAAGTCAATGAGTCCGCAGCGAAACAATACAGGATTCCCGCGGCCCGTGCCAGTGCACTGCGTAAAGCAGCACGGACAGCCTACGTTCATGTGAATGAGCCCTTATAGAAACTAGTAGAAAAGAAACCTGGCTCAGTTGCCCGGAGCAACCGATCAACTAAGGCCAGTTTTACATCCCAGTGCAGGGGAGAATCAAAGAGTGGCCTAAAATACCAGTCTTTGTAAATGACCCCCACAGTGTGTTTAGCGCCTGATGATTTTTAATGCAGTTTTTGTAAGGCTACTTTCACATCTGCGTTTTTGCTGGATCCGGCAGGGATCAGATACGCAATACACGGGCGCCGTTCCGTGGGCATTCCGCATCACTGATGCAGACCCATTCACTTCAATTGGTCCGCAGATCCGGAAATGTGGCACGGAACCCTACGGAAGCACTACGGAGTGCTTCCGTGTGGTTTCGTCCCGTATTTCCGTTCCGCAAAAAGATAGAACATGTCCTATCTTTTTGCGGAACAGCCGGATCTCGGACCCATTCAAATGAATGGGTCCGCGATCCGCTGCGGCTGCCCCACGGACTGAGCTCGTGCATTGCAGCCCGCATTTTGCGGGCCGCAGCACGACCACGGGGCGCACACGTCCGTGTGAAAGAGGCCTAAACGGTACCCTGCCTACCACATAAAGTTAATTATTGCTTCTCCCTAATATAAGGCGTCACCTCTGCAGCCATTTCTGTCTGAGATCCTGCATGCAGTACTTTTGTTTCCGTCTAAAAAAACGGATCTCAGACGGAAATGGCTCAAACGGATGACAACTGATGCAACAGGATCTGTTTTTTTTTTTTTTAAACGGATCCATTGAAATCCTATGCATAAGGGCGGGTTCACATCAGCGTTATGGATTCCATTTTTGTTTTCTGTTATAACAGAAAATAACGGAATCCGTAAGTCAAAATGGAAGCTTTTAAAAGGCATTCCGTTTTGCTTTCGTAGTGTATAGGAATCATAACGGATCCGTCTGGTTTCCGTTATGCAGAACGTAAAAAAAGTCCTGTCGACAGGAAACCAGACAGATCCGTTCTGCTGCCCATAGACTTGTATTATGAAAGATCAAAACGGAATGCCTCTTAAAGGCTTCCGTTTTGACTTCAGTCTTATGGATTCCGTTATTTTCCGCTATAACCATGTTATAACGGAAGACAAAAACGGAATCCATAACGCTGATGTGAACAAGCCCTTACATCGGTTTTCTGTCCGTCATGGGAAGGCAACCAAATGGAATGCATTCTGGTGACTCCGTTCCGTTCAGTTCAGTTTTGTCCTCATTGATAATGAATGGGATGTGACGGATCTCAATACCGGAAAGAAAAAAAACGTAGATGTGAACGTAGCGTGGTGTGTTTTTTTTTAGTTTAAAGTATGTGCCCACTTCCTCTGAAGAACATTATAAGAAAATGGATTGGTTAAAAAAAATGCATTAAAAGGGGTATTCCGGTTCTATAGCGTTATATATATAACCATTAGATCGGTGGGTCTCTCGCCGGTAGGAGGCAGGTTGGGCCTGTGTGCGCCCACTGCTTGTTTCAGAGATAGCCGAGCACAGCGAATTAAAAATTGCATGGGCATTTTTTAAAACTGAAAAATATATATATATATATGGGAAAAATAAAAAAAATAAAAAAGACCCAGAGCTTTTTACGCTGGTCTTAGTATCCCCCTCTGCGCTGCCATAAGATCCGCCTAATTTATGACAAGGCGCGTGCTTCCATCTGTGGCAGTCCGTGCGCCTAGAGTAAAAACTAGATTTAGTAGATTTTTGTTGATATTTGCGTATTTGTCCAGGAGCAAATGTAAGTAAATTTGCCAGAGCTAAAGTCCTAGCCCCGGCACAGCCCCCGACACGACCGCACCCCTATCACGCGCAACTGGTGTACACGGCGCAAAACCGACCATGGGCAGTGGCGTACCGCCAATATAGGCAGGGTACGCCACTGCTATGGGGCCCGCGGCACAGGGGGGCCCGGAGCGCACGGAAGCTCACTGCAGGCTCAGCTTGAAGGCCCCCCTCCCCAAACTTTCACGGACTCTGCGCGCTCCCTAGGACCCAGCCTGGCTGCGCGCTCCCTCGGCTCGTGTACCTGCCCCCTGGCGCACCCAGCGTGGAAGAAGTTAAAAGTGACTTGTGCTGCACGCCCGCCTCGCCAGTGTCGCCAGCCAAACCGTCATCCCGCAGCCAGTCCGGACCTGTGCCATGCCAGCCCGCCCCCAGTAAGACCGCCCCAGCCCCCAGTCACTATCTTTTCAACCCCAACCCAGATCATTAAACAAAAAATTCCTTTACTAATAACAGTCTCTCTTACTGGCACTGGCGTAATTAGAAATGACTGGGCCCCACAGGAAACTTTTGAACGGGCCCCACAGCAAATTTTTGAATGGGCCCCTCCAGTTGTCCAGCACCTCTGACCGGCAGAGACCCTTGACTTCTTCCCTAATACAGTCCAATTATCGTCCAATAGACAGTGTCAAAATATTATACTACAGTATACATATATTTCCTTCACTTGTCTATTGGACGATAATTGGACTGTATTAGGGAAGAAGTCAAGGGTCTCTGCCGGTAGCACTGCGGCCATCTCCCTCCTCACCAAGAACAGCGCCGTATAACGGCTGTACTTGGCATTCACTTCTATGGAGCTGCGCCTAGGCCACGTGACTGATGAACGTGACGTCACTCGGCTTAGCAAAGCTGCGAGAAGGCCGCGGTACTACTAGGCCTTCTCAAACAGCTGATCGCCGGGGTCCCGGGTGTCGGACCCCCATTGATCACACACTGATGACCTAGCCAGAGGATAGTTCTTCAGTAGTAAAGTCTCAGAAAAACCCTTTAAGGCTCGCGCCAGTTCCGTTTTTTTGTGGCCCAAATCCGGGACCATTCACTTCAATGGGGCCCACAAAAAAAGATCACAAATGACTCCTTGTCCTTATGTCCACATAACCGTTCTGCAAAAAAATAGAACATGTCCCATTATTGTCCTTATCATGGACATGGATAGGACTGTTCTATTAGGAGCCGGCTGTTCCATTCCATGAATTGTGGAATGCAAACGGTTGGCATCTGTGTTTCGCGGATTCGCAATTGGCGCTCGTGTGCATAAGGCCTTTGCAGAATTTCTGCAATACAGCCCGCACCCATGTGCAGCTAGCCTAAGGACTCATTCACATGAACGTATGAATGGGTCCACGTCCGTTCGGCAGTTTTGCGGAACAGGTGCAGACCCATTCATTTCAATGGCTCCATTCCGTGGCCCCCGCAAAAAAAAAGATAGAGTCCTATTGTTTTGTGGACAAGAATAGGCATTTCTATAATGGGCCGCCCGTTGTTCCGTTCCACAAATTGTGGAACGCACACGGCGCGGCCGTGTGAATGAGCCCTAATAGTGGTGTGTTCCTCTCTCTTTGATGTCTGCTAGAACATACAGATACGTGGTGACCACTAATACGCCTTTGTGCTGTTTACCTAAACAGCGGGCTTCAATCAATCGTTACATGTACTTAAAATGGTGCATTAAAAACATTGATGGAAAAAACAAAAAAAAGTTATAGCTCTTGGAATGCAATTTAAAAAAATGTGCGTGGTCACTAAGGGGTTAAGAAATCTATGCACTAAGATGAACCAAGCAGGGGACAGATATCTGCGCTGGCGCTGAGCCGCGCTCATACAGAAGATGTACACGCGCTGCATGCAGCGTCCCTGCTCAGATTCTCCTCCTGCATCAGCTTTTTTTAACAAAGTGAAAGGGGAAGTTTGTGTGAGACTGAGATGAATGTATGAGAGCGCAGGCTGGAAATTCCTCATTCAGTAAAGAGGCACAGACCGGCGCAGTTGTGCCCAGGGACCTCACTAATCCATCCAGACCCCCGAGGCTTCACTGCAGGGGGGGGAGAGCCGAGAACACCAACATGGGGGACCGCGCAGAGGAAGGTGGGTGCCTGTACAGCAGGTTCACTGTGGAGACATTTTACAGAATGTAATGAACATCAGTTTTATTAGTTATCTGTCGGGGTAATATTGCCTGTAGCACAGTGGCTCCCTCTAGCGGCAGGTCTGATCCTGTTATAATAACACGCAGGACCCCAGGGGTAATGGAGATTCCTTGAGAATGCATTGTGGTGATTGTCGAATCATGGATGATAATATCTGAGCCAGGACATATATGTCTATGATGTGTGATACAGTCGTATCTAAGCCTATCGTCTGCTGAGCTGCATTTCTAAAAAGGTCCTTTATCACTGATTGATGTTTAAAGGGGTCGTGCCACAAAAAATATTCTATAGTTGTCAAACCAGCACCTGGAACTGAATACTTTTGTAATTGGATGTAATTAAAAATTAATCATAGCCGGTGAGTTATTCAATACAATTGCAGCATCGTCGGGCGCACTACTTGGGGTTTCTTAAAGTACATATTTGTCGTGACGCCAGATGTAGTGAAGCAACAAGAGCACAGCGCCCCTTTTAGTGATGTAGTAGTCGATGGTACCCAGGTGTAGGAATGCCAGAGTGGTGCAGGGTGGCCCAACTGTCCCTCAATGGTGTTGCACGTGTCACGGTGCTCCTAGCTGGATACGCCGGAACTTAATTCCAGCGGGTGGAGATATAAGATTATAATGGGTCAAGAAGACAAAAGAGGTACTAATTCCAGCAGAAATATTAACCCTTAAAGAAAATTATATTAAATTTATTGATAATTTTACATAAATGACGGACAAACATCGATCACTACGGTAGAACTACCACCGACTAAGACTAACCCCTGATAAAAGGGGAGGAGGGGGTAAGGAGGGGGAAGGGGCTAACCCTAAATTCACACCCTAATCTACACCTTAGCCCAGGGACGGCCCCTGATGGTGGGGACTCCCTGTCCTCGAACCTCGGCTAGAAACTCCTACCTGACCCTCAAAAAATGACGGCGGTTGGAGTCCTAGCCTGATGGAAGACTACCGAACGGACAGACATACAAAACAAAGGGATGAACTTTATATACAACCCTAATGATACAGAAACTGATCAGAAGGTACAAAGTGCATCGAGAGATCTAAAAACACACCCTATTGCGAAAGTGTGATAAGTACACTAATCATAGCAAGAAAAAATAATCCAACGCGTTTCCCCCACGGTGTGGGATCATCAGGGGGTGAATGAAGACAAATAATCAAAACAGTATTAAGGATAGCGGAGAACCATAATATAATGCGAGCTCCGTGAAACGGGTGTATAGCAACGGTTTTGATACACCGGTGTAATGCAATGTATGATATTAAATAGTTGGACCCACGGATAATAGTGAAAGGAGGAGAGAGGCCGTCCAGTCCTGCGACCCAAGACTTACATACGGTCATGAGAACAGGGGATCCTTCTGTAAGCGGAGTGCCAGTCAACCATCTGAATCAAAAATGATGAACCGATTTGACACAAGGTGTAGAGTAGCACAGTAGGGTACAGTCACATTGCCCAGCAATTCAAACGCCGGGTCGGATCAGAGAGTTGATACCTATGGCTCAGGATGGACTGTTAGATGCTCAACAATCAAATGGACTAGTCCCCACTTCAGGTCACAGTTGCTGGGCAATGTGACTGTACCCTACTGTGCTACTCTACACCTTGTGTCAAATCGGTTCATCATTTTTGATTCAGATGGTTGACTGGCACTCCGCTTACAGAAGGATCCCCTGTTCTCATGACCGTATGTAAGTCTTGGGTCGCAGGACTGGACGGCCTCTCTCCTCCTTTCACTATTATCCGTGGGTCCAACTATTTAATATCATACATTGCATTACACCGGTGTATCAAAACCGGTGCTATACACCCGTTTCACGGAGCTCGCATTATATTATGGTTCTCCGCTATCCTTAATACTGTTTTGATTATTTGTCTTCATTCACCCCCTGATGATCCCACACCGTGGGGGAAACGCGTTGGAGTATTTTTTCTTGCTATGATTAGTGTATTTATCACACTTTCGCAATAGGGTGTGTTTTTAGATCTCTCGATGCACTTTGTACCTTCTGATCAGTTTCTGTATCATTAGGGTTGTATATAAAGTTCATCCCTTTGTTTTGTATGTCTGTCCGTTCGGTAGTCTACCATCAGGCTAGGACTCCAACCGCCGTCATTTTTTGAGGGTCAGGTAGGAGTTTCTAGCCGAGGTTCGAGGACAGGGAGTCCCCACCATCAGGGGCCGTCCCTGGGCTAAGGTGTAGATTAGGGTGTGAATTTAGGGTTAGCCCCTTCCCCCTCCTTACCCCCTCCTCCCCTTTTATCAGGGGTTAGTCTTAGTCGGTGGTAGCTCTACCGTAGTGATCAATGTTTGTCCGTCATTTATGTAAAATGATCAACAAATTTAATATAATTTTCTTTAAGGGTTAATATTTCTGCTGGAATTGATACGCCGGAACCCCAGGCGTGGCCTTCCTAAGCACAGAAAATGGGGGTAGTAATAGTAGGGGATGAAGAATAAATTGAGTCCAGACCTTGTGATGAAGTTGATAACAGCTTTACTTTTCTCCAAATGATTTACAGGCTTTGTCTTGGTTACCAGCAGGCTATGGCATTAACTGTGGCAGGCAAACTTTTCTCTGCTACATCTGTTGCTCTCTGGCTCTGCTGTGCTAACAGGATAGTTATAGAACTCAGCTTTCTCTGAATGCTGCCCTTTGCTCTGTAATCCGGTCTGTCTCTAGCTTTGTCCAGGGAACACTTTACTCCTGCTCTCTAAGGCTTCAGGCTTTGGCCTCCTTATCCAGCCGAGCTGAAGGTGCTCAAGCTGGCCCAGACAGGGCTCGTACAACAGGGACGGGCTCCTGCTGCCTTCCCCTAGCAGGGGGTAACAGTCCACCCTCCCTACAGCAAGTGGGGAAAACGCCCACCACACCACAGAGGGGGGTTAGAATTGAAAGGAAGGTTCCACTCATTGTGAGAAAGCTCTGCCGTGTTTGCTGCCACCTGCTGGTGAACCAGGCATATTACACTTGAACATAAACAGTTGCCTAGAAAATTGATATGCTCATTATACAGGACCTGGAAATTAATACATAGGATGACACGTGGTTAACCATAGGAGACAGTAGCAGGGTGCAGAAGTGGTAATGCACCTCTGGGGCGTTACACAATGTGTCTGTATAGCGCCACCTGCTGTATTTTCATTTTCTTATTTCTTTGTCCGGCTCACTGAGATGGTCGCACATGCTCAGTTTCATCCTTCAACTGCCTCCTGAGTTGTGATAGAGAGAGCATGGACACGCCTCCTGAGCTGTGATAGGCAGAGCGTGGACACACCCCCTGAGCTGCAGCACAAAGGACACTCCCGTCAGGTTGATATAAATGTAGAAGAGCAATGAATGAGGAGATCTCTGGATCTATGTGAGGTACATTTTTTACATTAGTCATGAGATAACCACTTTAAGGCAATTATCTGGAATGAACCAAGTGTTTCCGATGATTGCCTGATCGTCAGCGGTGATGAGGGCTGGATTTACACGCAGCAGTCGCCTCCACTGTACGGTACAAGCGATCAATGCAGCGATCTCTTGTCCCTGGGCAGCAGATCCCTGTTCAGACAGCAACATGTCAGTGTGAGGGCTCATGCACATGAGCATCATGGCTCAGCGCCCGTGCTGCGGACCGCAAATAGGAGTTCGCAATGCGCGAGCACTGGCGGTGTCCACTCCGTTTGCAGATGCGGACCCGTTGATTTGATTGGGTCCATTATCCACAACCGCATTTTGAGGATCAGCATGTCCCACCCTTATTCCTGTCCACAAAACAAACAAGAACAGGACATGTTCTATCTTTTTGCGGTGCAGAGCCTCGACCCGAAAGCCCACGGAAGCGTGTCACAGTACTTCTGTGGGCTTCCGATCCGTGCCTCCACTCCGCAGAAGATAGGTGAAGTCTTATCTTCGGTCATATCTTGCGGATTGTGGACCCATTCAAGTCAATGGGTCCAAATCCACACCATGGAGTGCACACGGCCGGGGCCTGTTTATCGCGGACCGCCCGTATATGGTCCGCAATACGGGCACTGAGCCATTACACTTTTGTATGTGAGCCCTAATTAAGCATAGTCCAGGTCTGGCAGGGACGCAGCATTCTAAATGATTATTAGGGATAAGTGAAGCGAGGCTCAGATCCTAGATCCGAAGTCGCTTCGCCCAAAACTTCGGTTTAACGCTGTTTGGAGATCTGTCTCCGTACAGCATTAAATGTACGGCCTCCGACGAGGCAAAGTCAGTAACTTAGGTATTTGATTTTTAAACAAAAAAAAAACCATTTTAAAACTTGGATCCGAATTCGGCTGTGCCTGGCCTTATACTGCCTGCGGAGCAAACGTATCTAAGGAGGCATCCTCACGACCGTATCCATTTGTGTGATACTGTCCGCTGAGCTGTGTATCTAATCCTATCTTGTGTGATACTGTCTGCTGAGCTGTGTATCTAATCCTATCACTGTGATACTGTCTGCTGAGCTGTGTATCTAATCCTATCACTGTGATACTGTCCGCTGAGCTGTGTATCTAATCCTATCACTGTGATACTGCCCGCTGAGCTGTGTATCTAATCCTATCACTGTGATACTGTCCGCTGAGCTGTGTATCTAATCCTATCTTGTGTGATACTGTCCGCTGAGCTGTGAATCCAAGCCTATTATGTGTGATACAGTCAGCTAAGTCTCTGTATCTAAGCCTCTCATATGTGATACTGGCACACAGCACTACAACCCCCATCAGGGTGACACCCATGTTTACACTTTGCCTGCCCGTCTTCCACACTGACTCATGACACAAGAACTGCAGACACGCTGATACACGTGGGAGGAGAGACACGGCAATAAGGATATAAGGATATTTCCACAGACAGGAATTTCCATGGACCAAAAACCTGGGAAATTCCCCGGAGGCTGCAGACTGCGCAGGGTGGTGGCAGACGGTGGCAGATGGGGGCAGATGGGGGCAGATGGTGCGCAGGGTGGTGGCAGACGGGGGCAGATGGTGCGCAGGATGGTGGCAGACGGGGGCAGATGGTGCGCAGGGTGGTGGCAGACGGGGGCAGATGGTGCGCAGGATGGTGGCAGACGGGGGCAGATGGTGCGCAGGGTGGTGGCAGACGGGGGCAGATGGTGCGCAGGGTGGTGGCAGACGGGGGCAGATGGTGCGCAGGATGGTGGCAGACGGGGGCAGATGGTGCGCAGGGTGGTGGCAGACGGGGGCAGATGGTGCGCAGGATGGTGGCAGACGGGGGCAGATGGTGCGCAGGGTGGTGGCAGACGGGGGCAGACGGTGCGCAGGGTGGTGGCAGACGGGGGCAGATGGTGCGCAGGGTGGTGGCAGACGGGGGCAGATGGTGCGCAGGGTGGTGGCAGACGGTGGCAGACGCTGGTTACCTCCAGGGGATCTCAGAACTTGTCCCGATCAATGGTAGAGGAGAGACGGGAGGAACTGTCAGTGCCAGAAATATTAAAAGTGCAATCAAACTGTGTGATTACTGCAGCGTAGATGTGATGGATATCATCGAGGGGGGCCCTGACTGCTACGGGGCCCCATGTGCTGCCAGTAATTAATGGTCTCATCTGCCTCCCATACAGTCATTATTAGAGGGGGCTGACTACCTATCTGCTCTGTATTTCGGTTCTGAATTCTTGGGCAGAGATCACACAGAGCAGGTGAACTGTGCACCGATCAGAGAAGAGAGCAGATCTGCATCTAATGTTTGGTAGACGTCCATCCATCCCGATAGATTATGGTAGGTGGTCGCTGTCTGACGCCTACCCTGGTCAGAAGAGCTGAGCGAATTGATTCCAAACAAATCAGATTCGGTATTTTTACCAAAAATTAATCTTCCAAACGAAGCTGAAGTTTCAGCAATTCAATTTAGATGAATTGCGGATGAAGACAGAGAATCACATGACGCAGGGTGGGGTCCTGGCTTACCCGTAATGCCTAAGGCCTCTTGCACACGAACGTTGTATGCCCATGGCCGTATTGCGACCCTCATACGGCGGGTCCGCAATTCACGGGCAACTTCCTGTGTGCACTCCGCATCACGGATGCAGACCTATTCACTTGAATGTGTCCGCAATCACAGAGATGCGGAACGGAAGCACGGATCGGAACCCCACTGAAGTACTACGGAGTGCGTCCTTGGGGTTTCTGTCCGTGCCTCCAAACCGCAACAAAATAGAACTTGTTCTATTGTCCCTTGTTCAGAACAAACAACTGATTCTTCTGACATTAAATAGGCTCTGTCCCCCGGATCACCCCTACTAAACCAAGCACATAGACTGGTAGGGGTGATCCTGCAGTTTAAAATGAAACCTTCACTGTTGGCACCAAGGTTGTTGATAAAATCATACTTTTATTCCTATGGTGGCAGGCAATTTTGAGCACAGCTATGCGACACCTACCAACACCCCCCTTCCTTCCCCTCGATTGACAGCGTTAGCCCAAGTCGAAGTTGTCCTCTAGCGCTTGTACTGAAAAGGCCTCCATCCTGGTGCTCAAAATTGGCAGTGTGTCCCTGCACAGTCTGACACTATCCAATCAGTTTTGCCAATGTCAGACTGTGCAGGGACACACCACAGACTGGTAACACCTGTTATGGACCGTTATTGAAGACTGATAGCAATTCATTCATAAACTTCGAGTAGGAATAATAGAGGAATGATACAATATAGAGTCATAAGAATAGAAGCTCCAGAATTGTTACTACATGGGGAATGGAAGCAGTTACTAAAACAGACATGTAAGGATCGGGGAAAGATCCTCTTTAGGTTGATCTGATTTACAAAATGTAAATTAGTTCTAAATATGGATATGTGACAATATAGGGGGCTTTGCACAATGGCCCAGTCTACCGTAAAACAAGGGGTTGCACAATGCCTGACACCACGGTCATCAGCTGACCGAGGCCATGGTGCAAGAGAAGACTTGTTTTGCAACAATTACTTTATGGAGTCAACACAAATTATACAAAAAACTGAGCAAAAGAAAGAGGATTCATTCCTGAAATACAGTACAGACCAAAAGTTTGGACACACCTTCTCATTCAAAGAGTTTTCTTTATTTTCATGACTATGAAAATTGTAGATTCACACTGAAGGCATCAAAACTATGAATTAACACATGTGGAATTATATACATAACAAACAAGTGTGAAACAACTGAAAATATGTCATATTCTAGGTTCTTCAAAGTAGCCACCTTTTTCTTTGATTACTGCTTTGCACACTCTTGGCATTCTCTTGATGAGCTTCAAGAGGTAGTCCCCTGAAATGGTCTTCACTTCACAGGTGTGCCCTGTCAGGTTTAATAAGTTGGATTTCTTGCCTTATAAATGGGGTTGGGACCATCAGTTGCGTTGAGGAGAAGTCAGGTGGATACACAGCTGATAGTCCTACTGAATAGACTGTTAGAATTTGTATTATGGCAAGAAAAAAGCAGCTAAGTAAAGAAAAACTAGTGGCCATCATTACTTTAAGAAATGAAGGAAAGTCAGTCAGCCGAAAAATTGGGAAAACTTTGAAAGTAAGGGCTATTTGACCATGAAGGAGAGTGATGGGGTGCTGCGCCAGATGACCTGGCCTCCACAGTCACCGGACCTGAACCCAATCGAGATGGTTTGGGGTGAGCTGGACCGCAGAGTGAAGGCAAAATGGCCAACAAGTGCTAAGCATCTCTGGGAACTCCTTCAAGACTGTTGGAAGACCATTTCAGGGGACTACCTCTAGAAGCTCATCAAGAGAATGCCAAGAGTGTGCAAAGCACTAGCAGTAATCAAAGCAAAAGGTGGCTACTTTGAAGAACCTAGAATATGACATATTTTCAGTTGTTTCACACTTGTTTGTTATGTATATAATTCCACATGTGTTAATTCATAGTTTTGATGCCTTCATAGTCATGAAAATAAAGAAAACTCTTTGAATGAGAAGGTGTGTCCAAACTTTTGGTCTGTACTGTATATCGGGAGATGTTGAACGTGACACCCTCAGGAGTGAAAGACCTGGCGCCATGATCAAGGGCCCGCACATCAGAAACTCTCTCACAGGAGAAGAAGCAAAAGAGCGTCAGTAATTTAGCCGACAGTTGACGGAGGGAGAGATCCAGATTATCCGACCAAGAGGAGAGAAAGGAGAGGACCAAAGAGACATCCCACGTTGTCGTGAAGCGTGGTCGGGGGGGGGGAGGCGAGCCAAACGAGAGCAACGCAACAAACGAGAAACAGAAGGATGCTGGCCCGCAGGGACACCGTAGAATCCCTGATGAGTGGAGGAAATAGCCGAGCGGAAGAGGTTGATAGTCCTATAGGCTCTCCCCGCTTCAAAAAGGGAAGTAAGGAACTGTAAGAGTTGAGTCACAGGTGCCGAAATGGGATCCAGGTCCTGTTCCAAGCACCAGCTAACCCAAGTTCCCCAGGCTGCCCGATAAGATTTTCTGGTGCCGGGAGCCCAAGCATTGTCCAGGAAGCGTCTAGTTGCATCCGAAATGCCTTCGACTTCTCCGGGCGTCCTGAGATTCGGCAGGCCAGCAACTGAAGCGAGCTATCGATCAGCAGAGGATGGTGTATGCCTTGAGGTCCGTGGAGAAGACTCGTCTGACTCGGAAGGAGTAGAGGCACGTCCACGACAAGTTCCAGGAGGATCGGGAACCAGGCTTGAGTCCCCCAAAAGGGGGCCACCACCCCCAATTCCGCCTCCTGACGACGAGTCTGTAACAGCATTTTCGGAATCATAGCAAAAGGTGGAAATGCATAATGAAGAGCAGTCGACCAGTCCTGAAGGAATGCATCCACCGCCTCCGGGTCCGGACGCCAGCTGAAGAACCAAGGAAGCTGAGCATTGAGTCGCGAGGCAAAGAGGTCTATGGCAAAAGGACCCCAGACGTCCGACAATCGCTGCTGTCCGCGAAGTATCGGGAGCTCCAATCCGCCCGAAAGTTGTGTAAGCCCGGAAGGTATTCCGCTTGCACCATGATGTCCTTGGATAGGCAGTAGGACCAGAACTCCTTCGCCAAGCGCGCCAAGGTTGCCGAATGGGTTCCACCCAACCAATTGACATAGCGGACTGCCGAAACGTTGTCCATGCGCAACCTGATGCACGCCTGGGCGACTCCGTTGGTAAAAAAACTCAGAATGGCAAACGAATCCGCCATAAGTTCCAGCGCGTTGATGTGGAGGCGGGCTTCATCTTTCGACCACCGACCCCCTGTGGAAATTCTGTCGCAGTGAGCCCCCCAGCCCTGGAGGCTCGCGTCCGATTCCACTGTGAATTCCGGTTGAAAACCGAAAATCGCCTTGCCATTCCATGTCTCCAGGTTGTCGATCCACCAACGAAGTTCCTCCCGTGCTTCCGAATCCAGGACCACTGTGTCCGCAAACGTGGCACCGGAACGAAGGTGTGCGATCTTCAGCCGCTGGAGGGCGCAATAATGGAGAGGGGGTGGGAACACCGCCTGTATAGAGGAGGCTAACAGGCCGATGATGCGGGCCAGGTGACACAGGGACAGGCATGGAGCAGATAGAGCGTGTCTCAGTGCCTTGCGGATCGAACGCCACTTCTCTGCCGGTAAGCTGAGGGATTCCGAGATCGAGTCCACCGTAAAACCCAGGAACTCCATCCGTTGTGACGGGGTGAGGCAAGATTTCTCCAAGTTCAGGAGAAACCCCAGTCCCGCCAGGAGATCCGAAGTCCAGCGAAGATGTTCCAACAGGACCAACCGAGATTGCTGCATGATGAGGATGTCGTCCAGATATACAACAAGACGGACTCCTCGACTCCGCAGCCAGGACATGATCGGACGCAATAGTTTGGTGAAACACCAAGGCGCCGAGGACAGGCCGAACGGGAGACAGGTGAATCGCCAGATTTCCCCTCTCCACCGGAAACGGAGAAGATCCCTGGACGGCACAGCAATCGGAACCGTAAGGTAAGCGTCTTTGAGATCCAACTTCACCATCCAGTCCCCAGGGATCAGCAAGTCTCGGAGGAGGTGAATCCCCTCCATTTTGAAGTGGCGATAGCGCACCACTGCATTCAAAGAGCGGAGATTTATAACCGGGTGCATTTGACCGCCCTTCTTTTGCACAAGAAAAATGTTGCTGAGGACACCCCTGGGGACAGGGGGAGCCCTTTCTATTGCCCTTTTGTGAAGGTGGGATACGAACTCGATGTCTACGAGCGATACGTCTGGTTGCTACAGCGTCAGCGGTGGGGGAGGAGGGACGAGACTCGGAGAGTCCGTGAGTTCTATGTGGAACCCTCTGACAGTGGTCAGTACCCAAGAGTCTGACGTTATGTTTGACCAGGCGTGGAAAAAGTGATGGAGTCTGCCCCCTACACAATGGACCAAAGAAGTCCCCACCGGGGACGGACTTACCGAAGGATTTCTGGAAATTAGGGTTCCCTCTGAAGGACCTTGAGCGCCATTGGCCACCTCTGGCCGGGAAGAAAGGCGAAGGGTTCCTCTGCTCCTGGAAGGGAGGTCTCTGGGTGAAGGAGCCTCTGCCCGCGCTGCGGGCTTGAAAACTGGATCGGCCGGACAGGCGGCCACTGCTACTGCTGGCCCTGGTGGAGACCCGTCCCTGAAAAATCTTACGCATAGAGGACTGGGCCTTGTCTAAGGCCGTAAATGCCCCCACAAAGCGACTGAGGTCTTTGATGAACGAATCACCAAATAAGAGACCTTGCGCATCCTTACCTGCCTCGGTAAGGGCCAGGTTTGCCAATTTAGGGTCAATCTTGAAAAGAATGGCTTTACGCCGTTCAATGGCCAGGGACGAATTGGTATTTCCCGCGATACAAATCGCTCTCTGGACCCAGCCGGTAAGCTCCTTCGGATCAATCAGAGAGCCCTCAACTCTAGCAACCTCGGCCATCTCAAATAGTTTGGCCAGGGGGCCAAAAATATCAAGGAGCTTGTCTTGGCAGCTCCGTAAGGCAGAGTCTAACCCCTTACGGGGGTTCCAGCCCATTTTTGACAGAAACTGCGTCATTTTAGGGTCAACTACTGGGGTCTCACAAACTTTGTTGGGGACCAGAGGTCTAGGGCATTCAGCCCTGAGCTTGCTACGAGACTCCTTGCTGAGGGGGCGGCGAACCCAGTGCTCGAGGTAATTGCTCACATGAGCAGCTGGCAGCCACTCCGCTGACCTCGGGTGGTGGAGAGCATCAGGGTCAAACATAGGTGTGCCCGAGGGGTCCACCAGGGAAGAAGCCACGTCAGCAGCGGGGTGGAAGGAGTGGGGAAAACGGGGTCTGGCACAAGATTGGGAGCATCCTCCTCTGAGTGACAACTAGCCTCCGCAAAAGCCTCAGTTTCAGACCCAAAGTCTGACTCAGAATCGCTAGGATGTTGTGATCTAGCACATTTCCAAATACGCGCCCGTTCTGCCTGGCGCGGCAAGGCTCTCTTGCGTGATCTAAGCACGCTTTCATGGGTGGCTGTAATCACACCAGTCATATTCTCCTGCGTGGCAGGAGGTTCTAAGTCGGTAGGCTGTGGACTAGGTAGTAGGGGTGCCTGACAGGTAAGACCAGGGGCATGGGCAGACAAGGCCTGTGAGATGGTCTGAGACAGTATGGAGGACATAGACCCCATTGCCTCCATAATGGTGCTGGACACTGAGCGCTGGAGGTCTAAGGCGTGGGCACTCATATCAGTAGGCCTAGGATCCCCTGGGGTGGAGGGGGGAATAGTATTAGAGGGTGGCTGGTCTGCTTCAGACATAATGGTAAAATATAGGTAATTTGGCAATCTGGTCAAAACCCCAATTGGGACCACTAGTGAGCAGGCGCGGAAGGGTTGTTGTACCTGGAGGCAGATAGCCTAAAGGAGAGCAAAGCGAGGGGTTAATCACCCCAAGGACGAGCAGAGTAGCAGGAGCGAGAGACCAGGCGTCCGGCAAAGCACCGCGATGCAGGGGAAAATGGTGACCGAGATCGCGAGATTAGGCGCGAGATGCGCCGAAAGATGGCCGCCGAGATCTCGCGACCGTCGGAGAGCCGCGCGCAGGCCACGGGAGGCGACAAGGAGGTAATTAAGTAGGCCAGGGGGGGGGGGGGGGGCGGGCACGAAGGGCGTGCGGGTTAAGGTCCGCAGCAAGGGAGAAGGGAACAGAAAAGCTGCAATAGGGAAGGCGCAGATAGGCCGAGGCCAGTACAACTGATTTAAGCTGCAGGGAATGAGCACAGTACAGAACCCCTGAACTGTTAGCTATTAGCTCAGGGGCTAAAATTGGGAAAACAACAAAATAAAACCAATACAGTAGATACACCTAGTAGAGACAGTGCACAGATGTTACTTATCTGGTGGCAGCAGCAAAGAAAGAGGAAGATCCAGAGGAGGAGCTGCCTGTTATAGGGGCTGTCTGGGGAGGTGGTTACTATGGTTACATTGACCTCAGCCGTGTTAGCCCCCCCCCCCCCATATCAAAATTTTTGAACAAAACATATGCAGAGATATTAACAGTTATTTGCAGGGGGGAGCTAACCCGTCATCAGCCCCCCCCCTTATCAAAAAAGTGACCAAACAATTAGCTATTTTGGAAGATATTTGTTAGATCAGGTATGATCAACTAGTTGTTTTGTTAGATCTCACATAATTACAGACTTATTAAGTGATTAATGAGGGGGGGCTAGCCCCCCCCCACATGCAATTTTCTGGTAAAATTTGATGCAGACTAATAGGCCTTCGTTAGATCCGGTAAGATCAAGTGGTTTCAACGTTAGATCTCATTTAATTACAGAGATTTTTCACATGAAAACACAGATATTAGGAAGTATTAAATAGGGGGGCTGGCTCCCCCTTATGTAATACCAAATATCCATAATATCTCTGTAATTATATGAGATCTAACATTGAAACCACTTCACCTTACCGGATCTAACGAAGGCCTATTAGTCTGCATCAAATTTTACCTGAAAATTGCATGTAGGGGGGCTAGCCCCCCCTTCCCTGACGTAATACCAAATATCCATAATATCTCTGTAATTATATGAGATCTAACGTTGAAACCATTTGATCTTACCGGATCTAACCAGCAGAATAGTGAGTGCAGCTCTGGAGTATAATACAGGATGTAACTCAGGATCAGTATAGGATAATTAATGTAATGTATGTACACAGTGACTGCACCAGCAGAATAGTGAGTGCAGCTCTGGAGTTTAATACAGGATGTAACTCAGGATCAGTACAGAATAATTAATGTAATGTATGTACACAGTGACTGCACCAGCAGAATAGTGAGTGCAGCTCTGGAGTTTAATACAGGATGTAACTCAGGATCAGTACAGAATAAATAATGTAATGTATGTAGACAATACATTTCCATCCATTAAATCTATCCGTTTTTACAGATAATGCCTTCAATCTTCAAATCTTTGTTTTAAAAAGAAAGTTTTCACAAAAATGTATATTTTAAAAACGATCGATAACCACAAAATTGTGTACTTTTTTTCTTACTGTGTGTCTAAACGTATCAGCTTGGCGTACAGCAGAAACAAGATGTGAACAGCCCCTAAGTACTGGAATGTATGTACACAGTGACTCAGCTGTATTCCTAGATTAGTTTTATAGTAATCTGTAAATGGTGATCAAAGGTGAACATATGCTGTAAAATGAGAGTAAACCTAAGCTCTGTCTTATTTGCTGTAGCTTTGAATACAATCTATTATTTCTTGTTATCAGCCATTTCAGATGGGAGAGAGTTAGAATCCAGTATTCCTCAGGCCTCATGCACACGACCGTATTTTTTCACGGTCCGCAAAACGGGGTTCCGTTGGTCCGTGATCCGTGACCGTTTTTTCGTCCGTGGGTCTTCCTTGATTTTTGGAGGATCCACGGACATGAAAAAAAAGTCGTTTTGGTGTCCGCCTGGCCGTGCGGAGCCAAACGGATCCGTCCTGAATTACAATGCAAGTCAATGGGGACGGATCCGTTTGACGTTGACACAATATTGTGATCCGTCCCCCATTAACTTTCTATGTAAAGTCAGGAGTTAATATACCATAGGATCGGAGTTTTCTCCAATCCGATGGTATATTTTAACTTGAAGCGTCCCCATCACCATGGGAACGCCTCTATGTTAGAATATACCTTCGGGTTTGAGTTACATCGTGAAACTCAGATCCGACAGTATATTCTAACACAGAGGCGTTCCCATGGTGATGGGGTTGCTTCAAGTTAGAATATACTAAAAGAACTGTGTACATGACTGCCCCCTGCTGCCTGGCAGCCCCTGATCTCTTACAGGGGGCTGTGATCAGCACAATTAACCCTTCACGTGCCGCACCTGAAGGGGTTATTTGTGCGTATCATAGCCCCCTATAAGAGATCAGGGGCTGCCAGGCAGCAGGGGGCAGACCCCCCTCCCTCCCCAGTTTGAATATAATTGGTGGCCAGTGTGCGCCCCCCCCCCCGCCCCCCCTCTATTGTAATTTCATTGGTGGCCAGTGTGCGGCCTCCGTCGCCCCCCCTCCCCCCCTCTATTGTAATTTCATTGGTGGCCAGTGTGCGGCCTCCCCTCTCCCCCCCCATCCTGCCCGATCATTGGTGGCAGCGGAGATTCCGATCGGAGTCCCAGTTTAATCGCTCTGGGGCTCCGATCGGTAACCATGGCAACCAGGACGCTACTGCAGGCCTGGTTGCCATGGTTACTTAGCAATATTACAATATTAGAAGCATCATACTTACCTGCTGGCTGCTGCGATGTCTGTGTCCGGCCGAGAGCTCCTCCTACTGGTAAGTGACAGGTCTGTGCGGCGCATTGCTTAATGATCTCTCACTTACCAGTAGGAGGAGCTCCCGGCCGGACACAGACATCGCAGCAGCCAGCAGGTAAGTATGATGCTTCTAATATTGTAATATTGCTAAGTAACCATGGCAACCAGGCCTGCAGTAGCGTCCTGGTTGCCATGGTTACCGATCAGAGCCCCAGAGCGATTAAACTGGGACTCCGATCGGAATCTCCGCTGCCACCAATGATCGGGCAGGGGGGGGGGGGAGAGGGGAGGCCGCACACTGGCCACCAATGAAATTACAATAGAGGGGGGGAGGGGGGGCGACGGAGGCCGCACACTGGCCACCAATGAAATTACAATAGAGGGGGGGCGGGGGGGGGCGCACACTGGCCACCACTGGCCACCAATGAAATTACAATAGGGTGGGGGGGGGGGCGCACACTGGCCACCAATGATATTCAAACTGGGGAGGGAGGGGGGTCTGCCCCCTGCTGCCTGGCAGCCCCTGATCTCTTATAGGGGGCTATGATATGCACAATTAACCCCTCAGGAGCAGCACCTGAGGGGTTAATTGTGCGGATCACAGCTCCCTGTAAGAGATCGGGTGCTGACAGGCAGCAGGGGGCAGTCATGTGCACAGTTCGTAGTATATTCTAACTAGAAGCGTCCCCATCACTATGGGAACGCCTCTGTGTTAGAATATACTGTCGGATTTGAGTTTTCACAAAGTGAAAACTCATCTCTGAAAAAGCTTTTATGCAGACGGATCTTCGAATCCGTCTGCATGAAAGTAACCTATGGCCACGGATCACGGACGCGGATGTCAATCTTGTGTGCATCCGTGTTCTTTCACGGACCCATTGACTTGAATGGGTCCGTGAACCGTTGTCCGTCAAAAAAATAGGACAGGTCATATTTTTTTGACGGACCGGAAACACGGATCACGGATGTGGCTGCAAAACGGTGCATTTTCTGATTTTTCCACGGACCCATTGAAAGTCAATGGGTCCGCGAAAAAAAACGGAAAACGGCACAACGGCCACGGATGCACACAACGGTCGTGTGCATGAGGCCTCAATAGAATGAATAACAGAGACTATAGAAACTTCTCTGACCTCTATGTCTCACGTCTCCAGTGGGACATTTACACGCATATAAGATCTTATATCAGTATTTTTATTTTATTTTCTTTTTGCATACATACTACTTTTACAGGCTGCATAATCCAGATTAATTGGTGAAAAGTAACCACCAGATGACATGAACTATGGACACCAATCACTCCAGAGACAGAGCTTTCTAGAAAGGGTTGTCATGCAAAAACAGTCATGTGTTGTCAGGTGATACAAGAGTTATGAAATTGGATGACACATATGAAATTACAACATAAAGGAGCTTCCGCACTGTGTGAATAAATTGCAGCATCCAAGCTGACAACTAAATTGTGGTCTGTATGACAACCTACCAACTACAAATTGGCGTGGTATTAAAAAGCAGGAAGTGCTCAACCCCATGTGCAGTGGTGCATCTATACCGGGGGAGGGGGCAGATCCTGAACATGGATGGACATCCTGGGGATGTGATAAGCAGTAAAAATAATATAACAATAACAAAGACAGGTGCACTCTGCGGTCTTACTAAACCCTCATACTGATGTAAAATTGAGAGATTAGCCAACATATCCTACTGTGGAGGACATGTCTGAGCCCGAGCACCGCGCCAAAGTTTCTCAAGTAGCTCGGAACCTAATGTTAAACCTACCTGTGGCGTATGGGCAATACCAGGAGCCAGTGGGCGAATTACAGGAGTGCAAGGCCTGACTCACAGCAAACTCCCAGTAACCTCCAGCATGTGACCATGCATACAATGGGAGGAGGCAGAGAGCTCTGAGCCACACCCAAGACTGGCTGATATCCCCCGGGCCTTACATGTGCACCAGAATGCTGCCTATGGATGGAAATAAAGGCACATTCAGACTAGGAGTTTTTACACCTCCAAAAATTTTTAGATACAAACTACAAATTGGTGTGGTATTAAACCCCTTTATTTCCATCCACAGGCAGCATTCTGGTGCACATGTGAGGCCCGGGCTATATCAGCCAGTCTTGGGTGGGGCTCAGAGCTCTCTGCCTCCTCCCATTGTATGCATGGTCACATGATGGAGGTAACTGGGAGATTGCTGTGAGTCGGACCTTGTGCTCTTGTAATTCGCCCACTGGCTCCTGGTATTGTGCATACGGCACAGGTAGGTTTAGCGTTAGGTCCCGAGCTACTTGAGAAACCTTGGCGCGGTGCTCGTGCTCAGACATGTCCTCCACAGTAAGATATGTTGGCTAATCTCTCAATTTTACATCAGTATGAGGGTTAGTAAGACCGCAGAGTGCACCTGTCTTTGTTATTGTTATATTATCTATATCTATACCTAAATATTTGAAAGTGTTCGGGTTTGGATTGGAATCGCTGCTGCAGAACTGGCTGTGGCTGTGTAGTGCCCTGGAGCAGGGGGTACTTTGACGTTTGAACATTTGTCTATTTCCCCTATGCAAAGGTAAAACTTCTTGGAAGGGTTAACTTATACAGTTTATTTCTACGTTACTGCCTTTTATATGTATGTTGGGATATATACCCTGTTTATTATCACTGTATTTACATGGCTCTGTGGAAAGGGTTAATGAACATTGAGAGACTGTTAGGACTTTGAATAAGAAGCTAGTAAATTTCCACAGCTGCCATAGAGTTTAAAGAAGAGAATGTTTTGGAGGGGGGAAAAACAGACGTTGTTTACCACCAAACCTAGACAGACTGACCTTGTGAATGTCTGGTTTAGCTCTTTTGTTATGTCTGAAAACTTGTTTTTGTCTGGAAAAACTGTGTGTCATTGCCATTGAGTATCACTGAAGCTCTAAAGTCCATGACAGACGGGAGTTGTAACTTTGGAATTGTTTGTGCTGAGCGTCTCCATCCCTCTCACAGAAGGTTCTAGTTCAGCCAGAAACTGTATATAAGGAGAGCAGTCAGAGCCCCTAGTGTGCTGCAGTAGGGAACAGTGCTTGGAAGAGGAAACTCTGCCAGACTACAGAGTGACCAGAAGAAGACGCTGAGACGGGGATACTCTGCTACAGACTGTGTGCCTCCAGCCTTTGACCAGGGCACCAGCCTTCTGAGAGAGAGAGAGAGGGACAGCTAGCTCAGGCCTTTCCTCAGCATCAAACCCTTCTTCTACCAGGGAGGAGACTGGGGAAGCCAGCTCAGTGCACTGCCTGTATTGTTTTGCACCTGAATTCCTCCAGTAAAGAAGCGCACTGGTTTACTGCAGACCCTGACTCTCTGGACTTATTTCCCATTAGGGTGCACCACGCCTTACTATCCCTTCCGGAGAGCAGCAACATGTGGTGACACCTCGACTGTGTCCAGGGGAACCATCGTAGTTTTAGGGCCACCACCCCAAACCCGGCCACTGCATATAGGAATAGAAAATCATTAGAAAAATCTGGTTAAAACCATAAAAAATTGCAGGATTCGGAATATGGCAGGGTTCACATCTATGCTGTGAACTCTGGCAGTTTGTTCTAGCAGGAAAACAGACTGCCGGAGTTCACCATGTCCGGCATAGCTGGATGCCACTGTGCACCGCAAGATCCCTATTCACTGTAATGGGATCCGGCAGTAATCCTGCCGCTTTCAGGCATATATGCCGGCTTTCGGCCAGACAAAAAATGTTGTGTTGTAAGTAGCATTTTTTTTTTATAAATTCTTTATTTTGGAATTTTTAGTTTTTTTACAAAGCATATTTTTTTGACATGTTAAAACAGATGGCAGTGGTACATAATATTTGAAAAGCATATGGTTGTGTGATGGTTATAGATATTTCCAAATACCACCCTCAAGATTTAAACCGTCAGATCATGTCTCAACTAGCCAATATTGGAAACATATAAACAAATAGTAAATAAAAAAATATATAAAAAAACTATGAATAAAGATATCTTTCTCTCTCGGACCCATCTAATCCCTTAGCCCTCTATTACACGGACGTCGCGTGTGAGGGCCGGACAAGATGCGGGTGCGTTGCGGGAAAATGTGCAATTTTTCCGCGTGAATGCAAAGCGTTTTAATGCGTTTTGCACTCGCGTGAGAAAAAAACCGGCATGTTTGGTACCCAGACCCGAACCCGGACTTCGTCACAGAAGTTTGGGTTAGGTGTTCTGTAGATTTTATTATTTTCCTTTATAACAAGGTTATAAGGGAAAATAATAGCATTCTTAATACAGAAATACAAGTAAATTAGGGATGGAGGGGTTAAAAAATAAATAAAAATAATTAAACTCACCTCATCCACTTGTTCGCGCCGCCCGGCTTGTCTTCTTTCTTCTTCTTTGAGGACCTGGGAGGAAAAGGACTTTTGGTGACGTCACTGCGCTCATCACATGGTCCGTCACATGGTCCATCACCATGGTGATGGACCATGTGATGAACGCAGTGACGTCACCAAAGGTCCTTTTCCTCCCAAGTCTTCAAAAAAGAAGAAAGAAGACGAGCCGGGAGGCGCGAACAAGTGGATGAGGTGAGTTTAATTATTTTTATTTATTTTTTAACCCCTCCATCCCTAATTTACTTAGCATTCTGTATTAAGAATGCTATTATTTTCCCTTATAACCATGTTATAAGGGAAAATAATAAAGATCGGGTCCCCATCCCGATTGTCTCCTAGCAGCGGTGCGTGAAAATCGCTCTTGCTTGCGATTTTCACGCAGCCCCATTCGCTTCTATGGGGCCTGCGTTGCGTGAAAAACGCACAATATAGAGCATGCTGCGATTTTCAAGCAACGCACAAGTGATGCGTGAAAATCACCGCTCATGTGCACAGCCCCATAGAAATGAATGGGTCCGGATTCAGTGCGGATGCAATGCGTTCACCTCACGCATTGCACCCGCGCGGAATTGTCGCCCGTGTGAAAGGGGCCTAATACTTCCCAAGTTACTGCGATACCTCCTCATCCTCTCATACTCTCTTGATAAGTAAAGTTTTTGTCTTACATCCAAATAAACTTACGCACTCACAGTGCAGCTTGTGATTTCCATTTCTGCCACACTTTTACAAACCCTTCGTGATTTCTGTTGAGCCAACTCGTCATCTCTTCAAATTGGCATGTGGGTAGCATTTTTTGTCCGTCTGAAAGCCGGCATGTACGCCAGATACAGTTAGAGGATTACAGTGCAGATGTAAACTCGGCCTAACAAACCTAACAACAAGGGACAGGGACCCCCCACAACCATGATTGACCAGTAAATTAAAAAAAATGTCCACAGAAATAATTACAAATATCATAAAATAATAATTCAAAATATACATAAATCATAAATAGTCATTTATAATATACAAAAGTACAAATATGCTAAATTGGACACTATGCGCAACAATGAAGTGTACAGCGCAGAAAAGTGGCAGGGGAGGCAGTTGCGGGACCCATCCTGCCACTTGTCTTGGTATGCACATTGGCACCTTATTTATTTGCACTAGTACATTAGTGGATTTGTATTGTAGTTGTGCATTTCTGTAATAATATTTGCTCTCTATATCATGTATGGGCAGACATTTGCACTGTACACTTCATTGTTGTGCATAGTGTCCAGTTTTGAATATTTGCACTTTTGCATATTATAAATCACTATTTAATATTTATGATTTTTGTCATTATTTCCGTGGATATTTTATTTATTTACTGGTCAATCATGGTTCTGGGTGCGGCCTTTAGGCCCCATGCACATTACTGGGGTGCAACTGTGCCCGTATTGCAGACCACAAACCGCGGGTCCGCAAACCAAGGGCCCCGGCCGTGTACACTCTGCATCGTAGTACGGACCTATTCACTTCAATGGGTTCACGATCTGCAAGATGCGGCGAAAGATAGGACATGTTCTATCCTTTGCAGTGCGGAGGCATGGATCGCTAGGATATGCCACCAATGTCATATAGGTGACGGTCCCACCTCTGGGACCCCACACCTATCCCTACAAGGGGGCCCCCCGAAGTGAACGGGGACGCACCGCGCAAGCGCAGCCACCCTCCGTTCTCTTCCGTGGGAGTTCTGAAAGTAGCCAAGCATAGAGGTCAATGGAAATGTGGCTGCTGATGCGTGATCCACTCTCCGTTGCTTTAGGGCCCCTTCTAGCGATATCCGAGGAATACTCCACCAATTTCTCAGATGACACAACCCCTTTAATGGGCTATGCTACAGCGTCCGAAGCAGGATTTCTGTCTAATCCTTTCAATATGTCTATTCAGGAATGTGGACATCAAAGAGTGGGGGCCCCTACTAGACCTCCCTATATGAGCAAGAACAAGGGGCCACTCATTTCAATTACAGGCTTCTGGCTTTCCAGTTCAGCCAGTCTTTCCAGTTCCATTTGCGACGGACTCGACCGGCGCCAGGAGTCCCCTTGCTTTTAGAAGGAGGGAAATATATAGTCGTGACGCCAGTTGCAGTGAAGCAACAAGGACACAGGGCCCCTTTTAGTGATATGATGGTAGATGGTACCCAGGTGTAGGAATTCCAGAGTGGTGTAGCGTGGCCTAAATGTCCCTTAATGGTGTTGCACGTATCACGGTGCTCCTACCTGGATATTCTGGACCCCAGGCGTTGTCGTCTGAAGCAGAGCAAATAGGGGAAATAGTTGAGGGATTTGAAGAAATGATTGAGTCCACACCTTGTATATAGTAGAACAGCAACTTTATTTGAATAAACGTTCCTCCAAACGATTTAATTTACAGACTTTGTCTTGGTCTCCAGCAGGCATTGGCATTAACTGTGGCAGGCAAACTCCTCTCTGCTACATCAGCCGCTCTCAGACTCTGCTGTGCTGACAGGGTAACTGTAGAATCTTGCGTTAGCTATAGGCTGTACTTGGCTCTGTAATCTGGTCTGTCTCTAACGTTGTCCAGGGAACACTTTACTCCTGGCTTCTGAGGCTTTTTGCTGTGGCCTCCAGATCCAGCTGAGCTGAAGGTGCTCAAGCTGGTCCAGACAGGGCTCGTCCAGCAGGGACGGGCTCCTGCTTCCTTGCCCTAGCAGGGGGTACTCTAGACCCCTCTAACTAGAACCCCACCCTCTCTGCAGCAAGCGGGACACGCCCACCACACCACAGAGGGGGGTGTTAGAATGGAAGGAAAGGGTCCATTCTCTGTACTTGTAGCTCTGCCATGGATGCTGCCACCAGCTGGCGAACCAGGCACATTACACTTGAACAGTTACAAAATCAGAAATATAAATACACTATTTTTCAAGACCTGGAAATTAGTACATAGGATGACATTAGGTTAACCATAGGAGACAGTGGCAAGGTGCAAAGGTGGTAACGGCACTCTGGGGCTTTACACATTCATCCCTGTGATTGCTTCTTAAAGGGACTTTTAAGAAGATAATTCTGGAGCATCTATTCTTAGGACTGTGTGTTCTATCATTCCTCTATTATATCTGCTAGAAGGTTATGAAATAATTACTAGCAGTTTGCAATAAAGGTCCAGATGGGTGTTACCAGTTGGGGGGGGGGGGTGTCCCTGCACAGTCTAATCAGTGCTTCCAGTGTCAGATTGTGCAAGGACACCCCCCCCCCCCCCCCAACTGGTAGCAACCATCTGAACCTTCATTGCAAACTGCTATCAATTCATACATAACTACTAGCGGGAATATTAAAGGAATGGCACAACTCAGAGTCCTAAGAAGAGATGCTCCAGAATTGTTATTACATGGGGAGTGCAAGCCGGCATGACGGGAGAGGAAGAGGACCTCTTTAATGCAGGGACAGCTAATAGATTTTGTAAGCTCTTGTGAGCAGGGGCCTGACTCCTAGTGTTTCAGTTGTATATTAGCCAGCTACTTTTGTTTTGTACATGAACCCTATGTACATTTGTAAAGCACTGCGGAATATGGTGGCGCCATATAAATACATTTTATTATTTTTATTATTATTATAAAATCCATGAAAATATTTGATTACTAGGAAAGGAATGAGTACAAGTTGACCTCATGTGACTGACGATTTATAATCCATCCTAATCCATGATTTCTGATCTGATTCTTAAGGTTCACCAAGGAACCGACAATACGGCGCCATTGAAAGGCCCAATAATGAAGAAGGATCCACGTATCTGGATGAGAAGATTTCAATACCGTCCACAGGATCGGTGAGTTAGGAATCGGATCATGACTGTCCTATGAATGTCTGAAAGTCAAGAATATCTGATAATCTGCAGCCTTTCCCATGTATGTCAGACCCAAGGAATGTTACTTTTTGTTTTTAAATATAAATTGCATTAGAGCAAATTATTATAATATAGAATTATGTTGGTGGGGGGGGGGGGGGGGGGGGGCGGGGGGTAACAAGTAATCGTGGACAGGGGCGGACTGGGAACTTAAAGAGGCCCTGGGAAAAAAACAAAAAATTAAAAGTGGCCTCATGTTGTAGATGGGTCCAAATTGACTGAAGGAGAAGCAACACAAGTAGGCAGGGCCAACAGAAGCAGGCGGGGCTTACAATACTGTACCGACCCAGCAGAACCAAAGACCACAGTGCAGCACAAAGCACTGACGGCCCTGCCACAGTATGCAACTGTATGACAGACCTGAGGACAGTCATACAGTTGAGTTCTGGAGGGCACCTGCGGCCGTCGATCAGGTGCATAATTACTTCATAGCATTAATTAATGCTGATAGTATCAGATAATTTTGTACCCGGCCAGCAGCAATGAGGAGGGCTCTGGCGGCTCCTTGGACATCGGCCGAACAAGAAATTTCCCTGTAAGGTTTATGACCAGTCTGCCCCTGACGAAGGGGCTGGTGTAGCTCCTGGAGCACTACTAATACTACTCCCCTTGGTGCTCAGTACACTCTCCGTTCCCCTGTGGTTGTGAGGGCTAGACAGCCCTGTCTAATGTGGCTCACTAAAAGTCATTGGTGGACCCATTGGTGATGGAAATGCCAGAGGGCCGTCTAAGCCCTACTCAAGGCCACTGGCCAGGTACGTAAAGATGTGATGCTCTAAACACTTATAACCTGCCCATCGGCCAAACTGTCTAATTTGCATGAAGATAAAAGTAATAATATATCCACAACGTTGCAAGCAATAGAGAAAAGAACGGTATCATTTTCATCAGCGTGATCCACCATGCCAGGCAATACGCTTGGTATAATAGGGTTGATCATGCTGGCAGAGGCTCTCTAAATTTCTATAACCCTATTCTATGCCCCAGATACTCGATGACCATGTGACGGCGCTGCCTATGGGGAAATATGGTAACACAGCTTGCCCTTGTTTCCGAAATCCTTGAAACATAAACATCCATGCTCTTGGATGACAGGTCGTCTGAGGACATGTAGTTTAGGAAGGATTTTAATGCAAGGCTAGATGAGACTGGAGGAGGAGACGGGTCCTTTTTTTTTTTTACATAATGCATCTTTTGGAATCTTGGTTAATTTATTGGTAAAAATGGTTTAAAAATGTGTAATTGACTGCAAACTTGCAAGTAGCTTCATTTTCCCTGTAGCCCTGATGGATTAGGTTTCCCCCGGTTTTCATCCATAAGTGATATGTTTAAAGGGCATCTGTCAGCAGTTTTGTACCTATGACACCGGCTGACCTGTTCCATGTGCACTTGGCAGCTGAAGGCATCTGTGTTGGTCCCGTGTTCATATGTGTCCGCATTGCTGAGAAATATGTTTTATTATATGCAAATGAGCCTCTAGGAGCAACGGGGGCGTTGCTGTCACACATACAGATGTAGCTGCCAAGCGCACATGCAACAGGTCAGACAGTTTCATAGGTACAAAACTGCTGACAGATGCCCTTTAAGAGTCAAGTTTTTCCACATTGCAATGCAGATTTCTACATCAGGGGTTAAGTGGTTAACGATAGTATTCCTGGTGGTCTACAGCAGTTTAGAGGTTAATACTCAAAAATGTCTGGTGACCTATTTAGGTGAAGGAGTTAACGTTGTAATGATCTAGAGTGGTTACGCTTTAATACCTAGTAGCCCTGGTGGGCTAGGGTGGATTAGAGGTTATTAGATAAAATTACTGGTGGTTTAAGGGGGTGAAGGGGTTAATGCCATGATATGTGGGGGTTTAGGTAATAAAGGGATCAAGCGTAGATATTAATTTTTGTTTGATCTTCAGTTTCCATAGATAAATGAAAAAATTCTGGCTGCCTGCAGCTACCACTAGGGGGAGTCACTGCACACAGTTTTATACAGCTCCTATTGAACTCAATAGCGGGTGGGTCTAATTGGACCTCCTTAGCCTCTGGACCCCAGAGAAGCTGTGGTCATGCTATGGACTCAGGTGGGAAATGGCCAGAGGGGCATTGCAACAGACATTTCCATTACATCTCCTCTCTAGGTAGGCCCCTGACCCTTGTAACCTGTACTGTATCTGACCCCCCACAGCCTGGCTTCAGCTTCCGCAAGCTCTGGGCGTTCACTGGACCTGGCTTCCTCATGAGCATCGCCTATCTGGACCCTGGGAACATTGAGTCTGACCTGCAGTGCGGGGCAATTGCTGGATTTAAGGTAGGTGCCGAAACTTTTATTCCCCTTCCCAGAGGCTAGTGAGAGCATGTGCTCAAAGGAAGGGCACATGCCTACGACGTTCTGCAAGAAGTAAGAGAGAAAGGCACCAGAAGGGGGCGCTATTTTAATTTAAGCTCTGGGGCCTTCTCTTCCCTCCAGGTTTATCAAGAGTTATCAAATTCTTGCATCCTGCCATTTCTTGGTATTGTAGGTCACAACCATCTTGCTCCAGACAACCTGACCATGACTACACAAACTAGTGCAACCTGACTAAAACTACACAAACTAGTGCACCCTGACTACGACTACACAAACTAGTGCACCCTGACTACGACTACACAAACTAGTGCAACCTGACTGCGACTACACAAAGTAGTGCAACCTCACTACGACTACACAAAATAGTGCACCCTGACTACGACTACACAAACTAGTGCACCCTGACTACAACTACACAAACTAGTGCACCCTGACTATGACTACACAAACTAGTGCAACCTCACTACGACTACACAAACTAGTGCACCCTGACTACGACTACACAAACTAGTGCACCCTGACTACAACTACACAAACTAGTGCACCCTGACTATGACTACACAAACTAGTGCAACCTCACTACGACTACACAAACTAGTGCAACCTCACTACGACTACACAAACTAGTGCACCCTGACTACGACTACACAAACTAGTGCAACCTGACTACAACTACACAAACTAGTGCAACCTGACTACAACTACACAAACTAGTGCAACCTGACTGTGACTACACAAACTAGTGCAACCTCACTACAACTACACAAACTAGTGCACCCTGACTATGACTACACAAACTAGTGCAACCTGACTACGACTACACAAACTAGTGCACCCTCACTATGACTACACAAACTAGTGCAACCTGACTACAACTACACAAACTAGTGCAACCTAACTACGACTATACACACTAGTGCAACCTGACTACGACTACACAAACTAGTGCAACCTCACTACAACTACACAAACTAGTGCAACCTGACTACGACTACACAAACTAGTGCAACCTAACTACGACTACACAAACTAGTGCAACCTGACTACGACTACACAAACTAGTGCAACCTGACTCCGACTACACAAACTAGTCCAACCTCACTACAACTACACAAACTAGTGCACCCTGATTACAACTACACAAACTAGTGCACCCTGACTACAACTACACAAACTAGTGCAACCTGACTATGACTACACAAACTAGTGCAACCTGACTACAACTACACAAACTAGTGCACCCTGACTACGACTACACAAACTAGTGCACCCTGACTACGACTACACAAACTAGTGCACCCTGACTACAACTACACAAACTAGTGCACCCTGACTACAACTACACAAACTAGTGCAACCTGACTATGACTACACAAACTAGTGCAACCTGACTACAACTACACAAACTAGTGCACCCTGACTACGACTACACAAACTAGTGCACCCTGACTACGACTACACAAACTAGTGCAACCTGACTACAACTACACAAACTAGTGCAACCTGACTACAACTACACAGACTAGTGCAACCTGACTACGACTACACAAACGAGTGCAACCTCACTACAACTACAAAAACTAGTGCACCCTGACTACGACTACACAAACTAGTGCATCCTGACTACGACTACACAAACTAGTGCAACCTGACTACGACTACACAAACTAGTGCAACCTGACTACAACTACACAAACTAGTGCAACCTGACTATGACTACACAGACTAGTGCAACCTGACTACGACTACACAAACTAGTGCAACCTCACTACAACTACACAAACTAGTGCACCCTGACTACGACTACACAAACTAGTGCAACCTCACTACAACTACACAAACTAGTGCACCCTGACTACGACTACACAAACTAGTACAACCTACCTGACTACGACTACACATGTCACAAACTAGTGCAACAAGACTATGACTACACAAACTAGTGCAACCTGACTACGACTACACAAACTAGTGCTACCTGACTATGACTACACAAACTAGTGCAACCTGACTATGACTACACAAACTAGTGCAACCTGACTACGACTACACACACTAGTGCAACCTCACTACAACTACACAAACTAGTGCACCCTGACTACAACTACACAAACTAGTGCAACCTGACTATGACAACACAAACTAGTACAACCTACCTGACTACAACTACACAAACTAGTGCAACCTGACTATGACTACACAATCTAGTTCAACAAGACTATGACTACACAAACTAGTGCAACCTTACTACAACTACACAAACTAGTGCACCCTGACTATAACTACACAAACTAGTGCGACCTGACTATGACAACACAAACTAGTACAACCTACCTGACTACGACTACACATGTCACAAACTAGTGCAACAAGACTATGACTACACAAACTAGTACAACCTGACTACGACTACACAAACTTATAAGCTTGGAAAGAAAGTTATATAGAACATGAGGAAACTAAAGTAAAACTTCTATGTGATACCAGATTATTGCAAATTCTGAACTACAGGAAGTCCAGATGTAATTTATAGAAACAGCTTTCACTTGCAGATGAATGAAAATTGTATTTGTATGTTTCCAGCTCTTGTGGGTTCTGCTTGGTGCCACCTTCCTCGGTCTTGTGTGCCAGAGGCTGGCCATTCGGCTCGGTGTGGTAACTGGTAGAGATCTGGCTCAGATTTGCCGTTCCTATTATCCAAAGGTAAGGTCAGCCTCACCGGTCACATTATATAATGTTTTCTTCTCTAGTCACACCTAAAGATACAGTTACAGTTCTATTGGTTTCCAGTTATCAGAGAGCAGTGTATTGTGGGACTAGGTCAGATGGCTCTTGCCCAGATTGAGAACCGGTAGGTCACATGACAGTGGGGTGGAGCCAAAATACTGTCTATTTCAAAGGGCAACCAGCAGAAAAGAGCTTTGGATCTGAATAGAGAAAAAGACCTGAAATAATTTAAAATCAATGCAAAAATGAACATAATGCATTTGCAGAGTTATATACTGGGATATTTGTATTCTAGATGCAGAATGCTCCCTAACGTTATGCCGCCCCCCCCCCCCCCCTCATTCTTCTCATTGTGCTGGTATATGATCCATATTCTTTGCATCCTCTGTGTCTCAGGCCCCGCGCTGGTTGCTGTGGATTTTAGTGGAAATAGCTATTATTGGGTCAGATATGCAGGAAGTCATTGGTACCGCCATTGCATTTAGCCTTCTGTCAGCTGGACGGTAAGATCCCCATTTATCTACATGTATGTATACAGTGCTGTATAGAGTCAGGTAGGTAGAGAGACACTTCTACTTATCTAGATCCGGCATTAATGAGTACTGAATTATCAAATATTCTGGAATTGCTGTCATAATCAGGGGAGGTTCTCACTTTAAGGAATTAATATGGCTGGTACTGTTGGGGGGCTCTATGGCTGGTACTGTTGGGGGGCTCTATGGCTCGTACTGTTGCGGGTTCTCTGTGGCTGGTACTGTTGCGGGGCTTTGTGGCTGGTACTGTTGGGGGGCTCTGTGGCTGGTACTGTTGGGGGGCTCTATGGCTGGTACTGTTGGGGGGCTCTATGGCTGGTACTGTTGGGGGGCTCTATGGCTGGTACTTTTGAGGGGCTCTATGGCTGGTACTGTTGGGGGGCTCTATGGCTGGTACTGTTGCAGGACTCTGTGGCTGGTACTGTTGGGGGGCTCTGTGGCTGGTACTTTTGGGGGGCTCTTTGGCTGGTACTATTGGGGGGCTGTGTGACTAGTACTGTACGGGGCTGAACGCCTGGTACTGTTGGGGGCTCTGTGTCTGTAACTGTTGGGGGCTCTGTGTCTGTAACTGTTGGGGGCTCTGTGGCTGGTACTATTGTGGGCTGTGTGACTGGTACTGTAGGGGACTGAATGTCTGATACTGTTCGGGGCTCTATGGCTGGTATATTTGGGGGCTCAGAGGCAGTTTTTTTTGGGGGGGGATCTGTGGCTGATATTGTTGGGAGGGCTCTGTAGATGGTACTATTGTGGGGCTGTGTGACTGGTATTTTAGGGGGCTGTATGGCTGGTATAGTTGGGGGCTTTGTGGCTGGTACTATTGGGGGCTGTGTGACTGGTAATGTAGGGGGCTCTGTAGCTTGTACTGTTGAGAGGTCTGTTGCTGGTGTTGTTCGGGGGCTTTGAGGCTGATATTGTTGGGGGGGCTACTGTTAAGGGCCCTTTGGCTGCCTCTATTATGGGGGCCCTGAGAATGGTATGGTCATGAATACCTTGTGGATGTCTTATAGGGCTCTGTGGCTGTGGCTGTTATGTGGACCTGGAGTTGTTACTGGCGGCTGGTACTATTATGAGGGCACTGTAGCTGATATTGTTCTGCGGTTTTTTAGCAGTTAATGTTAGGGGGTCCTGTGATTTATTTTTTTCTGTTATGGTGGTCTTTAGCTGTTAATGTTAGGAGGGTCTGTGGCTGTTACTGGCATGGGGGTCCTGTGACTGGTATTATTATGGGGTTTTATGCCTGGCCTTGTACTGTTATGGGGGTTTTATGCCCGGCCTTGTACTGTTGTGAGGGTCTTTCAAGTGGTACTATTATGAGGGTTATTGTTAGGAGGGTCTTACGGCTAGGCTGTGTAATATCTTGACACCCTGAGGATCACTCTTGTGTCTGGCAGGATTCCTCTGTGGGGCGGCGTCCTCATCACCATCATTGACACCCTATTCTTCCTCTTCCTGGATAAATATGGTGAGATTTTGGAGTATAATTCAGATTATGTGCCTGATACAGATGATGTCATCGTGCAGTGTCTGACATCATCAGTCCTATCACTGTTTCCCCATTAACCTCTTCCGTCTCTATGTTTATCGCAGGACTCAGGAAACTGGAAGCTTTCTTTGCATTACTCATTACTATAATGGCCGTAACGTTTGGCTATGAGGTGAGGATGGGAGTAATAGAGGGACAAGGCCTAGCTATCCCCGTGTTCTGCTGTTTTCCTCCTGTGTCAGCCCTGTAGCTGACAGCAGCCATTCTTTGTCACAGAGTCACCCAGGCTCCATAGAAATGCATGGGCCCTGCAGTCTCCTCCATTTGTAGTAACTGATTCCCTGTCCTGGTTGCAGTATGTGGTGGTCCGTCCTGACCAGAGGGAGGTGATAAAGGGCATGTTCTACCCGTACTGTTCTGGCTGCGGATCTGAAGAGTTACTCCAAGCTGTTGGCATCATTGGCGCGATCATCATGCCGCACAACATATACCTGCACTCCTCCCTCGTCAAGGTAAAGTCTGTGCACATTAGTCAGATAAAGTGGCACCGTGGTTGGCACTCCCGCCTTCCATCACTAGGGTCCTGGGTTGGCACTATGTGCCGGGGGGAAGGGGGGGCCTGTAAATTCTACACAATTACATTGCATCCTATGTTCCATGACTCCTTTCCAAAAACAGAAGTCCTGCAGCGCTTATATACAGTTGTGTTCCAAATTATTCAACCCCCAATGCTATAAAGGGTTTTAGGGAATTTAGTGTACATTTGTAATAGTGTTCAGAATGAAATCTTACAAGGACTTTTTAAAGAACCAAATGCAACTAAAATGACATCAATTGTTTTTGTAATACAGTATTAAATGGTTTTTTTGTGACTTCTTCATTGACACAATTATTTAACCCCTTAAAGACTACCACTCTTAGGAACAGAGGTTCATTCAAGTGTTTTCGATCAGGTATTGAAAACACCTGTGGATGTCAAGGAGCAGCAATCAAGCATAATAAGCACCAATTAGGCAGATGTAAAAGGACTGTGATACTCGGCTCCTTCTAGACATTTACTGGTGTGTTTACAAACATGGTGAAGTCAAGAGAATGGTCCAGGAAGACAAGAGAAGAGGTGATTTCTCTTCACAGGAAGGGCAATGGCTATAAGAAGATTGCAAAGATGTTAAACAAACCAAGAGACACCATAGGAAGCATCATTCGCAAATTCAAGGCAAAGGGCACTGTTGAAACGCTACCTGGTCGTGGCAGAAAGAAGATGCTGACTCCGACTGCTGTGCGCTACCTGAAGCGCAAAGTGGAGAAAAGTCCCCGTGTGACTGCTGAGGAACTGAAAAAGGATGTGTCAGATGTGGGCACTGAAGTTTCCGCTCAGACTATAAGGCGCACACTGCGTAATGAAGGCCTCCATGCCAGAACTCCCAGGCGCACCCCCTTGCTGTCTCCAAAGAATAAGAAGAGTCGACTGCAGTATGCCAAAAGTCACGTGGACAAACCACAAAAGTTTTGGGATAGTGTTCTGTGGACTGATGAAACAAAATTAGAACAGTTTGGGCCCATGGATCAACGCTATGTTTGGAGGAGGAAGAACAAGGCCTATGAAGAAAAGAACACCTTGCCTACTGTGAAGCATGGCGGGGGGTCAATCATGCTTTGGGGCTGTTTTGCTTCTACAGGTACAGGGAAGGTTCAGCGTGTGCAAGGTACCATGAATTCTCTTCAGTACCAGGAGATATTGGATGAAAATGTGATGCAGTCCGTCACAAACCTGAGGCTTGTGAGACGTTGGACCTTCCAACAGGACAATGATCCCAAGCATACCTCCAAGTCCACTAGAGCATGGCTGCAGATTAGAGGCTGGAACATTGTGAAGTGGCCATCGCAGTCACCAGACTTAAATCCGATTGAGAACCTCTGGTGGGACTTAAAGAAAGCAGTTGCAGCGCGCAAGCCTAAGAATGTGACTGAACTGGAGGCTTTTGCCCATGAAGAATGGGCGAAGATACCCGTAGATCGCTGCAAGACACTTGTGTCAAGCTATGCTTCACGTGTAAAAGCTGTTATAACTGGAAAAGGATGTTGTACTAAGTACTCAGATTGAATGTCACTTGGGGGTTGAATAAAACTGATAATGATGTGAGCACAGAAAAGACATTTGTGGTTATTTCATTATAAATGTTATGTTATATTTGTCTGACTTACAAGGGCCTCTGTGATTTAATTGTAAACAAGATGACTGAAATGATGAAAATCCATGTCAAACTGGGGCCAAAACACTCAATTTCAGTGGGGGTTGAATAATTTTGAAAACAACTGTAGTGTGCTAAGTAATAGTCCTTTGATCCGGCAATCCCAGGGTCTGATCGATGCCGGATTATCAAATGGACAGAGAAGTCCTATCATAAACTCTGCTGCCAGGTTATGAATGGCTGCAGTCCTCTGCTCCTGGTACAGAGTCATCCTGATCATATTGCAGTTCATATAGAAGAGGCTGAATGGAGAAGTAACAAGGATTAGATTTATTACATTCCCCTTATTTATCATCCATTTTCCGTTGGTGCAATAAACTGATAATTCATATCTGTCACCATGAAGTCATCTGCAAATACCTAGTGCTGCCGAGCTGCTGTATCTAAGCACATCCTGTGTGATACTTCTGCTGAGCTGCTGTATCTAAGCCATCTTGTGTGATACTGTCTGCTGAGCTGCTGTATCTAATCCCATCATGTGTGATACTGTCTGCTGAGCCACTGTATCTAAGCCCATTCTGCATGATACTTCTGCTAAACTGCTGTATCTAAGCCATCTTGTGTGATACTTCTTCTGGCCTCTTGTATCTAAGCCCATCCTGTGTGATACTCCTGTTGAGCTGCTGTATCTAAGCCTATTCTGCATGATACTCCTGTTGAGCTGCTGTATCTAATCCTATCCTGTGTGATACTGTCTGCTGAGCTACTGTATCTAAGCCTATCCTGTGTGATACTGTCTGCTGAGATGCCGTATCCAAGCCTATCTAAGGTAATACTGTCTGCTAAACTGCTGTATCTAAGCATATCCTGTGGATACTGCCTGCTGAGCTGCTGTATCTAAGCCTATCTTTTGTGATACTATCTGTGGTTCTGGTGTATCTAATGCTATCGTGTGATACTCTCTGCTGAGCTGGTGTATCTAAGTCTGTCATGTATGATATTGTCTTCTAAGCTGGTGTATCTAAGCCTGTCATGTGTGATACTGCCGTTGAGCTGCTGTATCTAAGCCTATCATTATGTGTAATAGTGTCAGGGACCTTCACACCACTACAACCCCCATCGTGTAAGGATCTGGCTCTCATCATATCGCACCCCCAGCGTCTGTATCCGGTATATACGCTGTATACAGGTCTCTGAGTTCGGTTGTGACTGTCTCTGCTCCTCTTCTTCCTCCACAGTCTCGGGATATAGACCGTAAGAAAAAGCAGGAGGTGCGAGAGGCTAACATGTACTTCCTGATAGAGTCCACCATTGCGCTGCTCGTCTCCTTCATCATCAACCTCTTCGTCATGGCCGTGTTTGCAGAAGCTTTTTACAAGAAGACCAACCAGGACGCGGTGAGCACATCCTCCACGAATCAGACTTGTGCATTAGTGGAATTGTAGACATTCAGGTGGTAAGAGGCCCTGGGACCCAAGGATTAGCAGAAGCGTCACTGCTCAGAAGGGCCACAGGTTTCAATGGTAAAATTCTTTCTGCCCGCAGCCACCACTAGAGGGACCTCCATATAGCATTTAATGGGACATGTGGCGGTGAGCTCCCCCTAGTGGTGGTACAATGTATGGTTGTGTCCAGAGAAGCAGAGAAAGCCATATACTCTTCCCAGTGTATATCCACAATGCCGTCCGGCCACAGGTTGCCCTTCTTATTCAGTTATTGACATTGTCCCTTTTTCCAGTACGATGTCTGTCTGAACAGCAGCAGCCCTCACGCCGACGTGTTCAAACCCAATAACGAGACCTTATCTGTGGACATCTACAAAGGGGTAAGTGGGAAAATAATTGCACAGTATACATTTAAACTTGCCAATAGCCTTAAAGAGCACGTACCAGCAGGATCAACCCTATTAAACCAGGGTGGATCCTGCTGATTAAAATAATACCTGTATTGTGAAAATATGTTGTGGCATTCCTAAAAAAAAAAAACACTTTAATTCTTCCTGCAGATAAGGGTTTCAGTGCACTCAGGGGCAGGACCTAGCCCCTCAGTGCCCCTCAGCTTTCCAGTGCTGGTCACATCCAGCCCAGTCAAAATTACAATAGCTAGGGACCCTTCAAAACGAGTCCTGCTACCCAACTAATGGAGTCCATGGCAAGGTGTTACGTGACCCTTCTCGACCTCTGCCGAAAGGTTGAGAGGGCTCCTCAGGGGAGGGGCTTATGCAGCCAGTGAGTGTCCTTTAATCAGGCATTTGATAATCATCGGGTTATATTCACACCTGCAGAAAATTACCCCAGTAGACAGATGGAGACTCTGGAGAATGATGCTTTATAAAACCTCTAGCGATTATTTTCTTGCAGAACTCGTTGTGTTGTTTTTCTGTCCGTTTATCCAGAATAATTTATAATCTGCCACCGATTAGATCTTTGCTACATGAAAGGAATGTCGTATCTATCCGCACCCAATGTCTTCTGACGCGGCTTCTCCTCTCTGCACAGGGCATTATTCTTGGCTGCTTCTTCGGCCCCGTCGCCCTCTACATCTGGGCTGTGGGCATCCTGGCTGCAGGGCAGAGCTCCACCATGACTGGAACATACGCCGGGCAGTTTGTCATGGAGGTGACTATATCATTTACTGCAGACGTTTCTTAAGTATATGTAACGTGTATTTTTGCATTGATGACTATGCGCAGGATTGTCCAACAATATGTGATCAGTGGAGTCTAACCCTCAGGACCGCCCGATCTCACCCTCAGAATCTCCACCGATCCCACCCTGGAGACCTCTACTAATCCCACCCATTGGGGCCTTCACCGATCTCACCCTCAGGGCCTCCACCACCTTTAGGGCCTCCACCGATCCAAACCTCGGAACCTCCACAATGCTACCCTTGGGATCTCCACCTATCTCACCTTAGGGGCCCTCCAACAATCCCACCCTCGGGACCACCACCGATCACATCCTCAGGACCTCCAGCGATCATACCCTCGGGAACTCTACCGGTCCCACCTTCAGGAGCTCTACCAGTCCCACACTTGGGACCTCCACCGATCATACCCTCGGGAACTCTACCGGTCCCACCTTCAGGAGCTCTACCAGTCCCACACTTGGGACCTCCACCGATCATACCCTCAGGAAATCTACCGGTCCCATCTTCAGGAGCTCTACCAGTCCCACACTTGGGACCTCCAGCGATCTCACCCTCAGGATCTCAACCTGTCCCACTCTAAAATGATGGGTCATAAAAAAGAGCCACATTATTTCTACTGTCTAGACTAGACATAATTGTAGCAAGGCCCAAGGAAAGTATGAGATCTGTACATCATTTTTAGCCTCTTGGAGGCAAACCATAATGTTCCCATTCAATGACAGTAAACAGAGATCTTGAAAAGCTTGAGGAACTGAAATCCATTAGACTATGGATTGACAGCCTCCTACTGCAGATGCATGCACATTCTTCAGTTTATTTTGGTGTAATCGTTGAGCTGTGATGTCATCCATCTCGGTTCCTCCGTCTTCTTCTCACTTATAACCTCCATATTTTTTCTTTACTCATCCAGGGCTTCTTGAACCTGAAATGGTCTCGCTTTTACCGAGTCCTGTTCACCAGATCCTGTGCCATTATACCCACCATATTTGTGGCCGCTTTTCAGGATGTGGAACATCTGACGACAATGAACGATTTTCTTAATGTTCTGCAAAGCATTTTGGTAATTCAGGATAATAAAGTTTACAGCAGTGAATGGAAATAGCGACATCAGCAAATAATGAGCCGTTCACTGCCTGATGCATCTGCTGTATTATTATTTCTAAAAAATATATATCTGAATAATTCCATAATGAATGCAACTTGTTATATTTTATTTACACAAGTATATTTTTTTTACTTGTTACTTTCTAGCTCCCATTTGCTTTGCTCCCGGTACTGACGTTCACCAGCATGCGCCCACTGATGCACGATTTCACGAATGGCTTGTAGGTTTTACTGGAAATTTAATAGTCACTATTATATCCAAGTTATGTATTTTATTACACTTCAGAGCTGAACTGACTATTCTGCTGGTGGAGTCACTGTGTACAAACATTACATTACTTATCCTGTACTGATCCTGAATTACATCCTGTATTATACTCCAGAGCTGCACTCACTATTCTGCTGGTGCAGTCACTGTGTATATACATTACATTACTTATCCTGTACTGATCCTGAATTACATCCTGTATTATACTCCAGAGCTGCACTCACTATTCTGCTGGTGCAGTCACTGTGTACATACATTACATTACTTATCCTGTACTGATCCTGAATTACATCCTGTATTATACTCCAGAGCTGCACTCACTATTCTGCTGGTGCAGTCACTGTGTACATACATTACATATCCTGTACTGATCCTGAGTTACATCCTGTATTATACTCCAGAGCTGCACTCACAATTCTGCTGGTGCAGTCACTGTGTACATATATTACATTACTTATCCTGTACTGATCCTGAGTTACATCCTGTATTATACTCCAGAGCTGCACTCACTATTCTGCTGCTGGAGTCACTGTGTACATACATTACTTATCCTGTACTGATCCTGAGTTACATCCTGTATTATACTCCAGAGCTGCACTCACTATTCTGCTGGTGCAGTCACTGTGTACATACATTACTTATCCTGTACTGATCCTGAGTTACATCCTGTATTATACTCCAGAGCTGCACTCACTATTCTGCTGGTGCAGTCACTGTGTACATATATTACATTACTTATCCTGTACTGATCCTGAGTTACATCCTGTATTATACTCCAGAGCTGCACTCACTATTCTGCTGGTGCAGTCACTGTGAACATACATTACTTATCCTGTACTGATCCTGAGTTACATCCTGTATTATACTCCAGAGCTGCACTCACTATTCTGCTGGTGCAGACACTGTGTACATACATTACTTATCCTGTACTGATCCTGAGTTACTTCCTGTATTATACTCCAGAGCTGAACTCACTATTCTGTTTTCTGATCTTTCTCCATCTTGTCTCTGCAGAATCAGTAAAGCCATTGCCATTGGCCTCATTGTGCTGATCATCGCTATCAACTTATACTTTGTGGTTGTCTACATCCCGACCCTGGAAAGCATCACGTTGTATGTGGTGGTTGGGGTAATTCTCCTTTTTTATGCAGTGTTTACATTGTACCTGGTGAGTAAAAGGAGTGGGAGAACTGTAATGACAGAAACAGGTTGGGTGGAGTTCTCCTTTAAAGGGGTTATCCAATACTAAGGCCTCTTGCACACAAAAGCTTTTTCTTTCTGTTTATGTTCCGCTTTTTGCATTCCGTATACGGACTGTATACGGAACCATTCATTTTAATGGATCCGCAAAAAACGGAAGGTACTCCGTATGCATTCCGTTTCTGTATTTCTGTTCCAACATAGAACATGTCCTATTATTGGCCGCAAATCATCCGTGGCTCCATTCAAGTCAATATGTTCGCCAAAAAAACGGAATGCATACGGAATACATCTGTATGTATTCCGTATCCGTTCCTTTTTTGCGGAACTTTCTATTGAAAATTGTATGTCCAGCCCAATTTTTTTACGTACTTACTGTTTAAACATTATTGTATGCTTCCATTTCCGTTTGCGATCCGCAAAGAACGGATCACAAATAGAAACCAATTGGAAAAACGGAATGGCAAAATGGAACAGGAACGGAAACACTACTGAAACAAAAAAATGGAAAAAGTGAATGGGTCTGCGATCCCCATGCGCCTGCCCCACGGACGGTGCCCATGCATTGCGGACCACAATTTGCGGTCCACAGCACGGGCTTTACACGTTCGTGTGAATGAGCCCTAACTGATGGAATAACTGACCAAATAACTAACGTGCGAACTCAGCCTAAGGCCTCCTGCACATGGCCGTATTTTTTTTCTGTTTTTATTCCGTTTTTTTGCTTTCCATTTGCGGTCCATATGCGGAACCATTTACTTTAATGGGTCCGCAAAAAAACAACGGAAGGTACTCCGTGTGCATTCCTTTTCCGTATTTCAGTTCCGTTGAAAGATAGAACATGTCCTATTATTGCCCGCAAATCACGTTCCGTGGCTCCATTCAAGTCAATGGGTCCGCAAAAAAAACGGAGTGCATACGGAATGCATCTGTATGTCTTCCGTATCCGTTCCGTTTTTGTGAAGCCATCTATTAAAAATGATTTATGCTCAGCCCAATTTTTTTTATGTACTTACTTACATACGTTTGTGTGCAAGAGGCCTTATTCCCATCTTGGACAATGGGGGCATATCGCAAGAATCTGATGTGCACCTACCCCTAGAACGAAGGTCGCAAAGTGCCGAAGGGCGCACTGCGCATGTGTGGCCGCCCTCCTTTCATTCTTATGGGAGTACGGAAAAAAAAAACGAAGCTGAGTGCTTGACTATTTTCGGAAGTTCCTAGCTCGGCCACGGCTCCTTTCACTTCTACGGGGCTTATGGAAATAACCGAGCCAGCTCTCAGCTATTTTCGGCGCTCTATAGGAATGAATGGAGGGCGGGTGTGCTCTCTGGCACTTTGCAGTATAGGTGCACAGGTGGGACCCATACCTATCAGACATTGGGTGCGTATCCTAGCGATATGCCCCCAATGTCCAAGATGGGAGTACAAATCTCTCTGCTACAATGTATCAGTCCGGGCTGTTCAGCTCACAGAGCATTGTCTAATAGCATAAAGCTCGCGGTGATAACACTAACCATTGTGAACCACATTCCTTCCACAGCTCTGGACCTGCTGTCTTGCCCATGGAGCCCAATTTCTGTCCTGTGGCAGACATGTTCAGTTTTCGTACGGATTACCAGAGGAATACAATAACCTGCCGGGGACCCAGTAGTGAGGTCAGGGACCTCTGGACTGTTCGGGTAAATGTGGATTTATGTCCTAGAGCTCAAGGGTTCGGCTACACAGTGATCTTGGTTGCACGACATCCACCACGCCCAAGGATCGCAGTGAAGCACTGCTAGTATAGAAATGAATGGGGTCGTAGCACAACTTGCACATTTGTCAGGACCCCAGAATTGCTAAAATTCCAGCAGTGTTGGATTTTTTGCGATTCTGGTGTCACTGTTGAGACACATGCAAGTCGTGCTGCAACCCGCTTTGTTCCTATGCTAGCACTGCGATCTTAGGTGTAGCGCCCAATCGTACAACTAACACCGCCATATAGCCGACCACTTAGGAAAAGCAACAAATTCTGATCATGACGTCCATGCAATGATGTTCCAGTGACGCCATCTTGTGGACAATATGTATACTGACGGTGAAACAAGATTCAGAAATCATGGAACCTCGGGGGCCTCCAGTCAGATGATTTTCTCAAGTATTAAACTCCAGTAAAAAAAAAAATCTGGAAAATAGGAGCGACCATCCGGAGGTTGACCCCAGCAACTCCAAAGGAGTTTTAACCAGTTCTGTAAAGACCTGCTTACAGATTTTTTAGGGGTGTTTGTCATGCAGGACCCAGGAGAAATCCAGACTACTGAATACCAGATAAAAGGAAGTTTACTGTGCGTCAAAGTGGGACTAATGTGGTTACAGGACGAGCGAAAATGGAAACATTGGATTTAGGAGATATTTTTGAAAATGCTGCACATCCCATGAGAATAAGTGCACAATGCACAGAGATGCGCCCCTGACCACAGAGCTGTTACAAATTGACATTTTGTACTTTTTAATTTACAGTGGATGGTGGTCCAGGTCCTTATCTTGATCTAATGTGTCGTGGGGACCAAGGGGAAGGGCAGAAGCCATTTTCACCACTTTTGTCTTCCTTGCTTTCACGTACATAATTAGCGCAGAGCGCCGCGGCAGTGCCACCGCCCAAATTACTGTAGAAAAGTAGAGTGTAAAATATTAAAGGGGTATTCCAGTAACAGTAAGTTATCCCCTATACACGTGCTAGATTGGTGGGGGTCCAACTGTTGGGACCTCATCAATCACTATAATGGAGGACCCAAGTCTCCTGTTTGAATGGCGCGGAAGGTGAGCATTAGCGCTGCTGCTCAATTCACTTTCTATGGGACTATATCTAACCCGAGCGAACAGCTCACCCGCCGCTCCTGTCAAATAGAGACTCAGGTCCCCTGTCCTTGTAACCACTGGGTGTCCCTGACTTTGACCCCCCCCCCCCCCCCCACAGTTATAAATATACCCCATCCAGTCGAACGGACAGGATATAAAACTAGAAAAGTAAAAAAAAAACACACATAAAATAATCCCGTAAAAAATAAAATAAAATAACAATCATAAAGGGGGAATTTCCAAGTCAGATTTGCTGAAATCTGCAGTAGCGTAATTTGCACCAAATTTTTCAAACGTTTTGCTCCCCTATCGTAGTGTTAAAAAAGTTGCAAACGATGGCACATACCAGGTGTGCACTGTAATTTGCTACTTTTCATTTCTCTTGCCGTTTTTCAGATATGGGGAGGGGAAGTGGGCGAGGCTTACTGGGAGGGCGTGGCCTCTAGCAGCCCAACAGATTTACACCAGAAATGTGCATGATCGCCGCCTGGTCATACCTGATGGAGATCTGAATAACTGCTGCACGGACTGCCAGGAAATGCGCCAAATTTATTAAGAGGCCTGTGTCTATTTGGAAGCCAAAATTCCAGAGTGCAGAGTGTGATAAGTTCCCCCCATGTGATTGACAGAAAAGTGAAGTAGAAATTATAATTCTTACAAACTATAAACCTAATCTTTCCAAAAAAAAAGTATAAATCATGTAATTGAATAAAAAAAAAATCAGAAGGTAAATAATTTACACTAACAAATGGCTAAACCGCTGTAAAGTTTGGATAAAGGAGAACTCCAGGGACCAAGTATGACACAGGGTCAGGGCCTAGGGATCCAGAGTATGACACAGGGTCAGGGCCTAAGGATCCAGAGTATGACACAGGGGCAGGGCCTAAGGATCCAGAGTATGACACAGGGGCAGGGTCTAAGGATCCAGAGTATGACACAGGGGCAGGGCCTAGGGATCCAGAGTATGACACAGAGTCAGGGCCTAAGGATCCAGAGTATGACGCAGGGTCAGGGCCTAAGGATCCAGAGCATGACACAGAGTCAGGGCCTAAGGATCCAGAGTATGACACAGGGTCAGGGCCTAGGGATCCAGAGTATGACACAGGGTCAGGGCCTAAGGATCCAGAGTATGACACAGGGGCAGGGCCTAAGGATCCAGAGCATTACACAGGGGCAGGGCCTAAGGATCCAGAGTATGACACAGGGTCAGGGCCTAAGGATCCAGAGTATGACACAGGGTCAGGGCCTAAGGATCCAGAGTATGACACAGAGTCAGGGCCTAAGGATCCAGAGTATGACGCAGGGTCAGGGCCTAAGGATCCAGAGCATGACACAGAGTCAGGGCCTAAGGATCCAGAGTATGACACAGGGTCAGGGCCTAGGGATCCAGAGTATGACACAGGGTCAGGGCCTAAGGATCCAGAGTATGACACAGGGGCAGGGCCTAAGGATCCAGAGCATTACACAGGGGCAGGGCCTAAGGATCCAGAGTATGACACAGGGGCAGGGCCTAGGGATCCAGAGTATGACACAGGGTCAGGGCCTAAGGATCCAGAGTATGACGCAGGGTCAGGGCCTAAGGATCCAGAGCATGACACAGAGTCAGGGCCTAAGGATCCAGAGTATGACACAGGGGCAGGGCCTAAGGATCCAGAGTATGACACAGGGGCAGGGCCTAAGGATCCAGAGTACGACACAGGGGCAGGGCGTAAGGATTTGGAGTATGACAAAAGGGCAGGGCCTAAGGATCCAGAGTATGACACAGGGTCAGGGCCTAAGGATCCAGAGTACGACACAGGGGCAGGGCCTAAGGATCCAGAGTATGACACAGGGTCAGGGCCTAAGGATCCAGAGTATGACACAGGGGCAGGGCCTAAGGATCCAGAGTACGACACAGGGTCAGGGCCTAAGGATCCAGAGTATGACAAAAGGGCAGGGTTTAAGGATCCAGAGTATGACACAGGGTCAGGGCCTAGGGATCCAGAGTATGACACAGGGGCAGGGCCTAAGGATCCAGAGTATGACACAGGGGCAGGGCCTAAGGATCCAGAGTATGACACAGAGTCAGGGCCTAGGGATCCAGAGTATGACACAGGGGCAGGGTTTAAGGGGCCAGACTTGATGAGCATGCCCACTACTGGCCCCCATGAATGTGCTGCCACTGACATGGAAGGTACTTCCGCTATAGTGGGGGACATGGTGGTTTGTTTAGTCAAGACAGAGAATAGATGTCTACAGGTGTTTTCCATATCTACCACCGCAGGCTGCCTACTAGTCTATACAGGATGCATATGAGGCCTGTACACAGGGCTGGTCTGTCCTGGGATCTGTCAGGGGGGGAATCTGGACATCATTTTTCGAATTTCAATTTTCATGCAGAAATAAACTACACAACAATGAGTAAGGCCTCTTTTACACTACAGTATGTCGATTTCAGTATTTTGCGTTCCGTTTTTCACGGATCCGTTGTTCCGTTTTTTGTTTCCGTTGTGTTTCCGTTTTTCAATTCCGTTTTTCCGTATGGCATATACAGTATACAGTAATTAGTTACATAGAGAAAATTGGGCTGGGCATCAATAGATGGTTCCGCAAAAAACGGAACGGATACGGAAGACATACGGATGCATTTCCGTATGCATTCCATTTTTTTTGCAGACCCATTGACTTTAATGGAGCCACGGAACGTGATTTGCGGGCAATAATAGGACATGTTCTATCTTTCAACGGAACGGAAAAACGGAAATACGGAAACGGAATGAATACGGAGTACATTCCGTTTTTTTGCGGAACCATTGAAATGAATGGTTCCGTATACGGACCGCAAAAAACGGCCCGCAAAACAGAAAAAAAAACCGTAGTGTGAAAGAGGCCTGCAAGTACTCTGCTTTATTTAGTTACTATATCCTGTACTCCAGTCACCATCAAATCTGCATTCGGAATTCTATTGACTGCTGCCCCCTGCTGGTTCGCAGCCAGTGCAGAACATACTGTGCAGCGGTACACCTACAGTAGTAGGATGCAGAATAAAAAAGATCTCCCATAATGCACCAAAACAAAGTGCCGAGCAAGGGGCATGTCTGTCAGTGATGACAGATTCCAAGTAGCAGGCACCAGACTTCTGAATGCAGCTCTGGAGGTGTACAGAGCACAGGATATGATGTAACTTGTTAATAGACTGTCTTGCAGATTTGGTGGTGTTACAAAGCCTGGATGGAGTTCTGTGTCATAAAGTGAATTCATAAAACTGTCTCTAATTCTCCTAAAAATATCAATGCAATAAAAACCACTGAACTAAAATGTGTCTTTTTTTTTGCGATACAAATATCATTTCATTCATCCCTCGCAGCTCCGATCACATGGGAAACCTCAGTGTAAGGGCTCGTTCACACGAAAGTGTGATGCCCGTTGCCGTATTGCGGACCGGATTTGCGGATCCGCAATATACGGGCACCGTTTTGTGGCCATTCCGCATCACGGATGAGGACCCATTCATTTCAATGGGTCCGCAAATCCAGAGATGCGAAACGGAAGAACAGAACGGAACACTACGGAAGTGCTACGGAGGGCTTCCTGGGATTCCGTTCCGTGCTTCTGCACTGCAAAAAGATAGAACTTGCTCTATCTTTTTGCAGAACGGAAGGATCGCGGACCCATTCAAGTGATGCGCCTGCCCCACAGACGGTGCCCATGCATTGCGGACCGCAATTTGCTGTCCACAGCACGGGCTTCACACGTTTGTTTGGACGAGCTCTAAGCGCCGTAAAAAGGAGATGGGGGGGGGGGGTCCACATCAAATGAGGTGAAATAACATTGTGTCTATTGATTTATATGGATCTCTGTAGCTTTGTTACTGGTAGACCAGTGGGTTTCAACACTGTTGAAGGTCCAGCAGGGGCGTCTTATCCCTGATGAGCTGGTGGACGTCTCTTCATTGCTAATGGGCCAACGCTAATCTCCTTAATGGTCCAGTGATGGCTCTTCCTTGAAAATAGTCCAGCAAGAACATCATCACCCCTAATGGTTTGTTTGGTGCCTCCTTCTACCTACTGGTCTATTGGTCGCTTCATTGTCCCTGCTGGTCTAGTGGTTGCAATTTTATTCCAAGTAGGAGTTTCATCAACTAAGGATTGACATTGGTAAGGTCAGTTAGGGGTAGCCTAGCGAAAGCCTCCTTATTACTAATGGTCTAATGAGAACCCCGGTGCTGGAACCTCATTATCCCTATAGGTCTATTAGAAGCCTCAATATTGAGTTTCAATGGCATTTTAAAATCCCTGATAAAACAAAATCAAAAATTAAAAAACATTATTTATAGGCTCATATATGAGCCACAAAATCATCACAAAAAAAAAAGGTAAAAAAATATATAAAAAAAAAGTTTAAATCACCCCCTTTCCATATAATTAAAAAATAAATACCTAAATAACAATAAATAATAATAAATATAAACATCATGGATATCTCTGCGACCGAAAACGCCCATACTATTAAAATAGAAAAAAAAATTCCAATAAGGTGAATGGCGTAACGGAAAAAAGGGCCAAAATGGCAGATTTGCCATTTTTTCATTGCTTCTCTTACCCCAAAAAATTTAATAAAATGCGATAAAAAAGTCACACACTCCAAAATGGTATCAATAAAATACTACAGATTGTTCCGCAAAAAATAAGCCCCTAAACTGCTCAGTAGACGAAAATATAAAAAAGTTATTGGGGTCAGAATATGGTGATATAAAATATATGTATATATATATATCAAAGTTTAAATGTATTTTTACACTATTTAAACATAAAGAACCTATACATATGGGGTATCGTTGTAATCGTACTGACCCAGAGAATGAAGGGCATGGATCAGTTTAGCATTTTTTTTTTCAATTCCACCCCATTTGGATTTTTTTTTTACCGCTTCCCACTACATTTTATGCCATAATTAGAGGTGGCATTAGAAAGTACAAGCTGTCTTGCAAAAAATAAGCCCTCATACAGCTATGTGAACTGAAATATAAAAAAGTTATGGCTCACGGAAAATAGGGAAGAAAAATGAAAAACGCAAAAACGCAAAAACCTCCGGTTTCCTAAGGGTTAAATATCCAAGACTTTAGCAAGCTACATTGTTGTAAGTCAGTGGAGTCCCTATTAGTCCCCACTAGAGGGGACTCCAAAATAAATGCCGTTTCCCATCGTAATATTCATTAGAGCGGAACTGATCCCATAAGAAATAATCTTTTCCCCCTGACGTTTGCTACGCAGCCACTTGACGCAACACTTTCCAAGTGTTATTACATGGACATAATCTGGCACTCCCTTTATTTGTAATTTGGGGGGGGCGAGGGGGATCTACTATTCTGCATTTATGTAAATGCCCCTTAATAAGATGTGATTCCAACTGTGGCCAGCAGGAGGTGTTCACATGCGTACGGTGCGATTGCTCTGATCTGATCTCACTTGCAAAGTGTTATAAAAAGTGGGGGAGCAGCTTTATAGGAAAGCGCAGGGGTGACCTAAGACTGGGAGCATCCGGCTGCAGAACAGGGAACCATCACATAGTCCTTAATACCAGACCTCCAAGGTGTCCCTCTTTTGGAGGGACAGTCCCTTTTTTTGACTCATGTCCCTCTTTGCTCCTTAAATGTCCCCCTTTTTCGGTGTAGATTTACATTGTTACATTTGTCCGGTTCCTCTCTGTATATTGCATCAATTTATTATTTGATGCAATTTTAGACATTTCTATATTCATAATTTTTGCACATTTTGTGTAAAATGAAACTATTAAAGTCTATAAATATGCAGGAAAAATTGATCCTTCTCACCATGAACCATAAGTGTCCGTCCAAGGGAGGTATGTTACTACAATGCTTATGAATTAAATATAAATTAACCCTAACCTTACAGGTCAGCCCCAAACCCCCCCACCCTACAAGTGCTGCACTGTAAATAAGCCCCCTTCGCCCATTACTCTATAGACCACCAGGGGGAGCAGCAGTGCAGCCAGTCCCTGCAGGAGCTTTGCAGACGGTCCCTGCTTTCTGAGCTCTGCTTGTTGCTTCTGCTCATCTCCCGCCCTGCGCCTCACTCCGAGGCTGCAGCTTTGCAGACACTCCCTAGGCTGTTTCCAGGCTCCCCCTTCGCAAACCTCCTCCTGGAGCCTAGTATATATGTAAAAATAATAAAACCTTCCTTCTGTGGAGCCTTCAGGGGCCCCGGGGTCCTCTCGTGTGTCCCCGGAGAGGGAGGACAGAGGGAGAGCAGGACTCCCCCGGAGTAAGGAGGCCCCCAGAGGAATCCAGTGCTTCACCATCAAGCAACTTGTTTTTCTGAAGAATGCGAGAAGTCTTAAAGGGGCGACGCCCTCAGTGCTGGGCCTCCCCTGAGCTGCCCATGTGCAGGGTTATGAGCCCCCAGGCACCTGCATCATGTGGCGCCAGCTGTGCCCGCTGGTCTTAGAGGGGCAAAGGTGTAAAAGTAATATCAGGAAGTATTACTTTACTGAGAGAGTAGTGGATGCATGGAATAGCCTTCCTGCAGAAGTGGTAGCTGCAAATACAGTGGAGGAGTTTAAGCATGCATGGGATAGGCATAAGGCCATCCTTCATATAAGATAGGGCCGGGGGCTATCCATAGTATTCAGTATATTGGGCAGACTAGATGGGCCAAATGGTTCTTATCTGCTGACACATTCTAGGTTTCTATGGTCTGTTCCAGGGAGTTACAGGCCTAAAGCTGCAGTGAATGGAATTTAAAGACACAGGATCGGGGAAAACTGTGCAATAATTAGAAAAGAAACTGAAATGAAGCTTTTTGTCTAATAATTTTAAAGTTTTACTGTCATATTTTGTTTTGCTAATGGGTAGGGACGGGGATAGGGAACAATTTCCTAATATACTAGGGCTGAAATGTCCCTGTAAATAACTCCATTTCAGATACAGGAGGAACTGAAGCCGTGACCAACCTCCAGCTGTTGTGAAACTACAACTCCCAGCATGCTTACTAACGGTGCTCTTCTCCGAACTCCCATAGAAATGAATAGAGCATGCTGGAAATTGTAGTTTCACAGCAACTGGCGTGCCGAAGGTTGCCGATCCCTGACACTCGGCAGCATGCACCGCAATTGCTAAACACAATACGGCTCATTTAAGAACAGCCGTGCGCCAAATTAATAAAACCCTAAATGCGTGCACATGATGGGGGGGAGGGGGAAGGGCAGAAAATAACGGAGAAAAAGGCGAGCTTAGTAAATGTGTTAAAATGTATCGACATAGTATCACAATATTCATCAATGCAAATTTCACGGAGCCTGATTCCCACCGACTCCTTCCACCTGCATAAGATCAGCAGCACATCTCTCCTGAAATACTCTGTGCTGCTGCATCCACTCTGTCATTCTGTCACCTCCTAGAGAACCAGAACATTTCTGCAACCTTCTAATAGACACTGGAGAGAATTCAGCAAAGCCTCTGGGCTGGCGCAAAGTCGCAAATGTTTGCGTTAGATCAGGTTTGCGCAAATCTTGCATAAATAACACCTGAAGATTTCCATTCCTGGCTCGGCTTATGCCCATGCAGCATCTGATGAGGGTACCTGCACACGGGTACAGGTTTCAAAACAGAATTTCCGCTCGGGTCTTCATGCCAATCTCTCTGCGTTTCTGCGTCAAAATCCGCATACGTTATTTGTGGATTTTGTTGCGGATTTCGATGCAGCTTTTCCCCAATCTCACTCTTCTTGCACTGCAAAGGTTGAAATTCGTAGTAAAAAGCCACAAAAACAGTTGACATGCCGATGATTTCAAAATCTGCATGGAAAAAGGATGCAAAGTGCGCACGAGATTTGCCGGATCTCATTCACTTGGTGGCGTTCTTCTATACATCTGGAGACTGAAAACACATCAGCTCAAATGTTTCTCTTGTAAGTACGATACAATGTATCAACCTGGAGACCAAACTATTGATGGTACAGCCACACAGAGCATCCGAAATGTTGCTGCGGTACGCCATCACGCAAATTTACTGCAAATTCGTATAATTTGCAAATCAATTGTTAAAGCCTATGCGGTATAATCGATGTTTACTATGAAACCATTATTAATCAATTTTTTCAATCTTTTTGCGGAACGGAAGTACGGGGCGAAACCCCACGGAAGCACTTCGTAGTGCATCTCCGGATTTGCGGACCCATTGAAGTGAATGGGTTCGCATCCGTGATGCGGAATGCCCACGGAACTGCACCCGTGTATTGCGGATCCGCAAAACGGCATCGGGAAGCACACGTTCGTGTGCAGGGGGCCTTACGAAGAACTGTCTAGACTGGATACAATTGTAACAAGCATTCAGCTGTAAGAAGTATTAGGGCTCATGCACACAAATTGCAGTCCACAATGCACGGGCACTGACCGTGGGGCCGCCGCATGCAGATCGCGGAACTCTTCACTTGAATTGGGTCCGGGGTCCGCAATACGCATCCGTCGGTCCGCACCGCAAAAAAGTAGTCCATGCACTACTTTTTTGCAGTGTGGAGGCACAGAGAAATCCCACGGAAGCACCCCGTAGTGCTTCCGATCCGTGCCTCCGTTCCGCACGGTATCTTCCGGATTGCGGACCCATTCAAGTGAATGGGTCCGCGATCTGCATGCGGCGGCCCCACTCCGTAGTGCTTCCGTTCCGTGCCTCCATTCCGCATCTCCCAGATTGTGGACCCATTGAAGCGAATGCGATCAGTGATGCGGGATGCACACCGCCAGTGCCCGTGTATTGTGGACCCGCCGTATGCGTGCCGCAATACGGCCATTGCCGGGCAACGGTCGTGTGCATGAGCCCTAAGGGTACGACCCCAGGGTGTAAATGGCTGCATGCAGCCAAGCCACTCCCACCCAGGTCCGCCAGCGGCCACGTGATTTTGAAAAGGGGCCCAATACTGTATCCGCCCCTATTTGCCAGCCTGTAATTAAACCCTTCGGCCTCTTTCACACAAGCGATGCGTGAAGCAAATGCACAGTATCCCGTCTGAATCCCGACCCATTCATTTTAATGGGTCTGTGCACGTTTTTCTTCAATGCATCATTTATGCGTTCAAGAAAAATTGCAGCACATTCTATAGTCTGCTTTTTTCACGCAGCTCTGGTTCCATAGAAGTGTATGAAAAACAGAAACCGGATATAATGCGTTTTTCACTGATGGTTGCTAGGAGATGTACTGTAGATTGTTATTTTTCAGATTTTTTCACGCGTGTGAAAAACACATCCAAAACTGATCGCGCCCGCGCAGAAAAAACAAACACTGAACTTGCTTGCAAAACCATTTGTTTTTTCCTGACACAATCCGTATCGTTCACGTGAAAGAGACCTTTAAGGGTACATGCACACGGTCAGGATTCATGTGCGGAGAATCCGCACTGAAATCCGCAGGTAAATCTGCGTTAGTTGGTGCGGATTCGGTGCGGATTTTACTAAGTGAATGAAGAAAATCCGGTCAGGAAAAATAAAATAAATTGACATGCTGCAGATTTAAAAATCCTCACCGCAGGTCAAAATCCGCGCTGAAAAAAATCTGCATCGTGTGCATTGAGAATTTCAAATTCTTATAGAATACAATGTACATGACCTATGGCGCGGATTTTCCGCACGCAATCCTGATCGTGTGCATTTAGCCTTAAGGTTTTTATTATTTTTTTAAAGATTATTATTTTTTCCATATTTCGGAAGTTTGAAGGTTAAAGTGAGTCTGTCAGCAGTTTTGACCCCTCGAACTAGTGTTGAGAGAACTTGTGTTTTAAGGTCGGCGTCTAAAGTTCGGGTTATCGAAGAATCGCGTTATCGATTCCGCTACCACGGACCATAACGGAATTTAGAATCCATAACAGGATTTTTCGATAACCCGAACTTTAGACGCCAAACTTAAAACACAAGTTCGCTCAACACTACTCAGAACCGCTGACAGCGCTAGATAGGTGAAGGATAAAGTGGTTTGAGAAGCCCCCCCCTCGCTCTTGACTGGCGATTCTAGTGTTCAATCTGAAGACCGCCAGAACTGTCAACCAGGACACTGCACATGGGATAATTGTGAGCGCAACGCGGAGGGGATTACAAATAGCATGACCATCGCCCTAGGCATGTTTAGATCACTTTACATGTCACTTCCATAGAGCTGTCAGGAGCTTTCAGTGATCTAATATGGCTGTGCGGGCATGCTGGGAGTTGTAGTTTTGCAACAGCTGGAGGCACACTGGTTGGGAAACACTGGTCTAATAAGTCTCAGGAGAACATCGGGTGGACGGGCTGACCATCTGATATATATGGCGGCCTGATGGCAGATGGCAGGAGAAAGAAGGATCAGGCAGTTGGACTTCAACATGCCCGACCCTTGGTTCTCTCCAGATATAAGCGGCCGTTCGAGGTGTCTGGCAGCGGCTTGTTCCTCTCCCCATGAGAACACATGCACACTCAGCTGAGCCCAGCATGCACGTGAAGGGGACCTTTACAGACATGAAGGATTTATCATTTATCATGAAGTCAGTGTCGCTTTGAGTCTCATTGCCGTAATTTACACCACATTTATGAAATGTCGCACGCTTATGATAAATTTGGCGCATATTTAAATATAACACTTTTGCCTAGAGATGTTAATCCAGTTTTTTTTAAGCTATCCTTCACAGCAGAACCATGATAATTGTAGCCGCCCTTGACTTCTTAAAGAACCTATGACCAAGGGTTGACTGGCCATAGACCCTACAGGGAAATTTCCCAGCGGGCCGATGCCCTCCTCATGGCCACGGGCTGGATGCATAATGATCCCATGCGCTCAGTAGTAATTAATGCTAGGCGCGGGTACTCATGGTGCCCTCCAGAACACGGCTGTATGGCCATCCTCAGGGAGGCTGCAGCATTTTGTGCTGCACTATGGTATTGCTGGTCCGTCTACTTGTTTTGCTCTTGCCTTCTGTCAAGTGGGACCCACCTACAACATTGGGCCTCTTTTAGGCCTCCCGCACACGAACATGTGCGCCCCGTCGTCGTCGTGCTGCGGCCCGCAATGCACAAACACCGTCCGTGGGGCAGACGCAGCGGATCGCAGACCCATTCACTTTAATGGGTCCGCCATCCGGCCGTTCCGCAATAAGATAGGACATGTTCTATCTTTTTGCGGAACGGAAGTACGGGGCGAAATCCCACGGAAGCACTCCGTAGTGCTCCCGAAGGGTTCCGTTCCGTGCTTCCGTTCCACACCATCCCAGGGTAATTGAAGTGAATGGGTCCGCATCCGTGAGGCAGAATGGGCCATGGAACGGCTCCCATGTATTGCGGATCCTCAAATGCGGTCCGCAATACGGCAACGGGAAGCACAAGTTGGTGTGCAGTAGGCCTTAGGTATTTTTCCGGATCCACTTTAAGCTCTAAGAGTCCACCCCTGCCTATGACAACTACACTGGTCGCGCAGAAGGCTGCCCCTAAGCCCCAAGAGGTTCTGCAGCAGCCGCTTTATCACCAGTTTCCTGCATTTACTTTGATCCAGTTTGCTTTCCTAACCAAGAGGTTCTGCAGGTGCTATAGCCTCATTTCTACTAATAGCCATCAGAACTGCCAAGAGGTTTTGCAGCAGCTGCTCCACCATTTATTTCCCTGTAGTTTCCTGCATTGGCTTTACTCCAGCTCGCTTTCCTAAGGGCTCATGCACACGACCGTATGTATTTTGCGGTCCGCAAAAAATGCGGATGACGTTCGTGCGCTTTTCATATTTTGCGGAACGGAACAGCTGGCCCTTCATAGAACAGTCCTATCCTTGTCCATAATGCGGACAATAATAGGACATGTTCTATTTCTTATGGACATACAGAAACGGAATGCACACGGAGTAACTTCCGTTTTTTTTTTTTGCGGACCCGTTGAAATGAATGGTTCCGCATACGGTCCACAAAAAACCCCCCAAAAAAACGGAACGGTCTCGGAAAGAAAATATGTTCGTGTGCATGAGCCCTAACTAAGAGGTTCTGCAGGTGCTACATCCTCATTTCCACTAATGGCCAAGAGGTTCTGCAGCAGCTGCTCCTATTAGGGTGTGGTCAGCTTCACTGGTTCTGCAGGAGTTGAACTCATTAGCTCCGAGGTTCTGCAGCAGCTGCGGCCACACTTCCCTGTCCCTCCCCTTCCCCCAGTGACCCGGGGGTGAGCAGGAATGAGCGCGCTCTGTAGTATCCGCGCGAGCGGCCCCCAGTGGGCGCTGGGGGTATCGCCGCTTTAATTGGGGCCCCTTGAAACCGCCTCCGGGTTCCATGTTTGTATCCGAGCTGTGAGCGGAGAACTCCATGTTGTAACAAAGTTTCCAGATCTTCCTTTTTTTTGTTTTTCTTTTTTTTTCTTCCTTTCTTTCCCCCCTCCCCCCGCTCGGCGCCGTCCCCTCCATGCCCTCCGTCCTGCCGCCTTCTCGCCCTGTGTTCCTCGGTTCTCCGGCCAACCCCAAGCCCAGAGGGAGGAAGAAGTGAGCGGAGTCCTGCAGGATCCAGATCCGGGGAGGTGTGATGGACAACCCGTCCATATTCACCCAGGTCAGCCGAGAAGATGTGAGCGCCCCCCTGCAGGAGAAGGGTAAGTGCACGGGGGCCCCAGAGCATCCCCTGGGGGGCCCCAGAGCAGGGCAGGGGCTGCACGCCTCACAATCCTTATTGGGGCCCTTTTCCTTTTGGAGTCTCTAGTTTTTGTATTGAGGCTGTGCCCCCCACAATTTCACCCTGTACCCCAAGAATGCAATCCAGTGTCTGTGCCTTCTCTCTGAGCCCTGGCAACGGAAGGGTTAATCGCAGGAACCCCATAAAAAGGGGGGTTTGACAGATAAGGGGGCGGGGCACCTGAATGTGTCACAGGTTCTGGGCCCCTCTGTGGTGACATCCAGGGACCAGGTCCTATTTGGGGGTAGACTGCAGGTAATAGGCCGGGTTTAACCCCTTGTGGCGTGTCACGTTTTTGACAGCTGTGGGAGATTGATCCCCACCCCCACCCCCACCCCATAGACCTTGGAGCGTCACCATGAACCCCCCCCCCCCCCCAATCTTAATGGACCCGGACCCTGTCCCTGCAGATGTGAAGAGGACCCCCGCGCTCCTTCCAGATCCTTCACTGGGTTTGACAGGAACTTGTTTAAACAGCAAATAAAGAGAATAAGGAATTTTTGGCTCGCAGCCCGCACGCTGTGTCCCTGCACTGGGAAAACCCAGGGTCCCAGTGAGGTTCCTGCTGGTAGATACATATTTACTGGGGAGGGTGTTTTGTAGTATTTGGGGGTCCTGGTGGCAGTGGCGGTTTCTGTGGTCCTGACCCGCACCGCACGTTATGGACGTGGCTTTATGTTCCTAAATTGAAAGCAAAAATAAGTTTCTTTGAAGCCGTCGGGGAAGTGAAAGTTCCTGGTTTCTCTAGTCGGTACATGGCGCTCTTCGGCTTACCACATCTTAAATCGGTGACAAAGGGTTAAATATTACTTGTCAGCTAAACGGTCTTGAAATGTTGTACTAATGTGGTCACGTGCCAAAAATGTCAAACTGCTTGTGACTTCCACTCATTGGGCATCGCCCGCTGGTGACCCCCTATTAGTCACAGATTTTATTCCGTTCCTGAGATACCCTAGAGCGGGGATGCCCAACCTGCGGCCCTCCAGATGTGGCAAAACTACAACTCCCAGCATGCCTGGACAGCCTACAGCAATTAGGGCATGCTGAGGGCCAGTGGCATACATAGAGAAGTAAGGGCCCTATAGCAAGGATCAAACCGGGCCCCCCACACAGGACAGAGGGGTTTCTGCCTAAACCCTTTTCAATGACCCTCGCGCCATTTTCCGCTGCTTCCTTTGCTGAAAGTTGTTCCTTTAGGCTAAATTCACACGTCCGTGGTGTGTTGCGGACCCCCATAGAAATGCCTATTCTTGTCCGCAATAGGACATGCTCTATCTTTTTGCGGAGCTGCGGACCCAAAATCGGGGCCGCGCTCCGCAATTGCGGCTGCAGACAGCACACTGTGTGCTGTCCGCATCCATTCCGTCCCCATAGAGAATGAATGGACACATTTTGCGGACGTGTGAATGGAGCCTTAGAGGGTAGAGTCCTGACCAAGTTTTCACCTCCAGCAGAAGACGAGATAATCCCAACTAAGACTGGGCCCCCTCTTGCCCTGGGCCCCATAGCAGTCGCATGGTCTGACGCTATGGTAGTTACACCCCTGCTGGGAGCTGTAGTTTTGCAACAGCTGGAGGGCCGCAGGTTGGGCATCCCTGCCCTGGAGCCATACTCTTACCATGCGTCAGTAATCCTTAAGTCTCATGCACACGTCCGTGGAACACGGTCCGTGTGATACCTGCATGGATTTCCATAGTCCGATGCCAGTCTCTGTGCGACTCGGCCTCCTGCCGTGACATCTCTTCCCATGTGACCGCTGCAGCCAGTCCTCATTGCAGGAGGCCGGGTTGTGCAGAGACGGGCATCGGACCAGGAAAGTGCCAGGGCAGGTGGGTATTCCATTTTACATAGGTTAAGGGCTCGTTCACACAAACGTGTGATGCCCGTTGCCGTATTGCGAACCCGCTATACACGGGCACCGTTCCACATCACGGATGCGGACCCATTCATTTCAATGGGTCCGCAAATCCGGATACGCGGAACGGAACAGTACGGAAAGCACTACGGAGTGCTTTCTGGGGTTCCGTTCTGTGCCTCCGCACCACAAAAAGATAGAACTTGCTCTATTTTTTTGCGGAAAGGAAGCATCGCGGACCTATTCAAGTGAATGGGTCTGCGATTCCCCATGCACCTGCCCCACGGACGGTGCCCGTGCATTGCGTCTGAACGAGTCCTAAAGCCGCAAACACCACGGTCACTGCCAGTGATTTATTGTTCTTGCACACCTGACCGCTGAGACCAGTGAGTGGCTGCAGCGGTCTTGTGACCAAGAACAGATGTCCATCATGTCCAGTCCAGCACTGCCAGTGGTGGCACTTTGAAAAGTGAGTTGTTTTTTTAACATACATTAGTCCATTAGTCCTGCCCGCAATTTTTTACGTTATCACTGTTTTTGTGCAAATGTACTGATCAGTGGTATCCGTCAGGGATTCCTGCGTTTTCCAGTGCAAGATATAAATAGGATTGCATGCAGGCGATCTTGTCCTTTTTACGTCTCATATGGGGTCACTTACTTTTTTTCATGCTGTACTTTTCACAAAATAACTCTTCTTTAGCTGCAGCATGCATACCATTGAGCGGCAGCCTCCGCTGCACATGCATACCATTGAGCGGCAGCCTCCGCTGCACATGCATACCATTGAGCGGCAGCCTCCGCTGCACATGCATACCATTGAGCGGCAGCCTCCGCTGCACATGCATACCATTGAGCGGCAGCCTCCGCTGCACATGCATACCATTGAGCGGCAGCCTCCGCTGCACATGCATACCATTGAGCGGCAGCCTCCGCTGCACATGCATACCATTGAGCGGCAGCCTCCGCTGCACATGCATACCATTGAGCGGCAGCCTCCGCTGCACATGCATACCATTGAGCGGCAGCCTCCGCTGCACATGCATACCATTGAGCGGCAGCCTCCGCTGCACATGCATACCATTGAGCGGCAGCCTCCGCTGCACATGCATACCATTGAGCGGCAGCCTCCGCTGCACATGCATACCATTGAGCGGCAGCCTCCGCTGCACATGCATACCATTGAGCGGCAGCCTCCGCTGCACATGCATACCATTGAGCGGCAGCCTCCGCTGCACATGCATACCATTGAGCGGCAGCCTCCGCTGCACATGCATACCATTGAGCGGCAGCCTCCGCTGCACATGCATACCATTGAGCGGCAGCCTCCGCTGCACATGCATACCATTGAGCGGCAGCCTCCGCTGCACATGCATACCATTGAGCGGCAGCCTCCGCTGCACATGCATACCATTGAGCGGCAGCCTCCGCTGCACATGCATACCATTGAGCGGCAGCCTCCGCTGCACATGCATACCATTGAGCGGCAGCCTCCGCTGCACATGCATACCATTGAGCGGCAGCCTCTGCTGCACATGCATACCATTGAGCGGCAGCCTCCGCTGCACATGCATACCATTGAGCGGCAGCCTCCGCTGCACATGCATACCATTGAGCGGCAGCCTCCGCTGCACATGCATACCATTGAGCGGCAGCCTCCGCTGCACATGCATACCATTGAGCGGCAGCCTCCGCTGCACATGCATACCATTGAGCGGCAGCCTCCGCTGCACATGCATAACTTAGGCCTTCACAAAAAACGGAAGCCGCCCGTGTGCCTTCCACAATTTGCGGAACGGCACGGACAGCCATTGATATAACTGCCTATTCTTGTCTGCAAAACGGACAGGTTATATTTTTTTTGTGGGGCCACGGAACAGAGCAACGGATGCGGACAGAACACGGAGTGCTGCCCGCATCTTTTGCGGCCCCATTGACGTGAATGGGTCCGCACCCAAGCCGCAAAAACTGCGGCTCGGATGCGGACCAAAACAACGGTCGTGTGCATGAGGCCTTATTCTATATCGCTCATGTGAAATAAACTTTTAGGCTATTTTTATTTGGTCTGCTGCTTTTTTTTTTTTTTTTTGGCTGGTGTTGTTTCCCCCCCCCCCCCATTTTACATGGACAACACAGCAAGTAGAGGAGACCCATTTACATGCAGCAATCTCCTCCACAGTATGGGGGGGGGGGGTGATTGCTAATGCCGTTGTTCCCCCCCATACAGACTCATTGTTTGCTGCCAGCAGATCGTGTTTACACAGCAGAATCTGCTGCCGGCAAACAATTTTTGTGACCACATAAATGATTTATTACCCGCGTTTAGCTCGTTCATTGGGTAATCGGCGGCGCCTTTACACGGCCAGATAATCGCTAACAAGCGTTCCTGTGGACACTCTTTAGCGATTATCTGCGGGATTCTCAGCCCATGTAAAGGGCCCTTAAGGCTAGGTCTACACATTTTGTTGCACCAATGTCACGCGACAATTTTTATAATGGCAGTCTATGGTGTCGCAACATACTGCGACAGTCGCAGAAAATCCGTTTGAGATGGATTTTTCTGCGACTGTCGCGTCGCAGCATGTTGCATGTTGCAGTGCGACACTATAGACTGCCATTATAAAAATTGTTGTGCGACAAATGTTGCAGTGTAGTTGTGCCCTATCTGTCGCGCAACTTATTGTCGTCGTGTAGACCTAGCCTAAGAACGCCAGCTCCAGATGTCACATAGAAGTCTATGGGAACTGTGAACTGTGGACAGACAGGTGTTTTTTTTTTTTTTTTTTGTTTTTTACTCTTGAGGTGCATTTTTTGGGTCAGTGTTTTCTTTTCTAATTGCAGCGTGCTCTGGGTCTGGTGTTTTTTCTCCCCAATTATTTATTTATTTTTTGCATTTTTTAATGCTGTTTATTTTACCAATGGTTTTTCCCCCCATACAGCTCTAGAAAAGAGACGTCACAGAGGGGCCATACTTTAATCTAAAAAAAAAAAAAACGCTGCTTAATCTGCAGGCAGCAGGTTATAGAGCAGGAGGAGCTGAGCAGATTAATATGTAGCTTTGTGGGAAAAGATTTAGTACAAGTTGCATTTAATTCATTCATTTATATCTCTGCTCATTCTGGGCTTTGACGTCCTATCAGTGATTGACAGCCTTCCCTCTAGGACTGTGTAGACACAGATAGCTGTCAATCACTGATGGGACCGCCTCCCGGACTACAAAGCCCAGAATGAGCAGGAATTAAAATGAACAAACACAAGTTTTGCTGATTCTTTTCCTATAAAACTATATATGAATCTGCTCAGCTCCCCCTCTACGACATGTTGCCCTCAGCTCAGACACCGTCCCTTTTAATAGCAACTTTCTGGAAAGTCCCTTTAACTGATGAGAACATTGGAGACTGAATTGCTGTTGTTTCCTGACTTGGTCCAGTTTACACCAGTGCTTCTGTGCACGCTGGATCCGCGCCCGTGTACCGCAGGTATACATAGGGCTCCCTATTAGATGGTGCAAGCCCCAGGTCCCATCTCTTGGTCAGTATTGTAGGTGACATCTTCTGCAGATCTGCCCGGGGTCTTGTCATGCTGCTTCTCCTCTTTCCAGTAGCGATATTACTTGCCACGTGTTGTAGGCTTTGCTGGAAGTCGCCGCTGTGCCCGATAAACCTCACCATCGTTATAGCTTTCCCAGGCTCCTGAAGGGCAGGCTCGCATGTAATAGAGCAGCCCACCCAGCTTTCCCACTGTCTAGTTGTCCAGTAATGTATGTAGGTGGGCAGATCAGAGGTTGGCTGGGACACATCCCTGGTAGCGACAGATACAAGTAAAACACGGATCAGTCAGGAAGAGTTCGCATCAATGTTTCATTTTCCATTCTTCTGATCAGTCATAAGAACATAAAAAAGCAAAGAACGGTTCCAGAGGATCAGTTATGTACATCCGGCATCCGTTTGAGCCATTTCCTGTTCTAGATGGAAAAAAAAAAGTCAAAAGTCCTGCATGCAGAACCTTTTTTTTTTTTTTTTTCTGTCTAAAAAAACGGATCTCAGACGGAAATGGCTCAAACGGATGCCGGATGTACATAACTGATGCTCTGGAACCGTTCTTAGTTTTTTTTTTTTTTTAATTACTGATCAGAAGAATGGAAAATGAAACAGTGATGTGAACTCTGCCTGAGGGCTCATTCACACGAACGTGGTTCTGCATCTGAGCCGCATTTCTTGCAGCTCAAATGCGGACCCATTCACTTCAATGAGGCCGCAAAAGATGCGGACAGCACTCCGTATGTTATCCGCATCCATTGCTCCATTCCGCAGCCCCGCAAATAAAAAAAAGAACATGTCCTATTAGTGTCCGTTTTGCAGGCACAAGAATAGGTATTTCTATAATGGGCGGCCCGTTCCGTAAATTGCACTTTCGTGTTCCTGAGCCCTAAGCTTGTTAACAGTTCTACAGCTCGAATCATTGATTGACTTGTAATGAGCTCTTGATTAGTGCAGGAGATGATGGTGCCCCTGCCTCCTATATTTTTGGGGTCGGTCTCCATGTGGAGTCATAAGTCATTGGGTGGTTTAGTTGATGACGTATCGTACACATGTAAATACATTTTTAGTGAATCTGGTCTCTGTTGCTGGTCCTATCCCTGGCCCCATGTGTGGCCTCCATAAGCGTGCCTCCCAGGTGTCGCTCTTTGATCCTTAAATGTCCCTCTTTTTGACCTGCAGAAATGTGCATTAATACATTTACTAAACGATCTGTATGGCCCTTACCTGTATATTGGACCATAAAGATGTCATTTGGACCTTGGCATATAGTGATTTATGTGCTAATATTTAAATGGATGTTGAAGCTCAAGGAAAAAAAATTGTCCCAGGGGCTCCATATGCTGTAAAGAAAATAAAGGAACTTGTACTCCTCTAACAGATCCCCGAGCGGCTGTAGTTCTGACGGAGTCGGTAATTATGCTTTTGGCGCAGTTAGAGGCGTGGCCTAATATGGAAAAAAATAGCTGCGATGCGCGCCGCACATATTGTCCCTCTTTGCAATTCTAAACAGTTGGGGGACATGCATAAGACCTAGTTCACATTTCACGGATTTGGTCCGTTATTTCCATCACTGAGTATTTCCATCACTGATTGTGAGTCAAAACCAAGTGCGGTCAAAAACGCAGAACAGGAAATCTGCGCACCGGCTCCGTCTAGGCTCACAATCACTGATGGAAATGACTGACCAAACACTGACGGGGTGAAAGGGGCTTAGGGGACTTTCACACCTGCAGCAGAGGATTCCGTCGCCGAAACAGCCTGCCGGATCCGTCAAAACGCATGCAAACTGATGGCATTCGTCAGGATCCTGATCCGTCTGACAAATGCATTGAAATGACGGATCCGTCTCTCCAGTGTCATCCGGAAAAACGGATCCGGCATTATTTATTTATTTTTCACATTTTTTTGCGCTCTGAGCATGCGCAGACCGCAATGCTGGATCAGTTTTGCAGAAACACTCGAGGCCGGATCCGGCATTTAATGCATTTCAATGGGAATAAAATGCCGGATCCGGCATTCCGGCAAGTGTTCCGGAATTTTGGACGGAGATAAAACCGTAGCATGCTGCGGTATTATCTCCGTCCTGAAAAGTCAAAAAGACTGAACTGAAGACATCCTGATGCATCCTGAACGGATCGCTCTCCATTCAGAATACATGGGGATAAAACTGATCAGTTCTTTTCCGGTATTGAGCCCCTAGGACGGAACTCTGTGCCGGAAAAGAAAAACGCTAGTGTGAAAGTACCCTGAATGTTACCTGCACAAGTTGTAGATTATGGATGTTTTTTCTGTGCAGATTTTCGTGCAGAAAGAAAAATGCCGTTTAGTACAGTAGCGGCAAAATGTATGGGATCAAACAAACCTGGTGAATACGGTACTTTGCTATTTTCTTCTGTGTGGATGTTGACCTGTAGTGATGAGCTGCAGGGGTAATATTCGAATTTGCTATATTTCGCAAATATTTTGTAGAATATTTGTCATATATTCGTGAATTCGAGATTATATTCTTGATTGCGAAAATCGGCAATGTAATATTCACGTAATGCGCGCAAAATAAAGGCGTGGGTCACTTTAGGCACAGTTTTCAAGCTGCTAGAAGTTTCCTGAGACTGGAGAAAATGGTCGGCACGGCAGAACATTAGAATAGCTTTATATGCAGATAGAGCGCTCCAATATATTTGCGCTTGCGAATTTTCAGCAATTAATGATGCTAATATTTTTTCGCAATACTTGGGCAACTTGTGACATCACAGCGCTATGTCTGTAGCGTGTATAGCTCCACTATAGATCAATCTAACCTACACTGACCATCTCCCCCTAACTATCTGAATTAGGCCTCATGCACACGACCGTTTTTCGGGTCCGCATCCGAGCCGCCGTTTTTGCGGCTCGGGTGTGGACCCATTCACTTCAATAGGGCCGCAAAAGATGCAGACAGCACTCCGCTGTCTGCATATAGCTCTATATTCTAAATATTCGTGAATTCTCGAAGTGCCGATATTCGCAACAAAAATTCGTAATACGAATATTTGCACTCAACACTATTGACCTGCTGTGCGGATTCTGAAATCCACAGCATCTCAATTTCTGGTACGGATTTCACCATTTTCAATGGAAGTCTGAGATCTGAGGCAAACCTGCATCAAACCTGCACCAAAAAACGCAAGTAAGACATGCAGATTTTGGTGTAGAAACAAATTTGTGTGGATCTTCTACATTTTATATATATATATATATATATATGTTTACCCCCGATAATGTGCCTGATAATCGGTCCATGGAAAAGGACCTTAAGGCAAGTATCCTGTAATCATGTATAATAGGATAATCTGACAGTGGCCTCCAGGCTCCATGCATCTCCCTGAACATGGCAAGGGGCTCATGCACACAAAAGTGTGCGGCCTGTGCTGCGGACCCGCAAATGGCGTTCCACAATGCACGGGCATCGGCCTTTTGGCCGCTGTTTTCAGGTGCGGAAATGTTTTTTTGAGGTGCGGAGGCACTTAACAAAATCCCACAAAAGTGCTCCGTAGTGCTTCCGTGGGCCTCCGCAACACTCCGTATCTTGCGGATTGCGGACCTATTCAAGCTGTTTGCAGGCCACAATACGGGCATGGGCCGCACACGTTCATGTGCGTGAGCCCTAAAATTTAACTTCCTCCAGTTCTGTCCAACACTTTCAGATCAGTATGTGTAGCGACCACAAAATCTTATCTATGGAAGGAAAAATCACTGTGGTTTCTAACTGTCAACTGATCTGATGCAACTAATGTCACTGACATAACCATGACGGACCATGTGCCCTGCAGCAACAATATGAGGACTGCGCTATGAGCGGAGGAAAGTGATACTTTAACAAACTAAAATGAATAGAATTGCTATACTTGTTATACCTAACTACTATAATACTGCCCTGTATGTACAAGAATATAACTACTATAATACTGCCTCCTATGTGCAAGAATATAACTACTATAATACTGCCTCCTATGTACAAGAATATAACTATTATAATACTGCCTCCTATGTACAAGAATATAACTATTATAATACTGCCTCCTATGTGCAAGAATATAACTACTATAATACTGCCCTGAATGTACAAGAATATAACTACTATAATACTGCTCCTATGTACAGGAATATAACTACTATAATACTGCCTCCTATGTGCAAGAATATAACTACTATAATACTGCCTCCTATGTACAGGAATATAACTACTATAATACTGCCTCCTATGTACAGGAATATAACTACTATAATACTGCTCCTATGTACAAGTATATAACTGCTATAATACTGCTCCTATGTACAAGAATATAACTACTATAATACTGGCTCCTATGTACAAGAATATGACTACTATAATACTGCTCCTATGTACAAGATTATAACTACTATAATATTGCTCCTATGTACAAGAATATAACTACTATAATACTGCTCCCTATGTACAAGAATATAACTACTATAATACTGCCTCCTATGTACAAGAATATAACTACTATAATACTGCTCCTATATACAAGAATATAACTACTATAATACTGCTCCTATATACAAGAATATAACTACTATAATACTGCTCCTATGTACAAGAATATAACTACTATAATACTGCCTCCTATGTACAAGAATATAACTACTATAATACTGCCTCCTATATACAAGAATATAACTACTATAATACTGCTCCTATGTACAAGAATATAACTACTATAATACTGCCTCCTATGTACAAGAATATAACTACTATAATACTGCTCCTATGTACAAGAATATAACTACTATAATACTGCTCCTATGTACAAGAATATAACTACTATAATACTGCTCCTATGTACAAGAATATAACTACTATAATACTGCTCCTATGTACAAGAATATAACTACTATAATACTGCTCCTATGTACAAGAATATAACTACTATAAGTTAGATTCTGCAACTTTCTAATATATTTTGTTTTTCAGTTCGTCATCCTTTTCATGATGTCTGCTTGCTGCCAGTGAATGAAAATACTCTTGTTTATATCTAGAGGCTGTATAGACCTAAACCACAGCTGAGGGTTTGCTACACTTTACCCAATGTAGAGAATCCTCTGTGAGGTAAACATTCTGCACTCCAGACTGATACATTTTACTGCATTGATACATTGTAACAACCTCTCAGGACAGGAGATTTGGGCTGCGGATGTTTTCCGCTCTCGGGGCGCTGTCACACATTCAGTTTTGTTAAATGCGGTTTTTGAAGCCAAGACAAGGAGTGGATTGAAACGAACTGGAGAAGTTGTGTCCGCCCTTAATACTCTCTCCTGTTGTGATCCACACCTGATTTTATCTTTAAAACCTGCTTACCTAGTGGATTTTGTGTAGCAGCCTCTCAATTGTGAAAAATATTATTAGGTCTGTACAGGTTTTTAGCTTCTAGATGTAAGCAGTAATGCTTCAACTCACTGACAGCAAGCAGATATCTATGATGCTAAATTAAAGGATTGTTACTAAACTGACTGCGTGATGTGTGAACATTTGCGATCGCACCTTATGCCTCTCGTATCGTTGTTGATTTCATTTGATTCACTGCTTTACCGGATAATGAAGATTTCATTAAAAACGCGCAGCGGCGGCCGATGCGCAGACACTGGGTTGATGAGCAATTTGCATGTGCTGATGCTCGTCTTTTGTTAAAGGGCCAGTAACCTGAAAAAAAGGTGTCAGGTGCCGATTTTTGGAGTAAGAGCATGGCAGGGCACGACATGTTTAACTCTTTCCCTTCCACTTCTTTATAATAAAGTAAAGTTAAAAGTAAAGGGAAAACAAATGATTTGCCGTTCAGAAGCTGGGAAAGCTGGGTAGCTGCTGGGTCCATATTGGCCTTCCATGCTTTGCTATAGTCGCCCATCCTTCCCAGAGTCCTCAGTGTAAAGTCTCATTAGGCCGTGATGTGGCATGGGGCAGGAAAGCTGTGTGAACGACTGACTTGAGTTTGGTCAGATGTTCGCTACTTGTATCCGTTTCTGAGAAAGCTGAGTCGCTTCCATGTCCAGAACAACTAATATGGGCACAGATAGGAGAGGTCACCCAGCTTTTCCCTGAGTCCTGGATGACATCTGCCTGGGTGCAGTCCTGGGTGGCTTTGGACTCTTGGAGAGCTTTTTGGTAACCTCATTGACCACATTGTTTGTCACCTAGCTTTCCCAGAACCAGATAGGACTGGAGGACAGTCCTCATACTCTGGGAGCTGCATACGTCCTGGCAGGGTGTTCGGGTGTGGCTGCAGTTCACATTGTTGCTGCCCACGCAGGGAGGTGCGCGGTGTGCACAGGAGGCGCCTGCTCTCTGCGAGCGCTGAGAGGTTCCCAGACGTTGTGTCCCTCACGTCCCCTCATATAATGGGGCTCCTCCCGGGAAATAAATACTCTGCCCTATCTATAATGGAGCTGAATATGGACCGAGAAGACATCGTCCTCTTTTGCCGAGTGGTTAAATATTTCTTGACTGCATCTGATCCTGGGAAAGTTGGGCGATATCCATCATGGGCAGTACTACAGCTTCATCGTGGTTGTCATTCAGCTTTCCTAGTCTCCTGAACGGTGACTCTTATAGATGGGCAGCAGCGCTGGGGAAGGGCATGCTTTCCAGACGATCCCTATGTGAGCTCTAATAGTAGAACACTGGGGTCACCCAGCTTTTCCATATACAGATGTAATAGAAGGAGAAGGTAGCCACGGCTTTCCCAGACTCCTGAACAGCAATGCAGGCATAGATCCCTTGTTGCATATCTACCTGGGTCTGTATGCCAGTCAGCACTGGGTGGCATGATTCCCTAGATAGAAATCAAAAGTACCATGCCTGCAGGAGCCATCACCCAGCTCTCCCAGACATCACCCAGCTCTCCCAGACATCACCCAGCTCTCCCAGACATCACCCAGCTCTCCCAGACATCACCCAGCTCTCCCAGGCATCACCCAGCTCTCCCAGACATCACCCAGCTCTCCCAGGCATCACCCAGCTCTCCCAGGCATCACCCAGCTCTCCCAGGCATCACCCAGCTCTCCCAGGCATCACCCAGCTCTCCCAGGCATCACCCAGCTCTCCCAGGCATCACCCAGCTCTCCCAGGCATCACCCAGCTCTCCCAGGCATCACCCAGCTCTCCCAGGCATCACCCAGCTCTCCCAGGCATCTGAAAGGCAATTCACCCTGCGATAGCCTTGTGATAGGTGAGTGGTCACATGAGAACTCGTCTGGATTGATTTGAGCCGATGTCAGGACCAGCGATCAATGAGAGCAATGGCGCTGTAACCGTATATCTCACCCGTCATTTATCACCCAGGCTTTAAAAAAAAATTCGGCGACAGCATGACCATCCACATAGGAGAGAGTTAGCATCGGTCCGCATAGAAAGAACATGTGGGTTACTGCACCCCGACTAGGTAGGATGAGACTAATGCTTCCCCACCCCCCCACCTACTACTAGGATAATGACACTGGGGGTACGGGAGAATGAGATGATGTCCCTCTAAATCCTGGTGTCGTCTTCTTTCTGAGAATTGGGGGTGACATCCAGTGCTGCCTCCAGTTTATTAACAGGATTTATCACCCAGCTTTTCCAGGCTCCAGTGACTGATGACAGAGAACAGCAGCTCGTCGGCCGGGTCTCCCTCTGGCAGGATACAGGAGGGGACGGCAGCCAGGAGTATATATATATATATATTATACACACGGGGACTAGTGGATCGCAGAGTCGTCACCAGAGGCGGACTGGGAACTTAAAATGGTCCTGAAAGAAATACTAAAAGTGACCCCGTTTTGTAGTCGTGTCCAAATTTATGGCAGAGCCATGAACACCATATTGCGGCACATTATACCGCCCCGACAGAGCCAAATACCACAGTGCAGCACAAAATACATCCCCACAAAACTTCCACTGGCCGTCTGTGAGGAGGGCTCAGACGGCCCCTGGGCATCGGCCCACCGGGAAATTTCCCTGTAAGGTCCATGACCAATCCGCCCCCGGTCGTCACTATGTGTACGTTATATTCCTCTGATCTTGAGCTATTGCAGATCAATCAGGGTCTGGGAAAGCTGGGTGTCCTTGAGGAGGGGGGGGGGGGGTGATCACGGCATTTGTGATTTTGTGCACGTTCACAGCCATTAATGAGTAACCACGGAGGCTTCTCCTCTCACTTCCTCGTGGCCTCGTTTGCTTTATTGCTCTGGGTAAACTTCTCCTGAAAGGTGTGACTGGAATTCTGCGCTTGTTTTCTATCTCCAGGCCCCTCCCTGTAGCAGAGGCTCCTCCCCCTAGCTGAGGCCCCTCCCCCTCAGTACCTGGGCAGCAGTCATCATCATTTTCTCACTGGTGGTTTAGTAATCATTCTGCCCTAACTGTAATCCTCTCTCCATGCTCTGACCTCCTGCTGCAGTGTAAAGCATGGTGGACAGAGCAGCCGCCAGAATCTCAGATGTGATAGGTGGTAGATTTCAGATGACCTGCGACTCCGAAAGACCCCACATACTAATATGGGTACAGACCCCTGAAACAAATAGACCCAGACCCCCTAAACTTATAGAGAACCTGGGCCAGACCCCCTAAAGAAAGTCCCTCCAAATAAGGACAACAAATCAGACCCCCTTTAAAAAAAATTCAAAAACAGACCATACCCCCTAAATTTTTTTTATTGCTACCTTAAAAAAAAAAAAAACTAAATAGATGAGGACCCCAGACCAGACCCTTCTAGATAAATTCAGACCCCAGACCCAACCCCCTAAAAATTCACATCCCAGGTTACCTTATAAAAAGAGACCTCCCCAGTTAGACAGGTCCCATCATGACGCCTGTACTGGAGGGAAGCGCAGGAACAAGGAGTGGCGAGTATGTGGGCACCCAGGAGATTTACCAACTCCTCAGGAAGTTTAGGAGATTCCCTCTTTTTCTGGAAAGATCGGCAAGTATACTCCAGTCACCTCCAAAGATGCACTCTTCTGCCTGCAACTTGATTAGACTTCTTGGCAAGTACCTGTAGTACAGTCTTAGTGCTCCCCAGAAGAGCTGCTGTTAGCTGCCAGGTCATTCAACCTGAGAAGCCTGCAGAATTTTGAATGCTTTGGATGTGGTTGGAGTAAAATGTGACATTGCTCCCTATCCGTGCTGCCGCGTCCATGCACGGGACGTGTGTCATTTTGCCCTGTTTCAGCGCGCTCAGCAGATTGGCACCGTTGTCGCACACCACTTTACCAACTGTCAAATTGAGCGGGGTTAACCACTGATCGGCCTGTGACCGCAGAGCTGAAAGCAGTGCAGGACCGGTGTGGCACAACAGCCGCAGCTCAGCATGGCAACGTCTCACCTGGCACGTCTAATAGGTTCTGGGGAGATGGGGGGGGCGCAGTGGAAAAGGAGTCAGCCGAGGAGGAGACGGAGGATGGAGGAGAAGAGGCAGGCCTGCATGCAATCCGTGGCGGTAACACCAAATCCACACGGGACCCACGGGTTGCATGTTCGACGGCCGTCAGAAGGTTCCCCCAGTGGACAGTAAAAGTTATGTACCTTCCCTGCCCGTGTTTGCTAGACCACGTGTCTGTGGTCAGATGTATCTTGGCACCGACACTGTGTGCCAGAGATACATTCACTTGCTGATGACGTGGCCATATAGCTCTGGGATGCCCTTCTGGGAGAAATATTTCCTTCCGGGGACCTTCCATTGTGGTGTGTCAATGGCCACCGAGTCCACCAGTTTATATGGCAGTAGTTTCTAAAGGCCTCCGAGTCCACCAGTTTATATGGCAGTAGTTGGCGGGCTAGCAGTTCCGACAAGCCAGCGGTCAGCCATTGAGCAAGAGGATTTTTACGCTCGAACATTTGGGCCACTGCAGCCTGCCTTCTGCCAGATGAACGCGACGACGGCACGGTGGAAGGTGGAGTGGAGGACAAATGGGAGGAGAGAGGAGAAGGAGAAGAGGCAGGACGTGGAGCGCCGGGAGTGTGGCTTTGTGGGTTCTGACGGCGTTGCTCCCACTGGGCTCGGTGACTGGAGGCCAGGTGCCTTCTTAAGGCGGTCGTCCCTAGGTGAGTGTTGGGCTTACCGCGACTTATGCGTTGACAGCACAGGCTGCAGATGGCAACACTATTGTCAGCAGCTGACACGTTAGAAAAAGCCAACACTGCGGAGCCATGTGCCGGCGTCCTGGGAGCGCCAGATGTGACTGTGCATGGTGGACGGCTCCCATCAGATACGTTAGCATTTTGCCTCCTGTGCCCAGCGAGCTCTCCCTGCTTCTCCTCCTTATCTGCTGCTCTGTCTCTCCCTCTGAATTCCTCTCCTCTTCCTCTCTTGTGGGCATCCACGTGACGTCCATCGACACCTCATCGTCGTCACCTTCACCACCACTGACATTAGAGATCTCGGAGTAGGCAGCAACAGCGGGGACCCCCTCCTTGGGCTGATCTGGGTGCTGTCGTCAGACTGCTGGGTGGCAGCTGTTGCTACCGCCTCATCCGATGCCAAGAATGGCTGCGCATCCGTAAGGTCTGGGAATGGATGGGGAAATAATTCCTGTGACTCAAGTGGAGACGCTATGGTGGTGGTGGTGGTGTCTTTGGGGGTGCACACAGCAGAGAGTGAGGAGGGTGCAGATACAGAGGATGAGGAGGGTGCAGATACAGAGGATGAGGAGGGTGCAGATACAGAGGATGAGGAGGGTGCAGATACAGAGGATGAGGAGGGTGCAGATACAGAGGGTGAGGAGGGTGCAGATACAGAGGGTGAGGAGGGTGCAGATACAGAGGGTGAGGAGGGTGCAGATACAGAGGGTGAGGAGGGTGCAGATACAGAGGGTGAGGAGGGTGCAGATACAGAGGGTGAGGAGGGTGCAGATACAGAGGGTGAGGAGGGTGCAGATACAGAGGGTGAGGAGGGTGCAGATACAGAGGGTGAGGAGGGTGCAGATACAGAGGGTGAGGAGGGTGCAGATACAGAGGGTGAGGAGGGTGCAGATACAGAGGGTGAGGAGGGTGCAGATACAGAGGGTGAGGAGGGTGCAGATACAGAGGGTGAGGAGGGAGCAGATACAGAGGATGAGGAGGGAGCAGAAGGCTTCGAAGTTATCGCACGCACCTGCCCGACCCCTACCACCCCTGCGGAACGGCCTCTTCCTGTCATTTTCTAAATGACCCTGTAACAAAGTCCCTAGAGAAGAGCAGTATTTGATGGAAGCCGGTATATCGCACCAGTTGCAATTATTTGTTCCAATAGCGTTTGTCTCTATATAGCCGCGGTATCGCAGCAGAACCGCACACAACTGCTGCACAATACAAATGCACTATAATATAATTTCTAGGTATATCGCACCCCTGTCCCTGCCCCACACAGCAACCTCTCCCTACACTGGCAAAACACTGAATGTAAAATGGCGGCCAGATCGGGTTCTGTTATAGGGTGGAGGTATGTCCATGTGCTGAAATGTCTCAATTGGCTGTCCTGTTCCACCTGATGGATGTGTCATGGGTCAAAGTTCGGCACAATGCAAAAAAATATGGCCCGTGCGAATATCGCCATATGTTCGCACGTTCAGCGAATCGCGAACAAGCAAAGATCACTACGAAACGACCCCTGGGCGAACCGCAAGGCCATCTCTACTGTTTAATATTCTCGGCTCCAGGGTCTTCCTCCCTCTGTGTATTCTGGCAGAGCTGCAAAGGCCGGATATGCCTGCAAGACAAGGGGGGGGGGGGGGGGGGGGGGGGGGGGTCTGCAGCGGAGCATCATGGGAGCAAAAGGTTGGCACTAAAAGTGGAGAAAGGAAGATGGAAAGAGGAAAAACATTGGGGCGTCATGGAAACAGAAGTGAGGGAGGGGCCGGGGACGTCGTCTGGATACTTTGTAGTCAGTGGATGAATGAAACGTTGGAGCCAAAAAGGATAGTGGGGGGGGGGGGGGGGGCACCACAGAACACGAGTGGCCGCCGCCTCGCATTGTGTGCACTGTGTTTCACATTAGGCAATTTTATGTTTTTCGACCCAAAATAATGTCCCTTATTGATGAAATTAATTTAGCTTGTATAAAAACTATAATCAAGCATCTCTTAAAGGGCCAGTAACTCCGCAGCGTAGGACTTAAGAGCCACATATCTCTTGCATCCAGTGATGTAAACATTCTCTTTCCTCATCTTCTCCATTCAAACCAGACCACCATGACAACTTTCACCTGAATCTGTAGAGCTTGGAGCACGCACATCCTGGGTCACATCATCTTCCTCCTCCTGGTGCCCGAACATTGTCATGTTGCTGATAACCCCAATACTGTGCCCGCTGTGCTGCTCAATGCCCGCAAATACTATACTGCAGAAATAAGCGCCAGCCCCCGCCATAGTAATTGTGCTACTAGACTCAATAGTAATGGTGCTCCCTACACTACCCCCAATAGCAATAATGCACCCCAAGAGTGCCCCCATTAGTAGTAGTGCTCTCTATATTGTGCCAAATGATGATCATTCCCCCTAATGCCTGCAGTTGTAATAAGGCCCTTTAAGTGTCCACAGTAGTTATGTCCCCTATTATAGCCCCATTAGTTATAAAGCCCCCACCAGTGCACCCTGTTGTTATAATGACCCCCTGTAGGGCCAGTATGCTTACGTTCCCCCTTAGTGCCTGCTGTATAATAATGTACCCTCTATAGTGCTCTGGCCCGTATTAAAATCCCCCCTCATTGTGCCCCCTTTATTATAATGCCCTCTGTATTAAAATGATCTTCCCCATAATGCTCCAGCCTGTCCTATAATACCTCCTATAGTGCTGCAGTGCTCCCCATAGTGCCGCCTGTATTATGTGCGGCGGTCTGTCATATAATACCCCCTGTAGTGTCCCCTGCAGTGCCGCCTGTATTATGTTGCTGTAGTGCGGCGGTCTGTCATATAATACCCCCTGCAGTGTCCCCTGCAGTGCCGCCTGTATTATGTTGCTGTAGTACGGCGGTCTGTCATATAATACCCCCTGCAGTGCCGCCTGTATTATGATGCTGTAGTGCGGCGGTCTGTCATATAATACCCCCTGCAGTGTCCCCTGCAGTGCCGCCTGTATTATGTTGCTGTAGTGCGGCGGTCTGTCATATAATACTCCCTGTAGTGTCCCCTGCAGTGCCGCCTGTATTATGTTGCTGTAGTGCGGCGGTCTGTCATATAATACCCCCTGCAGTGCCGCCTGTATTATGATGCTGTAGTGCGGCGGTCTGTCATATAATACCCCCTGCAGTGTCCCCTGCAGTGCCGCCTGTATTATGATGCTGTAGTGCGGCGGTCTGTCATATAATACCCCCTGTAGTGTCCCCAGCACTGCCGCCTGTATTATGTTGCCCCCCCCCACAGGCTGTAGTGCGGTGGTCTGTCATATAATACCCCCTGCAGTGTCCCCTGCAGTGCCGCCTGTATTATGTTGCCCCACCCACAGCCAGTTGCCTTACAGCCAGCGGGGGCTGTTATATGGTATCCTACTATTGCATACTGGCGGAGCATAATAGGAGTTGTAGTTTCACAACAGCTGGAGAGCTGCAGGTTGCAGAGCACTAACCCTTGAGCGCAGCCAGATGCTGAAGGTTGCATGTTGGTGCCGCCAGATGGTAACTCTAACCTCTTAGCAAAACTGCAGCTTGTAGCAGTGGATTACTGACTAACTGCACCGCTGGACTGGTGTTAACCTCTTCACTGCTGGCGAGGCACTAAGACACAGTCCCTGATTCCTGGTGTCACCCCCCTCTCAATATTCTTGCCGCCTTCGCATTGACGGTGTCTATTGTATGCAGGTCGTGGGCGCCGTGCCGCCTTCTGAGGCATGTATTGCGGTGGTGGGAGTGAAAGGGTTAAACAGATGTGTTAGGCTACTTTCACACTAGCATTTTTTATGGCTCCGTCATGGATCCCCAAAAACGCTTCCGTTACAATAATACAACTGCATGCATCCGTCATGAACGGATCCGGTTGTATTATGTCTTCTATAGCCATGACGAAAACGGATCCGTCCCCATTGACTTACATTGTGTGTCAGGACGTCTTGCTCCGCACCACATCGCGGACAGAAAAATGCAGCAGCGTTTTTCCTATCCGTGATGGGGACGCAAAACGGAACGGAATGCATTTTGGTGCACTCCTAGGACGGATCTCAATAGCGGAATTGAAAACACTAGTGTGAAAGTAGCCTTGGGCATTAACCGTGTAGGGGTGACATTCCTGGGAGGGGGGGGGGCGTTGTTTGGAGCCTTAACACATGGTTGAACTCCACGACCTGAAAAACAACGTACCGCAATCTGATTACAGCCGCTATCTGCTAACTGATAGGAAGAGTGTGGACAACTCCCACTCAGGGAAAATGGGAGTGATAGTAGTCGGTCATGCTACTCTTGGTGACTAGTGAGAAGCCAACGTTCAGCTTTTTACACATTGTGCTGAGATCATGTATGTCATTTGATCACACATGGTAGGCTTAGATACAGCAGCTCAGCAGACAGTATCACACATGGTAGGCTTAGATACAGCTCTGAGCAGACAGTATCACACATGGTAGGCTTAGATACAGCAGCTCAGCAGACAGTATCACACAGGATAGGATTAGATACAGCAGCTCAGCAGACAGTATCACACAGGATAGGATTAGATACAGCAGCTCAGCAGACAGTATCACACATGGTAGGCTTAGATACAGCTCTGAGCAGACAGTATGACACATGGTAGGCTTAGATACAGCAGTTCAGCAGACAGTATCACACATGGTAGGCTTAGATAGAGCAGTTCAGCAGACAGTATCACACATGGTAGGCTTAGATACAGCAGCTCAGCAGACAGTATCACACATGGTAACATAGTAACATAGTACATAAGGCCGAAAAAAGACATTTGTCCATCCAGTTCGGCCTGTCATCCTACAAGTTGATCCAGAGGAAGGCAAAAAAACCCCTGTGAGGTAGAAGCCAATTTTCCTCACTTTAGGGGAATAAAAAATTCCTTCCCGACTCCAATCAGGCAATCAGAATAACTCCCTGGACCAACGACCCCTCTCTAGTAGCTATAGCCTGTAATATTATTACACTCCAGAAATATATCCAGGCCCCTCCTGAATTCCTTTATTGTACTCACCATCACCACCTCCTCAGGCAGAGAGCTCCATAGTCTCACTGCTCTTACCGTAAAGAATCCTCTTCTATGTTTGTGTACAAACCTTCTTTCCTCCAAACGCAGAGGATGTCCCCTCGTAGGCTTAGATACAGCAGCTCAGCAGACAGTATCACACATGGTAGGCTTAGATACAGCAGCTCAGCAGACAGTATCACACATGGTAGGCTTAGATACAGCAGCTCAGCAGACAGTATCACACATGGTAGGCTTAGATACAGCTCAGTGCAGACAGTATCACACATGGTAGGCTTAGATACAGCAGCTCAGCAGACAGTATCACACGTGGTAGGCTTAGATACAGCAGCTCAGCAAACAGTATCACACATGGTAGGCTTAGATGCAGCTCAGTGCAGACAGTATCACACATGGTAGGCTTAGATACAGCAGCTCAGCAGACAGTATCACACATGGTAGGCTTAGATACAGCAGCTCAGCAAACAGTATCACACATGGTAGGCTTAGATACAGCTCAGTGCAGACAGTATCACACATGGTAGGCTTAGATACAGCAGTTCAGCAGACAGTATCACACAGGATAGGATTAGATACAGCAGCTCAGCAGACAATATCACACAGGATAGGATTAGATACAGCAGCTCAGCAGACAGTATCACACATGGTAGGCTTAGATACAGCAGCTCAGCAGACAGTATCACACATGGTAGGCTTAGATACAGCAGCTCAGCAGACAGTATCACACATGGTAGGCTTAGATGCAGCAGTTCAGCAGACAGTATCACACATGGTAGGCTTAGATACAGCAGTTCAGCAGACAGTATCACACATGGTAGGCTTAGATACAGCAGTTCAGCAGACAGTATCACACATGGTAGGCTTAGATACAGCAGTTCAGCAGACAGTATCACACATGGTAGGCTTAGATACAGCTCAGTGCAGACAGTATCACACATGGTAGGCTTAGATACAGCTCAATAGTCAGTATCACACATGATCAGCTTAGATCCACTGGAGTGAATTTCAGCTCACAGTTAACCCATTGTGTGACGTCCATCTATCTCCTGTTTAATTACATCTTGTTAACAGTGGTCGGATTAAGGTGCGATGATCTGCGCTGATCTCTTAAGGATGCAGTAATCCCTCCCCCACCCGTTGGTCACATCCACTCATCCGATCACTGGAAAATGAGTTCCTGTCTGTAACCTGAGTGGACGGGGTTAATAATGCCTGGAATGATGAGGCTATAGGGGCACGGCTCCCCATCGCCCCCCGCTGGACTCACATCTTGTCTTCTCTTCATCCTCAGCTGTTCACAGCTCCTCATCCTCCAAGAAGCCTCGGAGTCGCAGCATCTTCCACTCCCTCTTCTGCTGCCTGTGCCAGGAGGATGCCGAGCCCCTACCTGTTAATAACAACGCCCCCCTATTGACCGAGGAGAATGGATTGGTCCCCAAGGTGAGTGCAGCTGCTTGGATCATGTGACTACTTCTTTAAGGGAGGCTCCACCTTCTGAGATGCTAAAAGGAGCACAAAAATAACAATTCTCTAAAATGAGTTTGGTAACAGATCACCGGACGGTCGGGTTCATCCAGGATCCTCCTGGGGCTTCCAGCAACAATGTTGCATCAGGGAATTGCTACAGTGTCTATGAGAACCCGCAACATTAGAAGGAGGTGCAACAATGTATCCAACATGTCCTTATCTTAACTTCTACCTACTGGAGTACCCCTTTATCTCCTAGGATAGGGGATAACTATCAGGTTGGTGGGGGTACAGTGAGTAGAGCACTTGCCTATCTCCGGAACTCCCTTAGAAATGAATGGAGCGGCCGCAGGGGCTACAGGGCCCGAATCTGATAGTTAACCACTAACCTGTGGATAAGGGATAACTTGTACCTACCGGAATACCCCTTTAAAGCCTCATTCACACGTCAGTGTTTTGGTCTGGAGCCTCCACAGACATAAGGTATAAGGGAAGGATCTGCTCCTGTTCTGTGCTCAGACCCACTCCTGGTTTTGGCTCTGAATCACTGACGTGTGAATTTTTATACATCACATATAAAGCTTTTTCCTTTTTTTTTATATGGGGGTTTTTAGAGAATTTTTTTTCTCACTTTTTTTTGTTTTATTTGAGGAAAAACTACAAAAAAGTCATTTTGTTTTCAAACTATTGCTTTTTATTTTTTAAAATATGCAAACTGACAGCAAAATAAATAATAAAACAGCTTTCCCTATTTTGTGTTGGTCATCTTGATGTATACAGTATTGGGGCTCGTTCACACAACCATTGGTGTCCCGTTTCCGTATTGCGGACCGCATTTGCAAATCCGCAATAGACGGGCACCTTTCCGTTGTTATTCTGCATCACGGATGCGGACCCATTCATTTCAATGGGTCTGCAAATCCGGAGATGCGGAACGGAACACTACGGAAGCACTAGGGAGTGCTTTCTGGGGTTCCGTTCCACAAAAAAATAGAACATGCTCTATCTTTTTGCGGAACAGAGAGATCGTGGACCCTTTCAAGTGAATGGGTCTGCGATCCCCATACGCCTGCTCCACGGAAGGTGCCCGTGCATTGCGGTTCACAGCACGGGACACCAACGGCCGTGTGAACGAGCCCTTAGCTATAGGTTTACATGATAGGGGCGATAATGGCGATGGATTTGATTGGTGCCGGTGTTTTCATTTCCTTTCTTTGTATTTTATTATATTTTTTAAATATATTTTTGGCACATAATCTGTCCCCCCAGAGGTCATTAAAAGACTCTTTGCCCTTTTCCACTCGCGTTCGGTAGACATCAAGTTGCAGAATTTGCGGTTGCAGAATCCTTCTAGATCGATAACTGTGAAGAAATCCTCGTTATAGCTCTAATTAACTTTTTGAGACCACAGAGGTTTATAGCAACTTCTAATTAATGTGGCGTCTCCTGTTTAACACTTGCACAGCACCACCTAGTGGAGAGGACGAGGGCTGTCCTGGAATTGCTCCTAGCTTACAAATATCTGGTAGACGCTGTCGCACACAGGCCAGCAGAGGCGTCGTTGATGTGACCGAGAACTACCCTTCCAAAAAACACCCCTAGCCTTGGACATCTGCAGTAACCACAGGTTTCTAAACTTGTTTTTGACTTTTTAGGTGACCAAGTATCTCCTGTCGGAGGTGAAGGCGCAGGATGCAGGCAAGATCTGTGTGGTCATCGACCTGGATGAGACTTTAGTTCATAGTTCGTTCAAGGTACATTTTTTATTTTTATTTATTTACTTGGATTTATTTTTCCAACAGGAATTTTATAGTTTTCATAATTGTCAAGATCTCTGCTTGCTGTCAGTGAGTAAAACCACAGGTGGCGGCCTATTACCGCCTTACAGAGCACTGAGAAGCCCTGTGTCTGTGTCAGGAGCACGGGTTTTGGGCAGGTGTATGCGAGAGTGTTTCCATTCACTGACAGCAAGCGGGGAGTTTGACATGATGAAATACAAGCTTTGTTAATTCTATCCAGTATCCTGGGCTGCTGAGACGGGTACAGGTTGTGTAACCAACCTTTAACTATTGCAATTCACTGGCAGCCAGCAGAGATCGTGAAATATAGGGAGAAATATTCACAGAAGTATATTAGAAAGTGGCCGAATTTTTTATGATGCAGTGTTTGAGTTTTATTTACATAAGGGTTTAGTTTCTTAGAGGGTCTTAATCACAAGGGATTATGACCCTCCCCACAAAAAAAAAAAAAATTGTTGGGGGTTACTGGGGTTGGGCTTTGCAGCCGGAGCGGAGGTTACGTTTACTTTTAATATCATGCAGGCTCTCCAAGTTTTGGAGCAATGGCGCCTCTCCCGGCCATGGGTTGTGTCTGGTACTGCAGCTCTGCTCCATTGAAGTAAATAGGACTGAGCTGTAGTACCACATACGGCCTGAGGACATGAGAGGCGCTGTTTGTCTCTATTCTCACTCTGTCATTTTGGTTTTCTTTTGCAGCCGGTTAATAACGCCGACTTTATCATTCCTGTTGAGATTGATGGAACGGTTCATCAGGTAAGTGGCGGCTCTTCTGTCCATCCTCCCGCTAATCATGTGACTTTCAAGGAGGGAGCGCCTGATCGCAGCCCGAGGACTGTCCGATTGTCTGTGTGACCTCTTAAAGCCGCTGCTAGCTTCAAGTAATCCAGGATAGGCTGCAATATCACCTCTCATCCTATTCTTGATTACTTGTGGTCAGCGCCGGCTGCAATCGACGAGGCGTTCCAGCGGACTGATCGTCATGTTCTGATCCTGAGTCACAGCATGTATTATGTTCCAGAGCTGCATTCACAATCCTGCAGCCTTCAGAGCAGAAATTTCCCAGTGTACAGCTTTTGGATAACCTGATTTTAGAAAATAAAGTGCGTTATACATACCTGGCTGCTCGCCGTCTTCAGCATCATTCACCCAGCACCCGCAGGGTCCTGGAGCCCCCCCCCCCCCCTTCCCCAGGGTCCTTGGACAAGGATGGGAGTGGGTGTTTTTATTCATTACTTGGACATGATGGGAGTTGTGGTGTTTCAGTGTGTAATTCTTTTCTAGGTTTATTTTACCTGATTGTGTAGGTGGACAGTGGATGATGAGGGTTGTCACTGGCTGTGCCCGCTCCACATCATATTACAGTCTCAGACTTCTACTCCCACCATGCAAGTTGTAACTGGGGGAACCTGTAGCTGGCATGACTACCCAGGAAATTGAAAGTACAGAGAGGTTGTCAGGGCTGAATACTGTGAAGGGATCGGATATAATCCACACCCCCGTTTGGTATTTTTTATGAAAAAGTTGTCAGTTCTTCTCATGTCCATGACCCCGGGCCCGATCTTCCGCCCTCAGATTCCCAGATCTTTCTTCTTTGGCTGTTGGTTCTACTAATTATTTTTTATCTCCTTCTGTCCCTCCCCTCCCAGGTGTACGTATTAAAGCGCCCCCATGTGGACGAGTTCCTGAGGAGAATGGGGGAAATGTTTGAGTGCGTCCTATTCACTGCAAGCCTGGCAAAGGTGAGCCTTAAAGGGGAAGTCCACCGAAACCTAATCTGTAAGCAGATCACATCGGGGGGGGGGCGGGGGGCATCCATGAGCTCAGACCTGCATCATGGAGCCCCCAAAATCCCTCCGGCCCTGCTGACCAGGTGTGCACCGTGTCTTTCTGCTGAATGAGGCAAAAAACTGAAATGGTGCCCGCCTCCCCCCTTCATGCCAATCTCTTAACCTAACCCCTTCCCTTTAGGCCTACTGTTAAAGACATACAGCGCCATACCTCTTCCATCCAGTGACGTCTCCTCTGATGTAGATGTTCTCTGTCCTCATCTTCTCCATTCAGACCAGGCCGCCATGATGACTTCTTTCAGCCACGTCTCATTTCTGCAGAGTTTGACAAACGGACATCTTAGTTTCCTACTTTTCCATCATCCTCCCACCTTCTAAACACCCATCCTGCCATCCCCGATACTGTGCCCGCTGTGCTCCCCAATACTACACTGCAGAAACAGTCCCCCTGAAAATACTAGTACCAGACAGATAGCGCCCCTTAAATAATTATTGGCACACAGTGCCCTCAAAATAACTGTGCCCAGCAAATGGTGTCCCTAACACTTATAGGCCCGTAGACACAGTGTCCTCCAAAAATAACTCTGCTAACCTGTGCCTCCCAATGTAACAGTCCTCCCAAAAGTCCCACCAATAGTAATAATTCTCTGCCAGAGTGCACTATGTGGTAACAGTGCACCCAATAGTAGTATTGTCCCTCATTTTCTAAGTGTCCCTAGAAGTGTGCCAGTACAAAAATGCTCCTGTGCCTCTCGTTTGTATTGCTGTCCTGAATACAGCGATGCAGTTGAATATGTAGAGATTAGCGTTTTCACATCGGAAGCGATCATTGCCCGTGGTCCTTCCGCTGCCCCCCTCTTATCCCTACCTGGTGCTCACCTCGCCTCATTGGTGGTGCACCCCCGCTGCTGCGGACCCCATCACTTCAAGGACCAATCGTATCGATGGAGCGTTCCTGAGATTGCCCTGGTTGCCCATATCAACTGACGCACTGTTAAGGGGTTGCTATGGACAACGAGTTAAGGTTTTAAAGGGGTTTTCCCCTTTTTTAAAGGAAGGTGCGAGTCCCACCTGTGGGTCCTGCAGCTATCTCTAGAACGGGGCCCCCGAAGTGAAGGATGGCACACCCGCGCGCACAGCTGACCTCCATTCACCACTATTGGAGTGCCAAAAATAGCAGAAGTCTCATAGCAGTGAATGGAGAGGACGCTGTGCATGGGGCCCCATTCTGGAGATAGGTGCAGGTCCCTACACCGATCTGACATTGATGGTACATCTAGGAGAACCCCTTTAAGATACTCGTAGAGATTTATGGAACAGTCTCTGTTGCCCATAGCAACCGATCACATCACAGGTTTCATTTCCTAGAGAGCTCTTGAAAAATGAAAGCTGTGCTGTGATTGGTTGCTAAGGGCAACAAGGCAGTTGTGTTTTTTTAATGTTATAAATGGATTCAGTTATCAACCAATCAGAGCACAGCTTTCATTTCTTAAGCTACCCTGTAAAAATGAAAGCTGAGCTCTGATTGGTTGCTGTGAGCAACATTAGACTGCTGTGATAAATGAGGCCTATGGATATTGGTGGTAGTCGGAGCCTGTGGGCATCCCCCATGGTCCCTATCCCCCGTGCCCTCTCACGCCCCATCTTTTCCTGTTTGCAGTATGCTGACCCGGTTGCGGATCTGCTGGATAAATGGGGCGCATTTCGAGCCCGTCTTTTCCGGGAATCTTGTGCCTTCCATAGGGGCAACTACGTCAAGGACCTGAGCAGACTGGGCCGGGACCTGAATAAACTGGTTATTCTCGACAATTCCCCGGCTTCCTATATCTTCCATCCAGATAATGCGGTATGTCCTGACCCCAGACGCAGAATCTTAAAGGGGTTGTGCTACTCAATTATTTTTTTATGTGAAGACTTTTGTAAAGATTTAGCATAGCCGCTGAGCTATTCAATAAAATGTATGTGTATAGCGCCACCTACTGTTTGCTCTTTTGATCATTTCTTGTCCACCTCACTGAGGAGGTCGCACGCGCTCAGTTACAATCTTCTGTTAGAAGCTGTGTCAGTTACAAGGAAAGAGCTACAACAGAAAGGACACACCCCCTGAGAATAGACACGCCCCTCCTGAGCTGCCAGCCTGAAATAAATCTAGCAGAACAGTCAAAGTAATGAATGGGGAGATCTATGGATCCATGTGAGGTACAGGGCCGGTTCTAGCTTTGTTAGAAAGCAATTCTCATGGACTGCATGATGTCTGGTTTTCATTTTACACTTTAATCATGGCATAACCCCCTTTATGAGGCTTCTGTCCCTTTAAGAAGGCAGGGAGTGAGGCGGGCTGGTTAGTCATTGTAGGGTTATCCAGCCTGTGGTCATGGCCATCGGTATAGAGCTGCTTGGATTTGGCGGTGTGTTTAGGGAATTGTACTATGAGCAGTTGCCTATTATAAACTGCTGCCAAATTTTAGATTCCTGTTTGTGGATCTGGTCTTTAAACACTGGGATCCACCAACAGAAATCTCTAAAATGTGGCATTGGTTTATAATAGGCAACCGCTCATCATACAATTCCCTAAACATACCGCCAAATCCGGATATCCCATTAAGGCCTCTGTCACACGACCGTATGGCTTTTTCAGTGTTTTGCGGTCTGTTTTTTACGGATCCGTTTTTTTCTGTATGCCATAGACGGTATACAGTAATTGCATAGATCAACCACATATGGATCTTATTCAATTCAAATACTTTGTGTTTATTTTATTTTTTTACTATTTTCAGCATCTCTGCTTGCTGTTAGTGACTGAACATTGTGCAGACCTAATGCTTTTCTCAGCCAGAGTTTGTCACTGTTACATCCAGCCCATACACTTCTCCATGCGGTAAACAGCAGCACAGATCTCTCTCCTGTGCAGATAGTTTGTTACAATGTGTCAGTCAGAATTCTAAACGGTTTTGCAGTTGTCTAGACTGGATTCAACTGTAGCAAACCCTCAGCTTTGAGAAGTATAAGGTCTGTGCAGGCTTTTAGCCTCCAGCGCACTTACCAGGTTTGCAGTTGGTAAATTCAGGACAAATAGGCCCAGCCTCCGGGAACAACCCCAAAGCTTGCAGGAACACAGATTTTTGGGCGAGACTTACATAAGCACTGCCCATTTCTGGCCCAAATTTGAAGGGACTGTGTCTGAAAATTAGTGACTGTCCCAGCAAATTTGGAACTGTTGGCAACTATGCTCTGGATGCTAACAAGAATGTTCCCTTTCACAGAAAGCAAGCAGAGGTCTCGAAACTGGCGCACAGTGGAAAGGCCAAGTGTTTTACTTTACTGCAGAAAGTTTACAGTGGTAAAGCTTTCCACGGCCATTCTTGGAGTCGGGATAGTTCCTGCTGGTCGGCAGTCTTGTGTGTCGCCATGTTGGCGGATATAAAAGGAGCGAATGTTTTTGTCTCTTGCAGGTGCCCGTAGTTTCCTGGTTTGACGACATGAGCGACACGGAGCTGCTGGACCTCCTTCCCTTCTTTGAAAAGCTGAGCCGAGTGGATGACGTGTACAGTGTACTAAAGCAACGCAGGACTGCCAGCTAATGACTGCCAGGAGGAGGGGCCTCATCACGCTGAGCATGTTCACACCTGCGCTGGACTCTGGAAAGAGAGGGGAGTGGGTGTGGCCTCTACTACTGCCGCCGAGGGGGTGTGTGCAGCCCCTGATCCATACCATAAAGCCTCGCCCTTCACCATATTTGTGGGTCGCATTTTGCCGATCTGATACCGAAACCCTAAGTATTTCGGACAAATGTTTTTGAATTTTTCATTTTTTTAATTCACAAAAAAATGAGGGAATTCCTCACAATTTTAAACCCCCCCCCCCCCCCTCAAAAAAAAATAAGAAACTAATGAGAAAAAAAATTAACCAGGAATTTTCAATTTTTCAAATTTCATTGTTTATAACCCCCAGTTTTTTTTTTTTTTTTTTTTTTTTTTTTCAGTTAATGAGGGGGTATGAACTTCATCAGCTCCACCGAGGACCTGCGGCCAAAAGGGGGCACTAGCAAAAGTATTAATGATTCACAAGTTTGCTTGTTGTGATATTTCAGACGGTTGCCATTATTCCCTGCAGTTGTTAGGAATTTTTGGGTGTTTTTGTATTTTTTTTTTTTATTTTTTTTTTGTGGATTGTGAAAGGTGTGCAGGGGTCACGTGATGTGGGTTACACACTGGGTTGTCTCCCTATGTGCCGGACACAGTTGGGATTGAACTGGTGCCAGCTGGGTGCTGTAATAATTATATTTTTAATTATTTTTTTTTCAAAAAGTTGAATTTAGTAGGTGGAAAGGTGCATTTGGAGCAAGTCGGGTTCATGATTTAGTGCTTTCCCCCCCACTCCCCAGTATCAGGTCGGCTCAAGGCCTTACCATAACTTGAATATCGCACTATGACCAATCTCCGGGCACTGTGGAGTCCACGTGGACGAGATCGCTGGTATTAATGACATGAAATCATTGAGAATAATTGTGCAAATTTTACAAGTTACACTTTAGAGATTTTAGAATATTTTTTTAGAAATTTTATTTAGGACATTTTAGGGACCATAGAACCGCGGAGGTCGAAAGAAAAATTCTGTTATGACTTGAAGAAATCAAGAAGCAGTGGGGTTCGTCTTGCTGGCTGCTCTGCTTCGGTTTTTGGGGAGCAGTTATTGGACCGCTCTATGAAATACAATATGGATCCGAGGACCCCGGGCGTCAAGTCTCCTCCGCCAGTCAGATTTGGGGAGAGAATAAGTGCCTTATAGACTTGGATGTTGAGAGCAAGGCGCCACTAATTAGTCGGCGCGGGCAGTTTTTGTAGTGCACATGTCTCGACCACGTGCTTCGCTATTTGAGTGGGTGATTGAGCGCGCAATATGGCTGCCGAGCAAATTCGGAAATGCACCCGGGGTTGCAAAATTTGTGCCTTCTCGGCTCCTCGCGGTCACACAGAGACTCGGACATTGAACCATTTGCCTTAAATCCGTGCCTTAATTTTTTGGAAACGCGGGGTCGAGAATCCACGATCTACACTATAACCCCCATTCTCCCTTCAGAGTAGTAATCCAAAGCTGAGCGTTCTCTTGCTGTATTGGAATTGCACATTTTGCTGCAGGGCTACTTTACCAGCGACATTTTCTCACGTAGAACAATTGATTGTATTGCGAGGAACATTAACAGTACAGTGTTCATTGTCGCTCCTGTCACGGCAGAATAGTTTAACGGAAATCTCCGCAGCCATGTGCGGCTTTACCAGCAGGGGGCGGTGAAGAGGTAAATAAATAAATAAAAATATGTTTTAATTAGTTTATCACTTTATAAATATGTATATCTGTATATATGATTTTAGAGCGCTAGTAACACGGACGGGATCGGCGGGAGGTCTCGCCGTAGATTGGGTTTCCTTGTAGACACTTGATTGGAAGGGCAGGTTTGGCCTTTGCTCTCCGGTGCCCAGAGGTGTGCACAGAACTGCAGGGTCTGCATATGAACATATCCACCAGCTAGACGGGGTCTATAGAAACATTAAAGGGGTCCTCTCACTTTAGCAAATGACATTTATCATGTAGAGAAAGTTACTATAAGCCGTTTACTAATATATTGTTGTTTTTCATTTTGCTTCCTTTGCTGGCTGGATTAATTTTTCCATCTTATTATTATGCACTGCTCGTTTCCATGGCTACGACCACCCTGCAATCCATCAGTGGTGGTCGTGCTTGCACAATATAAGAACGAGCACCAGCCTATGTGCGCTCCCATGGACTCAGCCACCAATGGTGCAAGCACGACCACCACTAATGGATTGCAGGGTGGTCGTAGCCATGGAAACGAGCAGTGCATAATAATAAGATGGAAAAATTAATCCAGCCAGCAAAGGAAGCAAAATGGATAATAATAAATTAGTAAATGGCTTATATTAACTTTCTCTACATGACAAATGTCATTTGCTAAAGTGACGACAACCCCTTTACAGTGAACATCCACCCTCTAACGCCATACAATTCTGAGCTGATTAACTCTATATTACAGGGATGCCCAACCTGCGGCCCTCCGGCTGTGGCAAAACTACAACTCCCATCATGCCCTAGTAGCTGTAGGCTGTCCAGGCATGCTGGGAGTTGTAGTTTTGCAAAAGCTGGAGGGCCGCAGGTTGGGCAATTCTGCTCTATAATATACCTTTTTATATATGTTTTCTGAAACAAAGGTCCAAATCCTCAGCAAAGCCACAGTTAAATGATACAATTTAGATTTTCTGCGACCACCACTAGGGAGAGCTCGCTGCGTATGGTTTCTACCTTGGTCTCTACTGTATGCAGTGAGCTCCCCCTAGTGGTGGCTGTAGAAATGCAGAACTACATCTATGCAAAGGATTTGCAGCTCTGGATCAGATACAATGGAGATTTGACTGAAGCCTACGCGGCTTGTCAGCTGGCGCCTCACTGTTGAGCGGCGCTCCTAGGATCCAGCAGGTGGCGTAAGTTTAATGTAATGTCCACAGCTGCCTACGGGTTGGGAAGTGGCTGCAGCCCAGCTGAGTGAGCATTTGCATCAGAACATTTTGGGTTTAGTAAGATTTCTAACCCCCCATCATAATCTTAAAGGAGCACTACAGGGGAAAAAATGCATCGTATTATGCTGAATGCAAGGCCCAAGTGGGTGGAGCATCTGTGCCATACCCCGCCTCCCTCAAGTTCTGCACTAGGCATTGCATCAGTTTTACCCAGAGTTCTCCTTTAATGCACTTCTTTGGCCTTCAAGACTAAAATACTCATTAGTGCCTTGTTGAAATAAGAAACGAGGAGCTTACTGACAGCCTAATCAAACATGGCCTGAAATCCTCTGTGCTGCAGTGTGATAGGAGGCACAGCCGATCAGATTTTCTTGCACAGACCCATTATTTTTATTTTTTTAGTGAATGCAGCAGGTAAGATGCTAAAGTGCGAGGACCAATCAGAATTGCTCTTAGGAACATGAAAGCTGCGCTCTGATTGGCTGCTGTGGGGAGCAAGGCCACATGAGACCCTCTGTCCGTACCTTGCAGGGTGTAATACTCTGCAGAGATCCGGTCATGACCCTCTGCATGGCGTGTTGTCTACAGGAGAGCACACGGGGGGATATTTAACCCTTAAAGGGGCCACCGATACTCCTGAAAGTTATTTTTTTTATGATATTATATATTTTTATTGTATATCTGTCTTCTGCGAGAACACGGGAGCTAATCCTCTTAACCTTGGTGAGAAATGCGAGACATTTTAAGTGCCTTCTTCTTGTGTGTGATTTTAAAGCAAAAAAAACTGTAAAATAATCTTTTCAAATGACAAGGAAATGACAAAACTAAAGAGAAATTCCAAAGCCGGTGTCTGTGCCTCGTTCATTTCACGTACAACGCCTCGGAGATCGAATTTCTGTCCAATGTTACATCTGTTTAGAAGCACTGTTCACACAGCTGAAGGTTTGTTACAGTGTAGATGAAGCTTTTACACAGAAACAGCGCTTCTCTGTCTTCTGGACTTCTCCCCCGGATTGTTCATTTCCACACTGATACATTGTAGCACACCCCCAGCTGTTTCAGCAGGACTAGGTCATGGTGGGTTTTCAGCCTCTGAATGTAAAAATAAAGGCTGCAAACCACAGTCAGCAAGCAGAGATCTTGAAAATGGTGAGAAATGGAATTAGGAACTTTTGTTAGAAAGTTCAGGACAGTCCTTAGGGTCCATTCACACGTCCGTAAGTGTTCTGCGGATCCACAAAACACGGACACTGGCAATGTGCATTCCGCAATTTGCGGACCGCATATCGCCGGCACTATAATAGAAAATGCCTAATCTTGTCCGCAATTGCGGACAAGAATAGGACATGTTTTATTATTTTGCGGAAACGGAAGCACGGATGCGGAAGTGCGGATCCGCAAATGCGGATGCGGACAGCACATTCCGGCCCCGTTGAAAATGAATGGGTCTGCACCCGTTCCACAAAATTGTGGAACGGATGCGGACCCATTTTGTGGACGTGTGAATGGACCCTTATTATACAGGTTTTATGGTTTACGGATGTAAACTGGAAAGTCCTCATGTAAAGGGGTATTCCGGTTACATAAAGTTATTCCCTATCCACAGTAGAGTGGACCTCTATTAGATCGTTGCGGGTCCTCTTGCTGGGACCCCACTGATCATGAGAACAGGGCTCTCATTGTCCTGATTAGTGGGGGTCCCTGCAGTAGGACCCCCACTGATCTTATAGTAATCCCCTATCAAGTGGATAGAGCAGGGGTCAGCCACCTTCGGCACTCCAGCTGTTGTGAAACTACAGTTCGCAGCATGCTCCTTTAATTTCTATGAGAGTTCTTAGAAGAGCAGGGCAACTATGCATGCTGGGAGTTGTAGTTTCACAACAGCTGAAGTGCTGGAGGTTGCCTGCCCAGGGGATAGAGCAGGCATCCTTAAACTGCGGCCCTCCAGCTGTTGCAAAAATACAACTCCCAGCATGCCCGAACAGCCTACAGGTATCAGCCTACAGCAGGGCATTGTGGGAGTTGTAGTTTTACAACAGCTGGAGGGCCGCAGTTTGAGGGTGCCTGGGATAGAGGATAACTTTATATAACCGGATTACCGCTTTAAGTGAAAGGGAGCAATGCTGCAGTACCACTTACAGCCACCACCAAGTGCATAGCGCTGTTCTTCTGTTTTGGAGCACAGCAGCCCATTCAGACAGCGGATCTATAAGGGGCTGAGAGTCAGACCCCCACCGATCTGATATTGGTGACCTATCCTAAGGATATTACAATCCCAGAAAACCCCTTTAAGGACACAAAGGGAAAATGGTTTTAGTGTTGCTTTCCTTTTTTTTTTTTTTTAACATTTTTCTCATATTTTTATATATTATTGTTTTTTTTGGTCTCATGTGGGGAATTGAACACCTACTACAACAAAGTGTAATGGATGGGGGTCTAACTGCTGGGACCTCTACTGATCTCTGAGTCCCAAGTCCCCTTTAGAGCCGGCTGCTATTTTTATAGAAATGTATGAGAGACAAAAAAAACAGTCAAGTTCTCCGTCTTGGAGCTCATGCACTCGAGTGTGTGTGCCCTGTGCCGTGCTTGCAACCCGCAATGCACAGGCACCGGCCATGTGCATGCCGTTTGCGGATGCGGACCCATTGACTTGAATATGGTCAAGAGATGGTCTGCACCGCGAAAAAATAGGTCATGTTCTATTTTTATTTTATTTTTTTGCCGTGCTGAGGCATGGATTGAGATCCCACAGAAGAGCTTTTTACTACTTTTGTGGGTTTCTGATCCATGCCTCCGCTCCGTATCTTGAGGATTTCGGACCCATTCAACTCAATGGGTCCACGTCCATGATACGGAGTGCACACAGCCGGTGCCTGTATGTTGCGGCCCTTAGGACCATGGTTCAGACCCCAGCAATCCCGTATAGCAAATCTTATAATTATTGTCAAATTTATTTAATCTGAGGAATATCCACCCCATGATATATTATGATAGAATCATACCATTATTCCCCCCCCCCCCCCCCCCCAAAAAAAATAAGGCTGAGAGAAAAACTGAGCATGACCTACCAACCTAAGGAACAATGTAATTCTGAAAATGAGGCAAAAGAAAATATTACACCTACATTATAAAGCCACTAGATGGTGGTGTATCACACCCTCGGTTTTGTGCATCTGGTGACTGAGAAAAAAAAACCAATGCCTCCTCCACCATACTGAAACCATGAGGCCTCCTCCACCATACTGAAACCATGAGGCCTCCTCCACCATTCTGAAACCATGAGGGCTCCTTCACCATACGAAAACCATGATGCCCCAAATGTTGATGGCTCCTCCACCAGCCCAAATCATGCTACCATCTTCACAAAACCCAAACCTTGATGCTCCCTCCACCAGTCCCCAAAACATGATGCCACCTTCACCAGCCCCGAACCATGATGCCCCCTCCAACATGCTTCACGGTTGGGATGAGGTTTTGGTGTTAGTATTGGTGTTCACACTGCATCCCAAAACCTCATCCCCCCCACTGTGAAGGAGACCTCATGGGTTGGAGCTGGTGGAGGGGGCATTGCTGCATCAGGCTCTGGATGTCTTGCAATGACATACATTTTACAGGAGAACACAAGGATGGCATCCTTGACCTCAAGCTGGAGAAATGGCTGATGCAAGAAGATAATGACCCAAAGCTCACAAGTAAATCCACTAAAGAACAGCTGAAAGATTAATGTTTTGGAACGGCCAAGTCATATCCCAATACTGACCTTAACCGTAAGGAGATGCCGCGGTCTGACCTGAGGAGTGTTCTGTATGGAGGACAATAGAAACACATTTGCAGGGAGGAATGGTCTAAACTTCCTCCTCAATGTTGTGCAAATCCTATTTGTGACGACAGAAACAGTGCCGCTGATTGGAGGTGATTGCTGCTAAAGGGACATCGACAGACTATTCAAAGGGGTTCACTTACTTTTCCCCCGGCCGTCTGGATGTTTATTCCATGTACTGAGTAAAGGACGGTTCCGTTGTCTGTGTTATTAGTTTAGTTACATTGTGTTTGTCTATCATTGTGACTTTGATAAGGCCCCTTTCACACGGGCGAGTATTCCGTGCGGATGCGATGCGTGAGTTGAACGCATTGCACCCGCACTGAATACCGACCCATTCATTTCTATGGGGCTGTTCACATGAGCGGTGATTTTCACGCATCACTTGTGCGTTGCGGGAAAATCGCAGCATGCTCTATATTCTGCGTTTTTCACGCAACGCAGGCCCCATAGAAGTGAATGGGGCTGCGTGAAAACCGCAAGCAAGTGCACGGTTTTCACGCACGGTTGCTAGGAGATGATCGGGATGGAGACCCGATCATTATTATTTCCCCTTATAACATGGTTATAAGGGAAAATAATAGCATTCTGAATACAGAATGCATAGTACAATAGCGCTGGAGGGGTTAAAAAAATTAATAAATAATAATTTAACTCACCTTAGTCCACTTGATAGCGCAGCCCGGCATCTCCTTCTGTCTCCTTTCTTCAGGACCTGGGTAAAGGACCTGTGGTGACGTCACTCCGCTCATCACATGATCCTTCACATGATCTTTTACCATGGTGATGAATCATGTGATGGACCATGTGATGACCGGAGTCACGTCACCACAGGTCCTTTACCCAGGTCCTGAAGAAAGGAGACAGAAGGAGATGCCGGGCTGCGCTATCAAGTGGACTAAGGTGAGTTAAATTATTATTATTTTTTTAACCCCGCCAGCGCTAGTTTACTATGCATTCTGTATTCAGAATGCTATTATTTTCCCTTATAATCATGTTATAAGGGAAAATAATACAATCTACACAACACCGATCCCAAGCCCGAACTTCTGTGAAGAAGTTCAGTTCGGGTCTGGGTACCAAACATGCGTGATTTTTCTCACGCGAGTGCAAAACGCATTACAATGTTTTGCACTTGCGCGGAAAAATCGCGGGTGTTCCCGTAATGCACCCGCACATTTTCCCGCAACGCCTGTCTGAAAGAGGCCTAAGACCGTATTAAGTGATCAGTGCAGAAATCCAGGCAGCTCCAAAGGGTTCACTTACTTTTTCTTGCCGCTATATACACCGTGTTGTGAGACTAGGATATCGAGGCTTCAGCACAATAAACAGAATTTTCTCGGTCCATTGAGTCGCTGGGATGTCTGCGTTCTGGCCCGGATCCCAGTTAGTGGAGGTAGTGCTCATTATCTTGTGTTGTGAACAGAGCTTTGTGTCCGGTCTCGTTAATGCTCCTAATTTCCCTCATTAGTCTGTGAAACGCGTCGCTCACTGGGGCAGAACTGATGTCCTGATCTGAAGCTCATTATTGTCTGTGCATCTTCAGGGCAGAGGACGAGCTGCGAAATTCATATCGGAGACGATAACGGGTCGGGGATGAGCAAGAGAAACACAAGGTGAGGACTACTGCATATAATGACCGGTATACTTGTATATAACGGGGACTACTGCATATAATAACCGGTATACCTGTATATAACGGGGACTACTGCATATAATGACCGGTATACCTGTATATAACGGGGACTACTGCATATAATGACCAGTATACCTGTATATAACGACCAGTATACCTGTATATAACGGGGACTACTGCATATAATGACCAGTATACCTGTATATAACGGGGACTACTGCATATAATGACCGGTATACCTGTATATAACGGGGACTACTGCATATAATGACCAGTATACCTATATATAAGGAGGATTACTGAATATAATGACCGTTATACCTGTATATAACAGGGACTACTGCATATAATGACCGGTATACCTGTATATAACGGAGACTACTGCATATAATAACCTGTATACCTGTATATAATGGAGACTACTGCATATAATGACCAGTATACCTGTATATAATGGAGACTACTGCATATAATGACCGGTATACCTGTATATAACGGGGACTACTGCATATAATAACCTGTATACCTGTATATAATGGAGACTACTGCATATAATGACCAGTATACCTGTATATAACGGAGACTACTGCATATAATAACCTGTATACCTGTATATAATGGAGACTACTGCATATAATGACCGGTATACCTGTATATAAGGAGGACTACTGCATATAATGACCAGTATACCTGTATATAACGGAGACTACTGCATATAATAACCTGTATACCTGTATATAACGGGGACTACTGCATATAATGACCGGTATACCTGTATATAAGGAGGACTACTGCATATAATAACCTGTATACCTGTATATAACGAGGACGACTGCATATAATGACCGGTATACCTGTATATAAGGAGGACTACTGCATATAGCGCCCAGTATACCTGTATATAACGGGGACTACTGCATATAATGACCGGTATACCTGTATATAACGGGGACTACTGCATATAATGACCGGTATACCTGTATATAAGGAGGACTACTGCATATAATGACCGGTATACCTGTATATAAGGAGGACTACTGCATATAATGACCGGTATACCTGTATATAACGGGGACTACTGCATATAATAACCGGTATACCTGTTTATAAGGAGGACTACTGCATATAATAACCGGTATACCTGTTTATAAGGAGGACTACTGCATATAGCGCCCAGTATACCTGTATATAACGGGGACTACTGCATATAATGACCAGTATACCTGTATATAACGGGGACTACTGCATATAGTGCCCAGTATACCTGTATATAACGGGGACTACTGCATATAATGACCGGTATACCTGTATATAACGGGGACTACTGCATATAATAGCCAGTATACCTGTATATAACGAGGACTACTGAATATAATGAGCGGTATACCTGTATATAAGGAGGACTACTGCATATAATGACCGGTATACCTGTATATAACGAGGACTACTGAATATAATGAGCGGTATACCTGTATATAAGGAGGACTACTGCATATAGCGTCCAGTATACCTGTATATAACGGGGACTACTGCATATAGCGCCCAGTATACCTGTATATAACGGGGACTACTGCATATAATAACCGGTATACCTGTATATAACGGGGACTACTGCATATAATGACCGGTATACCTGTATATAACGGGGACTACTGCATATAATAACCAGTATACCTGTATATAACGGGGACTACTGCATATAATAACCAGTATACCTGTATATAACGGGGACTACTGCATATAATGACCAGTATACCTGTATATAAGGAGGACTACTGCATATAGCGCCCAGTATACCTGTATATAACGGGGACTACTGCATATAATGACTGGTATACCTGTATATAAGGAGGACTACTGCATATAATGAGCAGTATACCTGTATATAACGGGGACTACTGCATATAATAACCAGTATACCTGTATATAACGGGGACTACTGCATATAATAACCAGTATACCTATATATAAGGAGGACTACTGCATATAATAACCAGTATACCTATATATAAGGAGGACTACTGCATATAATAACCAGTATACCTATATATAAGGAGGACAACTGCATATAGCTCCCAGTATACCTGTATATAACGGGGACTACTGCATATAATAACCAGTATACCTGTATATAACGGGGACTACTGCATATAATAACCAGTATACCTATATATAAGGAGGACTACTGCATATAATAACCGGTATACCTGTATATAAGGAGGACAACTGCATATAATGACTGGTATACCTGTATATAAGGAGGACTACTGCATATATATCTACCAGTATACCTGTATATAAGAAGGACTACTGCATATAATAACCAGTATACCTATATATAAGGAGGACTACTGCATATAATGACCAGTATACCTGTAAAAAACAAGGACTACTGCATATATATCTACCAGTATACCTGTATATAACGACCAGTATACCTGTATATAACGAGGACTACTGTATATAATAACCAGTATACCTGTATATAACGGGGACTACTGCATTTAATGATCAGTATACCTGTATATAACGAGTACACCCAAAGCCCAAAGAAAATGTAAGCCAATGATCATCAAAAATGGAACAACCGCCCATACATATCAATACCATACATGACACAATCCACTCATGCCTATGGCAAAAAAATATGTATGCTTATATGCCAATTAAAATTTACCAGACCGCATGAAATATAAATATAATTTATTAACACAATTCATAATTAACAATCCTTACATAAAAAAAGTGCAGGGAAAAGGCGACATCCACATCAGGAGACACAAATGGTGACTCAATCCCACATATACCTAATAATAAAGTGCAAGTGCATATAAATATCCAATGCATACCCATTATGGGATGGGGCCAGCCCCTGTATATAACAAGGACTACTGCATATAACAACCAGTATACCTGTATATAACGAGGAAAAAATACAATGTAACAGCACTCTGCAAACCAAATAAAGTACAGACGGTATGCTGATGCTGATGCTATGCCACACGTCAAGGCGATCTCTGCAAGACGGGAACCTAACACTAAATTCTACCTGTTATGTGCCACGACGGCCACCATACAATTCAATGAGTGTAGGTTCCACATGCATGCTGGGCCACCTTATTTTTTGTCATCTTTAGTGCCAAAATAACGAGGACTACTACATTTAATGACCAGTATACCTATATATCATGAGGACTACTGTATATAACAACCAGTATACCTATATATAACCAGGACTACTGCATAAAACATCCGGTATACCTCTATATAACGACCAGTATACCTCTATATAATGACCAGTATACCTCTATATAACGAGGACTATTACATAAAACATCCAGTATACCTGTATATAATAAGGACTACTGCATATAATAACCAGTATACCTATATATAACGAGGACTACTGCATATAATAACCAGTATACCTGCATATAATAACCAGTATACCTGTATATAACGACCAGTATACCTGTATATAACGAGGACTACTGCATATAATAACCAGTATACCTGCATATAAAAAGGACTATTATATAAATGGACATGGGCTGTTGTACTGTATATAACCATGACTACTATATATTGCAAGGACTAATGTTTCACTGTTTGTTCTACATGGATGGAAATGCTCTTGGTCTTCATAACCTAATACTTCTCACAGCTGAGGGTTTGCTACAAGTGCATCCAGTCTAGAAAATCCGCTGTGAGCTGAACACAGATCAGCAGCACAAATCTCTCTCCTGTCCTGATAGTTTGTTACAATGTGTCAGTCCGGAGTGCAGCCTATTTAGCTCCCTGAGGATTGTCTGCATCGGATACAATTCTAGCAAACCCTCAGCTGTGAAATATATTAGATCTGTACAGGTTTTCAGCCCCTGCCTATAAACCAGTGTGTTTCCATTCACTGACACAATCAGAGATCTTGAAAACAGTAAGGAATTGAAAAGCAAACTCTAATTAGACAGTGACAGGGCATTTCGTTGTTAACATGTGGCCGGCATGTGAGTTGTAAGCGTTTTCTTTGACTGCGCGGAGGAGACTCGGATGCCCAAGACTGTCGCCCTATTTGCACATTTTCGGGTCCATAGGTTGCCGAGTGTTTGAAATGACAGATAAGAGGCTCATAAATCGCCAGGGTAATAGGATGTGATGTAGTTAATATTTGGCCAGCTACGCATCAGTTTTTTTTTTTTATGGCGGGGCACGGTGTAGGTTTTATAGCGCAGTCCCAGCATCGCACGTTGTATAATGGTTGTACCAGGAAGAAAAGACACAAGAGCTTCTCCAACTTGCGCCACTTCCTCAGTCCAGATCTGCAGCCCTCATCCTCCTACTGGGGTTCACTCCCCTCAGACTTGTACAGAGCAGCCAATCTGAAGAAGCAGAGCTGCAGTGTAAGGCATGGAGGATAGATCAAAGAAAAGGGATGAGACAATTGCGTATTTGTCAAAAATGAAGGTCACTACAAAATCAGACCAAAGAACATAAAGTAGTGATCAATTGTTATATTAAAACATAACTTTTACTAATGCATTATTAAAAGGATAGGCCCTTGATTAATAAATAATACTAAATAATAGAAACGGAAAAGACGGTAAAGTAAAGACTAGAGTTGAGCGAACACCTGGATGTTCGGGTTCGAGAAGTTCGGCCGAACTTCCCGGAAATGTTCGGGATCCGAACTTCGTCCCGAACCCGAACCCCATTGAAGTCAATGGGGACCCGAACTTTTGGGCACTAAAAAGGCTGTAAAACAGCCCAGGAAAGAGCTAGAGGGCTGCAAAAGGCAGCAACATGTAGGTAAATCCCCTGCAAACAAATGTGGATAGGGAAATGAATTAAAATAAAAATAAAAAAAATAAAAATGAACCAATATCAATTGGACAGAGGTCCCATAGCAGAGAATCTGGCTTCATGTCAGCGCAGAATCAGTCTTCATGTCATAGCAGAGAATCAGGCTTCACGTCACCCACCACTGGAACAGGCCACTGTCACACATTTAGGCCCAGGCACCCAGGCAGAGGAGAGAGGTCCCGTAACAGAGAATCTGGCCTTATGTCAGCGCAGAATCAGTCTTCATGTCATAGCAGAGAATCAGGCTTCACGTCACCCACCACTGGAACAGGCCACTGTCACACATTTAGGCCCAGGCACCCAGGCAGAGGAGAGAGGTCCTGTAACAGAGAATCTGGCCTTTTGTCAGCGCAGAATCTGTATTCATGTCATAGCAGAGAATCAGGCTTCACGTCACCCACCACTGGAACAGGCCACTGTCACACATTTAGGCCCCGGCACCCAGGCAGAGGAGAGAGGTCCCGTAACAGAGAATCTGGCCTTATGTCAGCGCAGAATCTGTCTTCATGTCATAGCAGAGAATCAGGCTTCGCTTCACCCACCACTAGAACAGGCCACTGTCACACATTTAGGCCCAGGCACCCAGGCAGAGGAGAGAGGTCCCGTAACAGAGAATCTGGCCTTATGTCAGCGCAGAATCTGTCTTCATGTCATAGCAGAGAATCAGGCTTCACGTCACCCACCACTGGAACAGGCCACTGTCACACATTTAGGCCCCGGCACCCAGGCAGAGGAGAGAGGTCCCGTAACAGAGAATCTGGCCTTATGTCTGCGCAGAATTTGTATTCATGTCATAGCAGAGAATCAAGCTTCACGTCACCCACCACTGGAACAGGCCACTGTCACACATTTAGGCCCCGGCACCCAGACAGAGGAGAGCGGTCCAGTAACAGAGAATCTGGCCTTATGTCAGCGCAGAATCTGTCTTCATGTCATAGCAGAGAATCAGGCTTCACGTCACCCACCACTGGAACAGGCCACTGTCACACATTTAGGCCCCGGCACCCAGACAGAGGAGAGCGGTCCAGTAACAGAGAATCTGGCCTTATGTCAGCACAGAATCTGTCTTCATGTCATAGCAGAGAATCAGGCTTCACGTCACCCACCACTGGAACAGGCCACTGTCACACATTTAGGCCCCGGCACCCAGGCAGAGGAGAGAGGTCCCGTAACAGAGAATCTGGCCTTATGTCAGCGCAGAATCTGTCTTCATGTCATAGCAGAGAATCAGGCTTCACATCACCCACCACTGGAACAGGCCACTGTCACACATTTAGGCCCAGGCACCCAGGCAGAGGAGAGCGGTCCCGTAACAGAGAATCTGGCCTTATGTCGGCGCAGAATCTGTCTTCATGTCATAGCAGAGAATCAGGCTTCACGTCACCCACCACTGGAACAGGCCACTGTCACACATTTAGGCCCCGGCACCCAGACAGAGGAGAGGTTCATTCAACTTTGGGTTGCCCCGCAATATAATGGTAAAATGAAATTAAAAATAGTATTGAATGAGGAAGTGCCCTGGAGTAGAATAATATATTGTTAAGGGGAGGTAGTTAATGTCTAATCTGCACAAGGGATGGACAGGTCCTGTGGGATCCATGCCTGGTTCATTTTTATGAATGTCAGCTTGTCCACATTGGCTGTAGACAGGCGGCTGCGTTTGTCTGTAATGACGCTCCCTGCCGTGCTGAATACACGTTCAGACAAAACGCTGGCCGCCGGGCAGGCCAGCACCTCCAAGGCATAAAAGGCTAGCTCTGGCCACGTGGACAATTTGGAGACCCAGAAGTTGAATGGGGCCGAACCATCAGTCAGTACGTGGAGGGGTGTGCACAGGTACTGTTCCACCATGTTAGTGAAATGTTGCCTCCTGCTAACACGTTCCGTATCAGGTGGTGGTGCAGTTAGCTGTGGCGTGGTGACAAAACTTTTCCACATCTCTGCCATGCTAACCCTGCCCTCAGAGGAGCTGGGCGTGACACAGCTGCATTGGCGACCTCTTGCTCCTCCTCTGCCTTCACCTTGGGCTTCCACTGGTTCCCCTGTGACATTTGGGAATGCTCTCAGTAGCGCGTCTACCAACGTGCGCTTGTACTCGCGCATCTTCCTATCACGCTCCAGTGTAGGAAGTAAGGTGGGCACATTGTCTTTGTACCGGGGATCCAGCAGGGTGGCAACCCAGTAGTCCGCACACGTTAAAATGTGGGCAACTCTGCTGTCGTTGCGCAGGCACTGCAGCATGTAGTCGCTCATGTGTGCCAGGCTGCCCAGAGGTAAGGACTAGCTGTCCTCTGTGGGAGGCGTATCGTCTGCGTCCTCCGTATCCCCCCAGCCACGCACCAGTGATGGGCCCGAGCTGCTTTGGGTGCCACCCCGCTGTGAACATGCTTCATCCTCATCCTCCTCCACCTCCTCCACCTCCTCCTCATCCTCCTCGTCCTCCAGTAGTGGGCCCTGTCTGGCCACATTTGTACCTGGCCTCTGGTGTTGCAAAAAACCTCCCTCTGAGTCACTTCGAAGAGACTGGCCTGAAAGTGCTAAAAATGACCCCTCTTCCTCCTCTTCCTCCTCCTCCTCTTCCATCATCGCCCTAAGTGTTTTCTCAAGGAGACATAGAAGTGGTATTGTAACGCTGATAACGGCGTCATCGCCACTGGCCATGTTGGTGGAGTACTCGAAACAGCGCAACAGGGCACACAGGTCTCGCATGGAGGCCCAGTCATTGGTGGTGAAGTGGGTCTGATCTGCAGTGCGACTGACCCGTGCGTGCTGCAGCTGAAACTCCACTATGGCCTGCTGCTGCTCGCACAGTCTGTCCAGCATATGCAAGGTGGAGTTCCACCTGGTCGGTACGTCGCATATGAGGCGGTGAGCGGGAAGGCGGAAGTTACGCTGCAGCGCTGACAGGCGAGCAGCGGCAGGGTGTGAACGCCGGAAGCGCGAACAGACGGCCCGCACTTTATGCAGCAGCTCTGACATGTCGGGGTAGTTGCGAATGAACTTCTGCACCACCAAATTCAGCACATGCGCCAGGCAAGGGATGTGCGTCAAACCGGCTAGTCCCAGAGCTGCAACGAGATTTCGCCCATTATCGCACACCACCAGGCCGGGCTTGAGGCTCACCGGCAGCAACCACTCGTCGGTCTGTTGTTCTATACCCCGCCACAACTCCTGTGCGGTGTGGGACCTGTCCCCCAAACATATGAGTTTCAGAATGGCCTGCTGACGTTTACCCCGGGCTGTGCTGAAGTTGGTGGTGAAGGTGTGTGGCTGACTGGATGAGCAGGTGGAAGAAGAGGAGGAGGAAGCTGAGTAGGAGGAGGAGGAGACAGGAGGCAAAGAATGTTGCCCTGCGATCCTTGGCGGCGGAAGTACATGCGCCAAACAGCTCTCCGCCTGGGGCCCAGCCGCCACTACATTTACCCAGTGTGCAGTTAGGGAGATACAGCGTCCCTGGCCGTGCTTACTGGTCCACGTATCTGTGGTTAGGTGGACCTTGCCACCGATGGCGTTGCGCAGTGCACACTTGATTTTATCGGACACTTGTTTGTGCAGGGAAGGCACGGCTCTCTTGGAGAAGTAGTGGCGGCTGGGAACAACATACTGTGGGACAGCAAGTGACATGAGCTGTTTGAAGCTGTCTGTGTCCACCAGCCTAAATGACAGCATTTCATAGTCCAGTAGTTTAGAAATGCTGGCATTCAGGGCCAGGGATCGAGGGTGGCTAGGTGGGAATTTACGCTTTCTCTCAAATGTTTGTGAGATGGAGAGCTGAACGCTGCCGTGTGACATGGTTGAGATGCTTGGTGACGCAGGTGGTGGTGTTGGTGGTACATCCCATGTTTGCTGGGCGGCAGGTGCCAACGTTCCTCCAGACGCTTGTTTGAAGAAGTGCCATGCCAGGGAACTCCTTGAAGCTGCCTTTGGGGTGCTCGGTCCCAGATGGCGGTGGCCAGTAGCAGGCGGAGTCTCTTGGCGGCGGGTGTTCTGATTTTTCCCACTGCTCCCTCTTTTGCTACGCTGTTGGCTCGGTCTCACCACTGCCTCTTCCTCCGAACTCTGAAAGTCAGTGGCACGACCTTCATTCCATGTGGGGTCTAGGACCTCATCGTCCCCTGCATCGTCTTCCACCCAGTCTTCCTCCCTGACCTCCTGTTCAGTCTGCACACTGCAGAAAGACGCAGCAGTTGGCACCTGTGTTTCGTCATCATCAGAGACGTGCTGAGGTGGTATTCCCATGTCCTCATCATCAGGAAACATAAGTGGTTGTGCGTTAGTGCATTCTATCTCTTCCACCCCTGGGGAAGGGCTAGGTGGATGCCCTTGGGAAACCCTGGCAGCAGAGTCTTCAAACAGCATAAGAGACTGCTGCATAACTTGAGGCTCAGACAGTTTCCCTGATATGCATGGGGGTGATGTGACAGACCGATGGGCTTGGTTTTCATGCGCCATCTGTGCGCTTTCTGCAGAAGACTGGGTGGGAGATAATGTGAACGTGCTGGATGCACTGTCGGCCACCCAATTGACTAATGCCTGTACCTGCTCAGGCCTTACCATCCTTAGAACGGCATTGGGCCCCGACAAATATGGCTGAGGTAGTTGGTTCACTAGGACGTGTGGCTGTGGCAGAACGGCCACGTCTTCTCCCAGCACCAGAGGGTCCACTAACACCACCACGACCATGTCCGCGTCCGCGTCCCTTATTAGATGTTTTCCTCATTGTTCCCGTTCACCACAATTTTGAGAATGGCAAATTTGGGAATAGTTTTTCAACCCAGAAAAAAAATAGGGCTTTTACGGTCACTACAAATAACTTGACCAGCTAAAACAGTGCAGATTTGGTTGAATAGAGATGTGAGACCTGTTTTTTTTTGCGCTGTGTGACAGGTATAGGTTTAATCACAGAATTAGACTTCTATCTGCACGGTAGCGTGTGTCTTAGGTTTTTCTGAATGACACTATCAGCACCTTCAATGTAAGATATCCTTTTTGGGATAGATTTCAAGTAGGCCTCATATACCAGAAACTAGTTATTTTGAGAATTGGCAAATTTGGGAATAGTTTTTCAACCCAGAAAAAAATGTCTGCTTTTACTGTCACTACAAATAACTTGACCAGATAAATTTGGTTGAATAGAAATGTCAGGTCTATTTTTTAGGCGCTGGGTGACAGGCTCAACTTGCCCCTGATGTAGTATATGGCCAAAAAATAACCAGACTGTTGATGGTTAAATGCACTTCGGTGACACAGGCTCAGCCTGCAGCTGATGTAGTATATGGCCAAAAAATAATCAGACTGTTGATGGTTAAATGCACTTGGGTGACACAGGCTCAGCCTGCAGCTGATGTAGGATATAGCACAAAATAACCACACTATCGATGGTTAAATACACTTGGTGATAGCTCGTGCTGGCGCACCACAAGTCACAAAATGGCCGCCGATCACCCCAGAAAAAAGTGATCTAAAAACGCTCTGGGCAGGCTCAAAAAAGTGAGCAAGTCAATAATAGCACTTCAATGATCCACAGCTGCAGATCGATCACAGAATGAAGTCTTTTGGAGGAGTTAATCTGCCTAATCTCGCCCTAACGTCGCAGCTGCAACCTCTCCCTATACTGATCATAGCAGAGTGACGTGCAGCGCTACGTGACTCCAGCTTAAATAGAGGCTGGGTCACATGCTGCACTGGCCAATCACAGCCATGCCAATAGTAGGCATGGCTGTGATGGCCTCTTGGGCCAAGTAGTATGACGCTTGTTGATTGGCTGCTTTGCAGCCTTTCAAAAAGCGCCAAGAAAGCGCCGAATACCGAACCCGAACACGGACTTTTACGAAAATGTTCGGGTTCGGGTCCGTGTCACGGACACCCCAAAATTCGGTACGAACCCGAACTATACAGTTCGGGTTCGCTCATCCCTAGTAAAGACCCAATGTGCACAAAAAACCGAAGGTAAAGGTGCACGGCGGCACTAAGGAATGATAACCGTAATCCTACTGCTCTGTCCTCAAGATCCAGGGTGGACTGTGTGTATCCAGAAACGGAGTTGTCTTGCTCCAATTGGACTATTAACTGGGGCGAGGTCTGTTTAATCCCTGTTATAGCCCTGTGGTATAAACCTCGGCTGACCCTAGTTGCTAAATAATTGGAGCAGCCTAACCACAGGGCACTCATCCTTAAAAGGGCGACCCCTTCAGGAACCCTACCCTGTATACTGGCCCTGGTTGGCCCTAATCTAATCCCACTCCCTACCTGCATGTTTCATATTTGAAGAATCATCAGGGGAAGATTATCTAGGATTTTAAAACACAGAATGGACGGTCGGGTGATACCAGTTATAACACACCCAAATGATCGTCCATTAAGTGTATAGACAGATGGGGAAGGGAGTGCTGGATAAAGCTCCTCAACCTCACATACGGGGCATGATGTCAGCCACAAGCAATAGATCGCACCCGCGCTGCATTTGGCGCCCAGTTTTTAAATGCTTGTCCCAGAACGAGGCTGCGGCTTGTCTCATGCCCGACGTCATCGCGCAACTGCGCGCGACAAATGATAAACGTCCCGCATGCGCGGCGACGCGGGCACCCGACGGAAGCATCTAAGGACGTGACTCACATAAGATAACGTCAGTGCGTCCGGACTGTCAGCTGGCACTGGTTGCTAGGCATACAGGGCGTGTCCCCAGCAACCAGTGCCTGAACGGTCTTGGATACAGGCTGTATTATGCTAGGAGGCATTTATGGCATTAATATGTAGATAGAGAGATAAGATCATATAAAGGACAGCAATAAATTAGCTACAAAGGAATGAGATATTCAATCAGATAGAGAATACAAATAGAGGTGACCCAGCTGGTAGTGCCCCGTTAAGGAGCCAATTCCTAAATTGATGGAAAGCATAATAATGCATGAAGTAATCCCTTCATCCTATTATTTTTATATTATTCTGGGGTGCAATCCAGAAGGGACTTCAAATAAAGCAGCCAAAGTTTATCTGCTCATTTAGGCCAGTGGCTGACCCCGCGCGCAACCGAAAAATCCATCGAGTCTCGTGCTGCAGAAGGGTCCGGTCCCAGTCTCCCCCTCTTAGCAGTTGACTGATCAGCTCAATCCCAACGGCACTTATGCATCTCGGATTCCCATGGTGGAATTCGTGTACATGTCTAGATACTTCTGTATCTCTATTGTTGGCGATGTCTCCAAGGTGTTCACCTATACGTCTGCGTAGTTTTGTTATATATATTCAATCTTGTAAATCGCGCCGCGACTACGGCAGGTGATAAAATCACAGATTTCAAAGGAACGCTGTAGATTGGTGCTCAGGAATGGTCTTGGAAGATTTCAACGTGCCACAAGCGGCACCTGAAACAACCCTGCGGCTTGCGATCCAACCAGGTGCCGCTAACGGGTCCCGAGGAGTAGTGGCTGTGAACCAAGACATCCCTGAGACTCTGACCTCTCCTAAAAGTGATCTGTGGCTACTCATGTACAGCACCTCGAAGATCAGGATCCATCAGGAGGACAGACTAATGTTTACTAAAAACATTCCTCACTTTGTCGGACATCCCGTCAAAAGTGGCGATCAGGGACGTGGCGATCAGGGACGTGGCGATCAGGGGCGTGGCGATCAGGGACGTGGCTTGGCGTTCATGCTGAGCAGAAGCAGCCAACAAGAGCTCCGGCTATCACACTGCAAAGATACAAATTTAAGCTACTGTACGCTCCTCAGACCAACACAAAATTTCAGAAAGTGAGAGAAGAAGCGAGAAAGATGATAGCTGCAAAGTTTTAGGCCGTTTAGACAACAATAACCACCGAAACCAGCGACCCCCGAGGAAAGGGCGCTCAGCACAGCAGTGGCGGGAAGCTCCGCACATGCAAGGAGACTCCACCATTACCAGTTGGCTACTTTCACACTAGCGTTCGGGTGTCCGCTCGTGCGCACCGTTTGAAGGGGCTCACGAGCGGCCCCGAACGCATCCGTCTGGCCCCAATGCATTCTCAGTGGAGGCGGATCCACTGAGAATGCATCCGCCTGCCAGCGCTCAGCCTCCGCTCCGCTCAGTGAGCGGACACCTGAACGCTGCTTGCAGCGTTCGGGTGTCCGCCTGGCCGTGCGGAGGCGAGCGGATCCGTCCACACTTACAATGTAAGTCAATGGGGACGGATCCGCTTGAAGATGACACAATATGGCTCAATCTTCAAGCGGATCCGTTCCCCATTGACTTACAATGTAAAGTCTGAACGGATCCGCTCAGACAACTTTCACACTTAGAAAATTTTCTAAGTTTTAATGCAGACGCATCCGTTCTGAACGGATGCGAACGCCTGCATTATCGGAGCGGATCCGTCTGATGAAACATCAGACGGATCCGCTCCGAACGCTAGTGTCAAAGTAGCCTTACCCACCAACAAGTTACACCTCATCTCGGGAACCCACACAGCGATACCTGATTGCAAGAGAGCAGGGGAGAAAACTGTGCCCGGATTCCGAGACCTATACAATCCTTATCAAACAAGAGGTTTGGGTAACGGTGATCTCATACAAACTCCCAAGAAGGAACAGAGACAAAATCCAGAATCTGACTGCAGTGACTCTACAGAATCCATCAGCATGTATAGCTCACAGAAATACAAGATCAAATGGGCCAAAAATAAAGGGATTAAAAGTACAAATAACGGATTTTCATCACTAGACGATATAGAAGATAAAACTGAAAGCGAGATACAATCTGATAACATCAAGCCCTGTCCAACAAAAGGCAAAAAGAGACAACACTATCCACCATACCATCAGAGGAGACCAAACTCCCTTATTCGAATCAGGAAAAAACCTACCAGAGCAAGAATCTGAAGCAGAACTGAACTCCATTCCAGCTACAGGCAAAACAGCATCTGAGACGTTCATTAAAGAAACAATTCTTCTTCTGCTAAAGAAATGAATAACGCCTTTAATGCAACTAATATGAAAATAGAAAAAATAGACTCTCGAGTATCACACATTGAAAATAAGATGGAGAAACGGTGTAAATCACATAACGAAATTGCAGACGCTACTAATACACATTCTGATGAAGTGGAAAGATTACAGATGAAACTTGCCGATCTTGAAGACCGCAACAGAAGAAACAATTTAAAATTCCGTGGAATACCTGAAAATGTTGCACCATCTGATCTCACTATCTTTCTTCAAAAATGTATTGCGACCGTGATCCCAGAATGCCCTCCCCAGGACTTAGAAATGGACCGGGCCCACCGCCTGCCAAAATCTAGAGGCATCGACCCAGCTCTACCCCGCGACACCATTTCAAGGATGCACTTCTTCAGAGTTAAAGAATGCCTTATCCAAGAATTCAGGAAAGTAAAGTCCCTACCAGAGAAATTTAAAGATATTCAAATATTCACAGATCTCACCAGCGCTCTCCGCCGCCACAATGTTCCCTATAGATGGGGATTCCCTGTCAAGATATTAATCCCAGATGGTGGAACCACAAGAGTAGTCTCCACAATTGAGCAAGGATTGGACCTACTTCGCAAATGGGACATTCCAGTGGAAGACACCGTCCATTCAACAGGAGGGAGCCAAAAGAGAGAGAGACGTCGCAATATTCCTCATTAAACAAGAACTCTAATCAAATAACCACGTCATTACTGCAGTTCGAGCCAGTGGGCCTTTGCTTTCCAAGCACCAATTGTCTCTTTTCTTTCCTACAATCCCCAGATTGTGTAGCATTGAGCCACCCCAAATTCACCTATCCATTTCCTCTCCGCTATATACCCTAATCCCTTAAGTGTTTGTTACATTCTTTATACTTAACTGACTTCTGTCCCTTTATATCGTATTTTATTTTCTCCTGAGAACTTGACCAATCCTTGATACTAACGCATAATCTCATTATCTCCACCTGTATAGATATTGTAGAGTCAACACTTGATCTTCAGCACCGCGCCCATTTGGAGGTTTCTCTTCAGCAAGGTAAGAACCCGCCACACACACACATACTTAGGTAATTCCGTTTGCTGTGTCACCTCGATTGATCTGCCAAAGCAACGGGAATGAGTCTTTCTCTGTTGAGCTTCAATGTTAGGGGCCTGAATAGCCCACATAAACGCTCGTTCCTTAGGCAAGACATTTCCAGATATAAACCAGACATTTCACTCATACAAGAAACAGGAGACAAACATCCTCAACTCCTATTCAAAGGATTCTCCAAAACCTTTTATGCAAATGCAGATGCCAAAAGAGCTGGTGTAGCAATTATCATAAAAGACACACTCACCTTTCAACGAATTGAGCCACATCAAAGTCCGACCAGTAGATTCCTGATACTCATCTGTAAAATAAACAACATTCTATGTACACTGGTAAATGTATACGCACCTAATACTGGCCGAATTAGATTCTTAAACAAACTAATAAAAAAAATTAATTCAGTACAAAAGGGCACCTTGATAATAGGTGGAGATCTAAATTCAATCCACGACTCTTCTCTAGACTCTACTGGCCGAAAAAAACAAAAACAGAATCATTTTAAGCAAATGGCTCCATGATAACGCCTTGTATGATGTATGGCGCTCTCGCAACGCCTCAGAAAGAGACTCACTTCTCTCAAAGACACAACTCCTACGCCAGAATAGACATGTCTCTCATGAAGTCTAGTTCTACAAGTGAAATATTCTCCTGTAAAATAAAAAACATTTCTTGGTCAGACCATGCACCATTGCTCCTCGAAATAAAAAATTTAGCCTTTCCAAATAATATGATATCCTGGAAAAATAACATCTTTATCCTATCTAATCCGGAATCACATAGAGTAATAAAAAATAACTTAGAAGAATTCTTCCAATTTAATGCTTCTTTCGGTAGACAACCCTATCGCCATGTGGAGGTCTCATAAGGCCTTTTCCAGGGGCATCATCTTACAACAGACTTCATAAAAAAGACTTTGTGGAAACTCTCGAAAAACTAGAAATCCTCGAAAACCAACACAAAATTGATAACTCATACAACACATTACAATCCCTTACAGACAACAGACTTAAAATACTTAAACTAATGCTTAAAAATTACATTAAAACCTCCCTAGGAGCTAAATATTACAGCAAGTTTAATAAACCCACCAAATTGATGGCCAGCAAAACTAAAGGAATGAGAGTACAACAAAGAATAGGTCACCTGACAGACAATATATTAAAAGAAAAAATATTAAATCCAATCGACATAGCTAACACAATAGTGGAATACTACAAAAAAAATTGTACAATCTAAAAGACGCCTCCTCAATCCCTCAACCTACTCATGAGCAATATTCCTAATATTTAGCTGAAAGCCAACTACCTAAAATTAACTCAGACCTCCGATCTTCCTTAGAAGCACCATTCTTGGAAAAAGAAACTGAATATGCCATAAAATCATTACAGTCTGGAAAGTCACCAGGCCCTGACTGGTTTTCAGCAGAATATTACAAACTTTTTGCTGAAATATGAATCCCCCATTTACAGTGAGGAACAGAAGTATTTGAACACCCTGCGATTTTTGCAAGTTCTCCCACTTAGAAATCATGGAGGGATCTGACATTCACATTGTAGGTGCATTCCCACTCTGAGAGACAGAATAAAATAAAATAAAATTCAGGAAATCACATTGTATGATTTTAAAAGAATGTATTTGTCTTGTACGGCTGAACATAAGTATTCGAACACCTGAGAGAATCCGTGTTAATATTTGGTACAAAAGCCTTTGTTTGCAATTAGAGAGGTCAGACGTCTCCTGTCTTCTTGACCAGGTTTGCACACACAGGGATGTTGTCCCACTCCTCCACACAGATCTCCTCTAGATCTGTCAGGTTTCGGGGCTGTCGCTGAGCAACACGGAGTTTCAGCTCCCTCCAAAGATGTTCTATTGGATTTAGGTCTGGAGACCGGCTAGGCCACTGCAAGACAAATAAATTCTTTAAAAATCATACAATGTGATTTCCTTATTTTTTTTTATTTTTTTTTTATTCTGTCTCTGAGTGGGAATGCACCTACAATGTGAATTTCAGACCCCTTCATGATTTCTAAGTGGGAGAACTTGCAAAATCGCAGGGTGTTCAAATACTTCTGTTCCTCACTGTAACCAGCACATTTAATAAAGCAAAACAAGATGGTGAATTTCCCTCAGAAATGTTGTCAGCTAATATTGTCACACTCCCTAAACCAGGGGAAGATCCCACTAGCCCAGGTAACTTTAGACCGATTTCACTCCTGAACGTTGATATTAAGCTGTACGCGAAAATTCTGGCCACTCGACTACAAGAAGTGATCCCTGTCCTGGTCCACCCAGACCAGGTCAGATTCACCAAAGGCAGACAGCCCTCAGAGGGAACAAGAAAGGTCATAGATCTGGTCCATTGGGCTAAGTAGAAGAAGATGCCTTCTCTGCTTCTGTCCTTAGATGCAGAGAAGGCGTTTGATAGAATTCACTGGGATTACGCGAAAACCGCTCTCTCACACTACGGAATTCCAGAAGACCTAATCAGAGCTATCTTCTCCTTATATTCTGGACCTTCTGCTAGGATCCAATGTAACACCTTCCAGATCACCAATGGAACTAGGCAGGGATGTCCACTATCCCCCTTGTTGTTCATCCTAGCTATAGAGCCTTTGGCAGCCCACATCAGAAACAACCAGAAAATTAAAGGTAATAGGCACTCACAAAATAAGCTTATTTGCCGATGATGTTCTAATGATCATCTCCAACCCATTGGATTCCATACTAGAGGTCCAGAAGGAATTAGACAGATTTGGCCACATATCCTATCACAAGGTAAATCAAATCAAGTCTCATATTTTAGGTATAAATATAAGCAATTCAACTAAACTTACAAAAAAAACTTAACTATGTCTGGAATCCTAAATCTATAACCTATTTATGTGTAGAAATTGCCTAGGACAAACTTACTATGATTAGGGAAAATTTCCCAAAACTATTGGATAACTTACAAAAAGAGATTGATGTCCTAGCAGTCCAAGAATGGAGTTGGTTTGGCCGACTAGCCCTGTATAAGATGCTTCTCCTCCCAAAACTATTATATTACTTTAGAGCATTACCGATTCATATCCCTCTTAACATACTGAATAAATTTCAATCTCAAGCCTCGAATTTATTTTTGGAGACAATCGAAACCTAGAGTTTCCTTACAAATCCTCACCAAAAAGACACAACATGGAGGCATAGCGCTTCCAAATATCATTGCCTACTATAAGGTCAACCTCTTCAAACAATCCTTGAACTGGATACAGAATAGTACCCCATAAAAACCATGGGCCCAAATTGAGTCCGCCACTCTACAAATAACTGATTGGCCACAACTAATTTTGAATTCAGCTAAATACACAGACATGCCTAGATCGTGCATGACCACAGTAAGCGCAGCTATGGAGGCTTGGTGCTCTCAGACCTTGATCGATTGTGGTAACACAAACACAGTTGAGCATGACTTGGAAATTGTCTCTCTAAAATATTTTGCTGGACTCTAAAATATTACCTCTTGGGCAAATAAAGGCATCACATCTTTGAGTAAAATTGATGGATTTCAATTCACTTGAAACACAATTTAATCTTACGAGGAAAGATAGGCCTATTTATAAGTCTCTAGAGAAACTCTGGGAAAAGTACCCTATTGCTGGGGTGCGTCTTCCCCAACACTTGTCTGACTTGTTAAACCCAAATCACACCCGTTTTACTGCAAAAAGTTTGAAATCATTCTATGAACTCTCCAATTGTGATTCGAACCCAGATCTGCTCCCACACCATAAGAAATGGGAAACTGATATGAATAAGATATTAACCCTGGACAATTGGCGCAAAGCACTGTTCATATTTAAGAAGGCCACTACATGCCCCAATCACAGGGAACAGCTATACATGATGACAACAAGATGGTACTATACGCCTGTAAAATGACACTGCTACTATGAATCTTGTTCGGACGAGTGCTGGAGAGGGTGCGGTCAGAGGGGGTCTTTAATACATATTTTATGGAACTGCCCTAAGTTGAGAAAGCTAATAAACTACTTAAACACATTGGTCAGCATGGTAGTAGGAAAACCAATAGCTGTTCCTCCTGAATCAGCATTACTAAATATGGGAATAGATAAACTGAACCTTCTAGTCCAATTCCCGACAACCCATATCCTCAATGCATACAGGATATTGATTGCCAAACTCTGGAAGATGGCAGTCATACCGGATATTAAAGATATCATAAACATTGTATCCAAAAATTACATCAATGAACAGATATATGCAAGGTGCTCAGGCAGGAATGACAAAGTACTCTTGTTGTGGTATGCATGGCTGAAGCATTTCCCCAGACAGTAAATTGCGTACTGTGTCAAGGATTGGTCAAGAGACGAGAGTTGACTAACAAATGGAAACTCTTATCAAATTCTCTATTTTGTCATAAGTTGTTATACATGTTGTACCTCTGAGTCTAGATAATGAACCTATTTCCGTATCTATAGCATAATCACATGATCCTCTTATGTACAACAAATGTTGATCGCATTGAAGATTGTCCGCATGCTTATGATATGAATACAAATATCCATACATGTACCCTCTCTTTATTTGTTTGCTTTGTTTTAACATATCATATAAGACTACATATTTGAAATATGTTTGATAATATTCTTATGTGTACTATCTTCCCTTATGTTTTAAAAATTGGAAAACCAATAAAAATTACTTTAAAAAAAAAAAAAAAAAAGTGGCGATCAGGCGAATCTTATGATCCCCAGTCAATTTCTCCTTGGGGGACAGAAGTTCAGCACGAGGTGTTGAAAGTGCTTTTTGATATGCCTGTCGCAGCACGTTATCAGGGTAACCCCTAGAGAGAAATCTCTGCCTAAGGTTTTGGGCCTGTCTAACAAACTCATGATCATCAGATCAATTTCGACGTAGGCGCAAATATTGTCCGTCAGGGATGGAGTAGGGTGACCACTGGTCCAATGCAACACAGCATTTGTGGAAGCTGGTTTTCTGTAAATTGTGGTGCTTAGTTCGTCTGACTGACCCCTAGAGATGCAGATGTCCGAGAATGGTAATGTTTTCATATCAATCTCATAGGTAAATCTTAAGCCTATTTCATTAGAGTTGAGTTTGTCAACAAATTCTGAAAAGGCAGACCTGGAGCTGTTCCAGATGCTGAAAATGTCGTCGATGTACCGGGCCCATAATAAAATGTCTCTGGTACTCGACGACATGGCCTCATTAAAGACAATGGTGGATTCCCACCAGCCCAGGAGCAAATTAACGTAGGATGGCGCACAAGAACAGCCCATTGCTGTTCCCCTGAGCTGGAGGTAAATCCTACCATTGAAAAGAGAGAAATTGTGGGTAAGCAGAAATTTTTGTAATCTGAAAACAAAGTTGTTGTGCTCGGAATACTGTTGACCCCTCATGCTCAAAAAGTGCTGGACCACCCCGAGGCCTGCCTAATGAGGAATTGACGAGTATAATGCCTCCACATCGATACTGGCCAACCATGAGTGTGCATCAATAGTGATGCCGTCAAGCCTCTTAAGGAGATCCATTGTATTCCTTGTGTAAGAAGGGAGCAATGACACAAAGGGTATAAGGATCTTGTCAATATATATCCCCAGGTTCTGACAAATGCTACCTACCCCTGACACTATGGGTCTGCCTTTCAACGGTTTTGCCCCCTTGTGTATTTTAGGCAGACTATAAAATGTAGCTATGGTAGGGAACCTGGGGTATAGGAAATCGTTCTCATCATCAGAGATCAGCCGTCTACTTTTTGCATCCGCAAGTATCTCTCTCAATTCAGTTAGGTATGAATAGGTGGGATTAGAGGTCAGAATAGCATAGTTTTTTTGTTCAGGTGCCGCCGTGCACATTGGGTCTTTACTACCGCTATTTATTTATTATATATCAAGGGTCTATCCTTTTAATAATGTATTAGTAAAAGTTATGTTTTAATATAACAATTGATCACTACTTTATGTTCTTTGGCATGGAGGATAGACTCCTATAGACTATGCAGCTGAGCTGGAGTTAAAATGATCATAGCTTTACCTTAAAGGGGATGTCCCATGGAATATATTGTACATTTTTTAAAATCAGCACCTGGATTTGAATGCTTTTGTAATTGCATGTAATTAAGAATTTAGTAGAGTTATTCACTGATCTCTATCTGTATAGCTCCACCTGCTGTTTGCTCTTTTTCTAAAATCTGTGTCCAGCTCGCTGAGACGGACGCACATGCTCAGTTCCATCCTTTAACTGCAACCAACTGCAGCAGAAAGGGCACGCCCCATGAGAAAGTACTCAACCCCTAAGCTAGTAGAGCAATGAATGGGGAGATCTCTGGATCCATATGAAATACAGGGCTGGTTCTAGCTTTGTTAGGGCTCACGCACACTACCGCCGGATATTTTTTGCGGTCCGCAAGTCACGAATACCGGCTGTGTGCATTAATTTTTTTGCGTAACGGAACAGTTGGCCCCTAATAGAACAGTCCTATCCTTGTCCGTAATGCGAGCAATAATAGGACTGTTCTATTCTTTTGTGGAACGAACATTCGCACACGGAATGCACACAGAGTAATTTTTTTTTTTTTTTTGTGGCCCCATTGAAGTGAATGTTTCCGCATACTGTCCGCAAAACAGACACGGAAAAAAATATGTTTGTGAGCATGAGCCCTTAGAAAGAGGTTGTTATGTTCTAGATTATGTCTGACATTTTTTACAGTATTGATGGAATAACCCCTTCAATGCCAGAGCTAAAGAGGAGCCTGACTGTTAGCATACGGGCACGCGAGGCGTATACTCCGTGAACTTTCCACTCCTAAATTACAGGAAGAAAATATGCAGCAATTTATGGTAGTAGCAACATTGATTTAAATAAGTCTCATTCACGCACTGCGTAAAAAATAATAATAATCAGCGATGAATCTGCAGGGAAATGAATGGTTTATGCTGCAGATTTCCACCACAGATTTGAGCCTTTACAATGCATAAGGTGAAATCAGCAGCAAATCCACAGCCAAACCCGGGACAAATCTGCAGGTTTTTAATTTTTTTTTTTACCGCAATTTAAGTCCTATTTGGACATACCCTAAGGATACCTGCACACATTGGGGGATATTTATCAATAATGCCGTATTTTGCACCAGAAAAATACTTGCATCACAAATCAAAAGTGATGATTTGTATGTTTACTTAGCTGGCACAGTATTACGCTGTGGTTTTTCTGCACGAAAATCAGTGTAGAAAAACCGCACGTAATCCGCACCGCGTACCATGCATCATGTGTCCACCTATGCCTGTATGAAAGTTATCCCAGCAGACGTTTTTCAATTCAGCACGGTGTATTCTTTTATCCCAGCATACATATATAAGTTTATAGGACGCGTTTCGCCCGTCCAGGCTTCCTCAACTGATCGGCTGGATGGGCCGAAACGCGTCCTGTAAAGTTATATATGTATGCTGGAATAAAAGAATGCACCGTGCTGAATTGAAAAACGTCTGCTGGGATTACTTCCAAATTATTTACGGGGAACGCCACTTCTCGCGCAGCGCAAGCCACGGATTGAGTGCTGTTAAAAACTTTCCACATATGCCTGTAAACACAGAGAAAAATCTGCTGCGGTTATAACTGCGTTTACATCTTGCCACAAAAGATCCAGCGGGCTTCGCCTTCTCCATTGCAAAGGCTGAAATCCACAGAGGAGATCGGCAGCATAAGTTGACATCTTGCGGATTTCAAATCTGCAATGCCGCACGTTAATGGGCGTCCATTAAGGTTCCCATGGGTGCTGTCACCCAGCTCTCCCAGGCTCCTGAAGGGCATATGTGCCTGGATTTGATATCAAGGGTAAAGGTGTTAACCTCACTGTTACTTATCTCCTTCTATAACGTGTGAGATAGTGAAATACTTCAGATAGTTGAGTTCACAGTCCGAGGGCTCATCTAATGGATTACTAGACACCCGAAGAATCCAGCGTTACATCACATTCCTAGGATGATGGGCGTGGAACGGGAGAGGAGAATAGATGCAATTAGTTACAATATGTAACATTTTGTCAGTATTTTTGCTGCTATTATGAATTGGGTGCATTGTCCTCATTGCTATGATTGTGCAGCTAGGCTTGCCTTCATCAGTGAGTTGCCCCCACCCAAAGTAAAGCGGTTCGTTGGTGCCTCCTTGGCACCCAGCATCTTGGGTACTTGGTCCTTCAACCCGAGCTAACTAACCCCCTGCACAGTCTGTGCCAACCACCCTCAGTGTCTTTTTATGGCTGCCAAAGTGGTTGTCACTTCCCTTCCCCCACATACCAGTCACAAAGAACAGAGATCCTCATTCTAAATAAAAGTGGCACCCCCCTTATCAGGCTGGCAGGGGATTTGCACAAAGCATCATGGTCCTAGTTTGGGACCTTATAGGCTTAAGTTCTTGAGATATGCCAAAAAAACAGTCCCATTGAAAGTTAATATAATGCAGCTCCCCAATCAGATTTTACTCCACTGTAAGCCACAGCTGGGAGCTACAGCAAGCAGAGTTATGTCATCCTCCCCCCACACATCTTGTTGGAAATCAATACTGTACATATCTAATACTTCTCACTGCTGAGGTTTTGATACAGTTATATCTGGTCTAGACAATCCTCTGTCAGCTAAACAGTCTGTCAACGATCAGGACGGGAGAGAGATTGGTGCTGCCGATGTACAGTATTTAGCATCCAGAGGATTCCCTAGGCTGGATACAATGGTAACAAACCCTCAGCTGTGAGAAATCTTTGGTCTGTACCGGTCTTCAGAATCTGTATGTAAGTAGCAATGCTACCATTCACTGACACCAAGCAGCCCTTTAGAAAATAGGGAAGAATTAAAAAACAAAGAGAGGGAATGTAAAACAAGCACCAGAAAATGTACAAAAGCTGCAAATTTTTGCACCAAAAAAAATTGTGACTTTTGGGCTCATTTTGCTCCAAAGTGCTTTTAAAGGGGTTGTCCCACGAAAAATATTCTACAGTTTTCACACCAACCCCTGTATCTGAATACTTTTCTAATTGCATTCAATTAAAAATTTTGCATAGCCACTAAGTTATTCAATAAAATGTATCTGTGTAGCGCCACCTGCTGTTTGTTCTTTTTCTTATTTCTTTGACCTGCTCACTGAGAAGGCCGCACATGCTCAGTTTCATCCTCCAACTGCCCCCTGAGCTGTGATAGGGAGAGCGTGGACACGCCCCCTGAGCTGTGATAGGGAGAGCATGGACACGCCCCCTGAGCTGCAGCAGAAAAGACACGCCCCCCCGAGCTGTCAGCTTGATATAAACCTAGCAGAGCAATGACTGGGGAGATCTCTGGATCCATGTCAGGTCCAGGGCTGGTTCTAGCTTTGTTAGAAATAGATTTTTATGTCCTATATGATGTATGATTTTCATTTTTTACATTAGTCATGGGATAACCCCTTTAAAATGGGTCTTAGTAAATCAACCCCACTGTAAATTAGAAAGCTGCGTTCTTTGTCTGTACACGAGAGCACTCTTTCAACCAACAGTAATTTCTCCCGACACCCCTTTCCCCTCCAAACACATGAACACTCAGTTCGGCTGAGCATGCATGTGTTCTTAATCAGGAAAGGGGACAAAGTCACACTGCAAAGGAGCCGTATCTTGCCAAGAACAAAAGGATTGGGCATGTTGATATTAAACTGTCCAATCTTTATCTCCCCCAACATCAGTCAGCTATCAGGGAAGAGTCTGGAAGCCGCCATATTGGATGGTTGGCCGCTCCTGTTAAATTTAGCAGGTCTGATAAATTTGGCGCACAGTGCGGCAACAAAGATTCCTACAAAGCTTATGATAAATCTCCCCCTATGAGCACTCCCTGTATATTCACACTTTATGCGCGGAGATGTTGGAGGGTGCCCCACCCTAAGGCGACTTTAGCAATGTGCAGTTTGACGCAGGTTTTGCAGATTTTTGTTGCTTTATTTTAGTTCCTATACAGGGAGTGCAGAATTATTAGGCAAGTTGTATTTTTGAGGATTAATTTTATTATTGAACAACAACCATGTTCTCAATGAACCCAAAAAACTCATTAATATCAAAGCTGAATATTTTTGGAAGAAGTTTTTAGTTTGTTTTTAGTTTTAGCTATTTTAGGGGGATATCTGTGTGTGCAGGTGACTATTACTGTGCATAATTATTAGGCAACTTAACAAAAAACAAATATATACCCATTTCAATTATTTATTTTTACCAGTGAAACCAATATAACATCTCAACATTCGCAAATATACATTTCTGACATTCAAAAACAAAACAAAAACAAATCAGTGACCAATATAGACACCTTTCTTTGCAAGGACACTCAAAAGCCTGCCATCCATGGATTCTGTCAGTGTTTTGATCTGTTCACCATCAACATTGCGTGCAGCAGCAACCACAGCCTCCCAGACACTGTTCAGAGAGGTGTACTGTTTTCCCTCCTTGTAAATCTCACATTTGATGATGGACCACAGGTTCTCAATGGGGTTCAGATCAGGTGAACAAGGAGGCCATGTCATTAGATTTTCTTCTTTTATACCCTTTCTTGCCAGCCACGCTGTGGAGTACTTGGACGCGTGTGATGGAGCATTGTCCTGCATGAAAATCATGTTTTTCTTGAAGGATGCAGACTTCTTCCTGTACCACTGCTTGAAGAAGGTGTCTTCCAGAAACTGGCAGTAGGACTGGGAGTTGAGCTTGACTCCATCCTCAACCCGAAAAGGCCCCACAAGCTCATCTTTGATGATACCAGCCCAAACCAGTACTCCACCTCCACCTTGCTGGCGTCTGAGTCGGACTGGAGCTCTCTGCCCTTTACCAATCCAGCCACGGGCCCATCCATCTGGCCCATCAAGACTCACTCTCATTTCATCAGTCCATAAAACCTTAGAAAAATCAGTCTTGAGATATTTCTTGGCCCAGTCTTGACGTTTCAGCTTGTGTGTCTTGTTCAGTGGTGGTCGTCTTTCAGCCTTTCTTACCTTGGCCATGTCTCTGAGTATTGCACACCTTGTGCTTTTGGGCACTCCAGTGATGTTGCAGCTCTGAAATATGGCCAAACTGGTGGCAAGTGGCATCTTGGCAGCTGCACGCTTGACTTTTCTCAGTTCATGGGCAGTTATTTTGCGCCTTGGTTTTTCCACACGCTTCTTGCGACCCTGTTGACTATTTTGAATGAAACGCTTGATTGTTCGATGATCACGCTTCAGAAGCTTTGCAATTTTAAGAGTGCTGCATCCCTCTGCAAGATATCTCACTATTTTTGACTTTTCTGAGCCTGTCAAGTCCTTCTTTTGACCCATTTTTCCAAAGGAAAGGAAGTTGCCTAATAATTATGCACACCTGATATAGGGTGTTGATGTCATTAGACCACACCCCTTCTCATTACAGAGATGCACATCACCTAATATGCTTAATTGGTAGTAGGCTTTCGAGCCTATACAGCTTGGAGTAAGACAACATGCATAAAGAGGATGATGTGGTCAAAATACTCATTTGCCTAATAATTCTGCACGCAGTGTATATTTATTGCCCTGGGTGATGATAACAGCGATCTCTTCTAGAAAAGGATGTTCAACGCAGAGAAGAAGAGAGAAAATAGGGCAGTTATATGGAAACAAGCCTCATGCAGCTTTAAAGGAACCGGCAGTGAGTCCCTCCATAACTGGGCAGATACGCCAGTCAGAGGGCTCGGAAGGTTGGGGGACAACCTCCATGGAAATATACAGTATATATGGCTGGTTCTTGGGTGGTTTTTATACCTTTGGTTATGTACCATGCACTGTGGATGTCATTCGCAATAATATCTTTGGGGGGTAATAATCTTCTACAGCTCAGCCCTCACTCCCACATGCAATGACTGCTGTCCCGTGTGAAGAAGTTTTTATACTGAGTATTTATAGGTGACTTCCCATCTTCTATCAATCAGCAGAGATAAGGACTGGACTGTGCCTCCCTCAGTCATAAATGTCGTGTCATTTTCCACTAGGAAACCTCCTAGAAAAAGCAGAACATTCACCTTGTACCAGGCACAGGACTGGGAGGACTGGGAGTGTGAACAAGGCGGAGTCACTGTGCACATACATTACTTCTCCTGTACTGATCCTGAGTTACATCCTGTATTATACTCCAGAGCTGCACTCACTATTCTGCTGGTGCAGTCACTGTGTACATACATTACTTATCCTGTACTGATCCTGAGTTACATCCTGTATTATACTCCAGAGCTGCACTCACTATTCTGCTGGTGCAGTCACTGTGTACATACATTACTTATCCTGTACTGATCCTGAGTTACATCCTGTATTATACCCCAGAGCTGCACTCACTATTCTGCTGGTGCAGTCTCTGTGTACATACATTACATTACTTATCCTGTACTGATCCTGAGTTACATCCTGTATTATACCCCAGAGCTGCACTCACTATTCTGCTGGTGCAGTCACTGTGTACATACATTACATTACTTATCCTGTACTGATCCTGAGTTACATCCTGTATTATACTCCAGAGCTGCACTCACTATTCTGCTGGTGCAGTCACTGTGTACATACATTACTTATCCTGTACTGATCCTGAGTTACATCCTGTATTATACCCCAGAGCTGCACTCACTATTCTGCTGGTGCAGTCTCTGTGTACATACATTACATTACTTATCCTGTACTGATCCTGAGTTACATCCTGTATTATACCCCAGAGCTGCACTCACTATTCTGCTGGTGCAGTCACTGTGTACATACATTACATTACTTATCCTGTACTGATCCTGAGTTACATCCTGTATTATACTCCAGAGCTACACTCACTATTCTGCTGGTGGAGTCACTGTGTACATACATTACATTACTTATACTGTACTGATCCTGAGTTACATCCTGTATTATACTCCAGAGCTGTACCCACTATTCTGCTGGTGGAGTCACTGTGGACATATATTACTTATCCTGTACTGATCCAAAGTTACATCCTGTATTATACTCCAGAGCTGCACTCACTATTCTGCTGGTGCAGTCACTGTGTACATACATTACTTATCCTGTACTGATCCTGAGTTACATCCTGTATTATACTCCAGAGCTGCACTCACTATTCTGCTGGTGCAGTCACTGTGTACATACATTACTTATCCTGTACTGATCCTGAGTTACATCCTGTATTATACTCCAGAGCTGCACTCACTATTCTGCTGGTGCAGTCACTGTGTACATACATTACTTATCCTGTACTGATCCTGAGTTACATCCTGTATTATACCCCAGAGCTGCACTCACTATTCTGCTGGTGCAGTCTCTGTGTACATACATTACATTACTTATCCTGTACTGATCCTGAGTTACATCCTGTATTATACCCCAGAGCTGCACTCACTATTCTGATGGTGCAGTCACTGTGTACATACATTACATTACTTATCCTGTACTGATCCTGAGTTACATCCTGTATTATACTCCAGAGCTACACTCACTATTCTGCTGGTGCAGTCACTGTGTACATACATTACTTATCCTGTACTGATCCTGAGTTACATCCTGTATTATACTCCAGAGCTGCACTCACTATTCTGCTGGTGCAGTCACTGTGCACATACATTACTTATCCTGTACTGATCCTGAGTTACATCCTGTATTATACTCCAGAGCTGCACTCACTATTCTGCTGGTGCAGTCACTGTGTACATACATTACTTATCCTGTACTGATCCTGAGTTACATCCTGTATTATACCCCAGAGCTGCACTCACTATTCTGCTGGTGCAGTCTCTGTGTACATACATTACATTACTTATCCTGTACTGATCCTGAGTTACATCCTGTATTATACCCCAGAGCTGCACTCACTATTCTGATGGTGCAGTCACTGTGTACATACATTACATTACTTATCCTGTACTGATCCTGAGTTACATCCTGTATTATACTCCAGAGCTACACTCACTATTCTGCTGGTGGAGTCACTGTGTACATACATTACATTACTTATACTGTACTGATCCTGAGTTACATCCTGTATTATACTCCAGAGCTGTACCCACTATTCTGCTGGTGGAGTCACTGTGGACATATATTACTTATCCTGTACTGATCCAAAGTTACATCCTGTATTATACTCCAGAGCTGCACTCACTATTCTGCTGGTGCAGTCACTGTGTACATACATTACTTATCCTGTACTGATCCTGAGTTACATCCTGTATTATACTCCAGAGCTGCACTCACTATTCTGCTGGTGCAGTCACTGTGTACATACATTACTTATCCTGTACTGATCCTGAGTTACATCCTGTATTATACTCCAGAGCTGCACTCACTATTCTGCTGGTGCAGTCACTGTGTACATACATTACTTATCCTGTACTGATCCTGAGTTACATCCTGTATTATACCCCAGAGCTGCACTCACTATTCTGCTGGTGCAGTCTCTGTGTACATACATTACATTACTTATCCTGTACTGATCCTGAGTTACATCCTGTATTATACCCCAGAGCTGCACTCACTATTCTGATGGTGCAGTCACTGTGTACATACATTACTTATCCTGTACTGATCCTGAGTTACATCCTGTATTATACTCCAGAGCTGCACTCACTATTCTGCTGGTGCAGTCACTGTGTACATACATTATATTACTTATCCTGTACTGATCCTGAGTTACATCCTGTATTATACTCCAGAGCTACACTCACTATTCTGCTGGTGGAGTCACTGCGTACATACATTACTTATCCTGTACTGATCCTGAGTTACATCCTGTATTATACTCCAGAGCTACACTCACTATTCTGCTGGTGCAGTCACTGTGTACATACATTACTTATCCTGTACTGATCCTGAGTTACATCCTGTATTATACTCCAGAGCTGCACTCACTATTCTGCTGGTGCAGTCACTGTGTACATACATTACTTCTCCTGTACTGATCCTGAGTTACATCCTGTATTATACTCCAGAGCTGCACTCACTATTCTGCTGGTGCAGTCACTGTGTACATACATTATATTACTTATCCTGTACTGATCCTGAGTTACATCCTGTATTATACTCCAGAGCTGCACTCCCTATTCTGCTGGTGCAGTCACTGTGTACATACATTACTTATCCTGTACTGATCCTGAGTTACATCCTGTATTATACTCCAGAGCTGCACTCACTATTCTGCTGGTGCAGTCACTGTGTACATACATTACTTATCCTGTACTGATCCTGAGTTACATCCTGTATTATACCCCAGAGCTGCACTCACTATTCTGCTGGTGCAGTCTCTGTGTACATACATTACATTACTTATCCTGTACTGATCCTGAGTTACATCCTGTATTATACCCCAGAGCTGCACTCACTATTCTGATGGTGCAGTCACTGTGTACATACATTACATTACTTATCCTGTACTGATCCTGAGTTACATCCTGTATTATACTCCAGAGCTACACTCACTATTCTGCTGGTGGAGTCACTGTGTACATACATTACATTACTTATACTGTACTGATCCTGAGTTACATCCTGTATTATACTCCAGAGCTGTACCCACTATTCTGCTGGTGGAGTCACTGTGGACATATATTACTTATCCTGTACTGATCCAAAGTTACATCCTGTATTATACTCCAGAGCTGCACTCACTATTCTGCTGGTGCAGTCACTGTGTACATACATTACTTATCCTGTACTGATCCTGAGTTACATCCTGTATTATACTCCAGAGCTGCACTCACTATTCTGCTGGTGCAGTCACTGTGTACATACATTACTTATCCTGTACTGATCCTGAGTTACATCCTGTATTATACTCCAGAGCTGCACTCACTATTCTGCTGGTGCAGTCACTGTGTACATATATTACTTATTCTGTACTGATCCTGAGTTACATCCTGTATTATACCCCAGAGCTGCACTCACTATTCTGCTGGTGCAGTCTCTGTGTACATACATTACATTACTTATCCTGTACTGATCCTGAGTTACATCCTGTATTATACCCCAGAGCTGCACTCACTATTCTGATGGTGCAGTCACTGTGTACATACATTACATTACTTATCCTGTACTGATCCTGAGTTACATCCTGTATTATACTCCAGAGCTACACTCACTATTCTGCTGGTGCAGTCACTGTGTACATACATTACTTATCCTGTACTGATCCTGAGTTACATCCTGTATTATACTCCAGAGCTGCACTCACTATTCTGCTGGTGCAGTCACTGTGTACATACATTACTTATCCTGTACTGATCCTGAGTTACATCCTGTATTATACTCCAGAGCTGCACTCACTATTCTGCTGGTGCAGTCACTGTGTACATACATTATATTACTTATCCTGTACTGATCCTGAGTTACATCCTGTATTATACTCCAGAGCTACACTCACTATTCTGCTGGTGGAGTCACTGCGTACATACATTACTTATCCTGTACTGATCCTGAGTTACATCCTGTATTATACTCCAGAGCTACACTCACTATTCTGCTGGTGCAGTCACTGTGTACATACATTACTTATCCTGTACTGATCCTGAGTTACATCCTGTATTATACTCCAGAGCTGCACTCACTATTCTGCTGGTGCAGTCACTGTGTACATACATTACTTCTCCTGTACTGATCCTGAGTTACATCCTGTATTATACTCCAGAGCTGCACTCACTATTCTGCTGGTGCAGTCACTGTGTACATACATTATATTACTTATCCTGTACTGATCCTGAGTTACATCCTGTATTATACTCCAGAGCTGCACTCCCTATTCTGCTGGTGCAGTCACTGTGTACATACATTACTTATCCTGTACTGATCCTGAGTTACATCCTGTATTATACTCCAGAGCTGCACTCACTATTCTGCTGGTGCAGTCACTGTGTACATACATTACTTATCCTGTACTGATCCTGAGTTACATCCTGTATTATACTCCAGAGCTGCACTCACTATTCTGCTGGTGCAGTCACTGTGTACATACATTATATTACTTATCCTGTACTGATCCTGAGTAACATCCTGTATTATACTCCAGAGCTACACTCACTATTCTGCTGGTGCAGTCACTGTGTACATACATTACTTATCCTGTACTGATCCTGAGTTACATCCTGTATTATACTCCAGAGCTGCACTCACTATTCTGCTGGTGCAGTCACTGTGTACATACATTACTTATCCTGTACTGATCCTGAGTTACATCCTGTATTATACTCCAGAGCTACACTCACTATTCTGCTGGTGGAGTCACTGCGTACATACATTACTTATCCTGTACTGATCCTGAGTTACATCCTGTATTATACTCCAGAGCTGCACTCCCTATTCTGCTGGTGCAGTCACTGTGTACATACATTACTTATCCTGTACTGATCCTGAGTTACATCCTGTATTATACTCCAGAGCTGCACTCACTATTCTGCTGGTGGAGTCACTGTGTACATACATTACTTCTCCTGTACTGATCCTGAGTTACATCCTATATTATACTCCAGAGCTGCACTCACTATTCTGCTGGTGCAGTCACTGTGTACATACATTACTTATCCTGTACTGATCCTGAGTTACATCCTGTATTATACTCCAGAGCTGCACTCACTATTCTGCTGGTGCAGTCACTGTGTACATACATTATATTACTTATCCTGTACTGATCCTGAGTTACATCCTGTATTATACTCCAGAGCTGCACTCACTATTCTGCTGGTGGAGTCACTGTGTACATACATTACTTATCCTGTACTGATCCTGAGTTACATCCTGTATTATACCCCAGAGCTGCACTCACTATTCTGCTGGTGCAGTCTCTGTGTACATACATTACATTACTTATCCTGTACTGATCCTGAGTTACATCCTGTATTATACCCCAGAGCTGCACTCACTATTCTGATGGTGCAGTCACTGTGTACATACATTACATTACTTATCCTGTACTGATCCTGAGTTACATCCTGTATTATACTCCAGAGCTACACTCACTATTCTGCTGGTGGAGTCACTGTGTACATACATTACATTACTTATACTGTACTGATCCTGAGTTACATCCTGTATTATACTCCAGAGCTGTACCCACTATTCTGCTGGTGGAGTCACTGTGGACATATATTACTTATCCTGTACTGATCCAAAGTTACATCCTGTATTATACTCCAGAGCTGCACTCACTATTCTGCTGGTGCAGTCACTGTGTACATACATTACTTATCCTGTACTGATCCTGAGTTACATCCTGTATTATACTCCAGAGCTGCACTCACTATTCTGCTGGTGCAGTCACTGTGTACATACATTACTTATCCTGTACTGATCCTGAGTTACATCCTGTATTATACTCCAGAGCTGCACTCACTATTCTGCTGGTGCAGTCACTGTGTACATATATTACTTATTCTGTACTGATCCTGAGTTACATCCTGTATTATACCCCAGAGCTGCACTCACTATTCTGCTGGTGCAGTCTCTGTGTACATACATTACATTACTTATCCTGTACTGATCCTGAGTTACATCCTGTATTATACCCCAGAGCTGCACTCACTATTCTGATGGTGCAGTCACTGTGTACATACATTACATTACTTATCCTGTACTGATCCTGAGTTACATCCTGTATTATACTCCAGAGCTACACTCACTATTCTGCTGGTGCAGTCACTGTGTACATACATTACTTATCCTGTACTGATCCTGAGTTACATCCTGTATTATACTCCAGAGCTGCACTCACTATTCTGCTGGTGCAGTCACTGTGTACATACATTACTTATCCTGTACTGATCCTGAGTTACATCCTGTATTATACTCCAGAGCTGCACTCACTATTCTGCTGGTGCAGTCACTGTGTACATACATTATATTACTTATCCTGTACTGATCCTGAGTTACATCCTGTATTATACTCCAGAGCTACACTCACTATTCTGCTGGTGGAGTCACTGCGTACATACATTACTTATCCTGTACTGATCCTGAGTTACATCCTGTATTATACTCCAGAGCTACACTCACTATTCTGCTGGTGCAGTCACTGTGTACATACATTACTTATCCTGTACTGATCCTGAGTTACATCCTGTATTATACTCCAGAGCTGCACTCACTATTCTGCTGGTGCAGTCACTGTGTACATACATTACTTCTCCTGTACTGATCCTGAGTTACATCCTGTATTATACTCCAGAGCTGCACTCACTATTCTGCTGGTGCAGTCACTGTGTACATACATTATATTACTTATCCTGTACTGATCCTGAGTTACATCCTGTATTATACTCCAGAGCTGCACTCCCTATTCTGCTGGTGCAGTCACTGTGTACATACATTACTTATCCTGTACTGATCCTGAGTTACATCCTGTATTATACTCCAGAGCTGCACTCACTATTCTGCTGGTGCAGTCACTGTGTACATACATTACTTATCCTGTACTGATCCTGAGTTACATCCTGTATTATACTCCAGAGCTGCACTCACTATTCTGCTGGTGCAGTCACTGTGTACATACATTATATTACTTATCCTGTACTGATCCTGAGTAACATCCTGTATTATACTCCAGAGCTACACTCACTATTCTGCTGGTGCAGTCACTGTGTACATACATTACTTATCCTGTACTGATCCTGAGTTACATCCTGTATTATACTCCAGAGCTGCACTCACTATTCTGCTGGTGCAGTCACTGTGTACATACATTACTTATCCTGTACTGATCCTGAGTTACATCCTGTATTATACTCCAGAGCTACACTCACTATTCTGCTGGTGGAGTCACTGCGTACATACATTACTTATCCTGTACTGATCCTGAGTTACATCCTGTATTATACTCCAGAGCTGCACTCCCTATTCTGCTGGTGCAGTCACTGTGTACATACATTACTTATCCTGTACTGATCCTGAGTTACATCCTGTATTATACTCCAGAGCTGCACTCACTATTCTGCTGGTGGAGTCACTGTGTACATACATTACTTCTCCTGTACTGATCCTGAGTTACATCCTATATTATACTCCAGAGCTGCACTCACTATTCTGCTGGTGCAGTCACTGTGTACATACATTACTTATCCTGTACTGATCCTGAGTTACATCCTGTATTATACTCCAGAGCTGCACTCACTATTCTGCTGGTGCAGTCACTGTGTACATACATTATATTACTTATCCTGTACTGATCCTGAGTTACATCCTGTATTATACTCCAGAGCTGCACTCACTATTCTGCTGGTGGAGTCACTGTGTACATACATTACTTCTCCTGTACTGATCCTGAGTTACATCCTGTATTATACTCCAGAGCTGCACTCACTATTCTGCTGGTGCAGTCACTGTGTACATACATTATATTACTTATCCTGTACTGATCCTGAGTTACATCCTGTATTATACTCCAGAGCTGCACTCACTATTCTGCTGGTGGAGTCACTGTGTACATACATTACTTCTCCTGTACTGATCCTGAGTTACATCCTGTATTATACTCCAGAGCTGCACTCACTATTCTGCTGGTGCAGTCACTGTGTACATACATTACTTATCCTGTACTGATCCTGAGTTACATCCTGTATTATACTCCAGAGCTGCACTCACTATTCTGCTGGTGCAGTCACTGTGTACATACATTATATTACTTATCCTGTACTGATCCTGAGTTACATCCTGTATTATACTCCAGAGCTGCACTCACTATTCTGCTGGTGCAGTCACTGTGTACATACATTACATTACTTATCCTGTACTGATCCTTAGTTATTTCCTGTGTCATACTACTAGCAGAATAGTGAGTTCAGCTCTAGAGCATAATACATACTGCATTCATTACTATGTATTTGTGTTTTGCTCAGTAATGTTACAGATTCTGGGATTTGTTAGATCTGAGAACAGAGACTTTTTCCACCTGGGACACACGTGATACAAGGCGTACCTGTAGTCGGGCCCCGGGGAGCAGGGACATGAATGTGCACGGACATAACTGATTCCTGCTACTCATCGTCTCAGGGGATCGGCAGTCATTACCGGCAGCTCTCTGATGTCAGAGCAAAATCAGAACAGACCCATTTCTTGTTTTCATTTGCTGGTACCAGCCATTAGATTTCCCACATGCATATCAATCTGCACTGTTATACAGAAGACAATCACTTTTCCACCTGTTGTGTCAGTCTTTACTGTCGTTCTGAAATTTTGTTTATGAACCAAAAATAAGTTCCATCAGGATTCAAGAGTGTTTGAAAATGTTATACAGTTTTGGAAATACAGATAAGATAAAATATAGAATATGAATGAGTCTCTTTATGACCACATTCTCTGGAACAGGCGGATTACTGGAACTTTATTGTATAGGTGTTGATGATGGATGCTTATTCGGTGGGGGGTCTCTGCAGTCGGACCCCCACTCTTCAAAACTTTTTGCTTACCATATGGGACAAAAGCAATTATGTACAGATGTTTTTTCTGCACATAAATAGAATAAAAAAAAAAGGGTTGTTTTTTATGTTCTCTGGATTTTTTGTTTGTTATGTGAACAATTTTATTTTAGTCTTTTTATGTGGATTTCCCTTCTTCTGATCGAGTATAATACATTGTAATACTTCTGTATTGTAGTGTACACTCAACAACACCAAGATACAGTGGGATGCGAAAGTTTGGGCAGCCTTGTTAATCGTCATGATTTTCCTGTATAAATCGTTGGTTGTTACGATAAAAAATGTCAGTTAAATCTATCATATAGGAGACACACACCGTGATATCTGAGAAGTGAAATGAAGTTTATTGGATTTACAGAAAGTGCTATAATTGTTTAAACAAAATTAGGCAGGTGCATAAATTTGGGCACCACAAAAAATAAATGAAATCAATATTTAGTAGATCCTCCTTTTGCAGAAATTTCAGCCTCTAAACGCTTCCTGTAGGTTCCAATGAGAGTCTGGATTCTGGTTGAAAGTATTTTGGACCATTCCTCTTTACAAAACATCTTTAGTTCATTCAGGTTTGATGGCTTCTGATCATGGACAGCTCTCTCTAAGTCACACCACAGATTTTCTATTATATTCAGGTCTGGGGACTGAGATGGCCATTCCAGAACGTTGTACTTGTTCCTCTGCATAAATGCCTTAGTGGATTTTGCGCAGTGTTTAGGGTCGTTGTCTTGTTGAAGGATCCAGCCCCGGAGCAGCTTCAGCTTTGTCACTGATTCCTGGACATTGGTCTCCAGAATCTGCTGATACTGAGTGGAATCCATGCGTCCCTCAACTTTGACAAGATTCCCAGTCCCTGCACTGGCCCCACAGCCCCACAGCATGATGGAACCACCACCATATTTTACTGTAGGTAGCAGGTGTTTTTCTTGGAATGCTGTGTTCTTTTTCCTCCATGCAGAACGCCCCTTGTTATGGCCAAATAACTCAATTTTAGTTTCATCAGTCCACAGCACCTTATTCCAGAATGAAGCTGGCTTGTCCAAATGTGCTTTAGCCCACCTCAAGCGGAGAAAAGGCTTCCTCTGCATCACTCTCCATACAGCATCTCCTTGTGTAAAGTGCGCCCAATGGTTGAACGATGCACAGTGACTCCATCTGCAGCAAGATGATGTTGTAGGTATTTGGTGCTGGTCTGTGGGTTGACTCTGACTCTTCTCACCATTCGTCGCTTCTGTCTATCTGAGATTTTTCTTGGTCTGCCACTTCGAGCCTTAACTTGAACTGAGCCTGTGGTCTTCCATTTCCTCAATATGTTCCTAACTGTGGAAACAGAATCTGAAATCTCTGAGACAGCTTTCTGTATCCTTCCCCTAAACCATGATGGTGAACAATCTTTGTCTTCAGGACATTTGAGAGTTGTTTTGAGACCCCCATGTTGCTACTCTTCAGAGAAAATAAAAAGAGGAGGGAAACTTACAATTGACCCCCTTAAATACTCTTTCTCCTAATTGGATTCCCCTGTGTATGTAGGTCAGGGGTCACTGAGCTTACCAAGCCAATCTGAGTTCCAATAATTAGTTCTAAAGGTTTTGGAATCAATAAAATGACAACAGTGCCCAAATGTATGCACCTGCCTAATTTTGTTTAACCCCTTAAGGACTCAGCCCTATTTCACCTTAAGAACCAGGCCATTTTTTGCAAATCTGACCAGTGTCACTTTAAGTGGTGATAACTTTAAAACGCTTTGACTTATCCAGGCCATTCTGAGATAGTTTTTTATCACATATTGTACTTCATGACACTGGTAAAATGAAGCAAAAAAAAAATTCATTTTTATTTATAAAAAAATACCAAATTTACAAAAAAATTGTAAAAAATTGCAAATTTCCAAGTTTCAATTTCTCTGCTTCTATAATACATAGAAATACCTCCAAAAATAGTTATTACTTTATATTCCCCATATGTCTACTTCATGTTTGGATCATTTTGGGAATGATATTTTATTTTTTGGGGATGTTACAAGGCTTAGAAGTTTAGAAGCAAATCTTTAAATCCCAATTTTTAGGGACCAGTTCAGGTCTGAAGTCACTTTGCGAGGCTTACATAATAGAAACTTCCCAAAAATGACCCCATTCTATCAACTACACCCCTCAAAGTATTCAAAACTGATTTTACAAACTTTGTTAACCCTTTAGGTGTTCCACAAGAATTAATGGAAAATAGATACAATTTCAAAATTTCACTTTTTTGGCAGATTTTCCATTTTAATAATTTTTTTCCAGTTACAAAGCAAGGGTTAACAGCCAAACCAAACTCAATATTTATGGCCCTGATTCTGTAGTTTACAGAAACACCCCATATGTGGTCATAAACTGCTGTACGGGCACACGGCAGGGCGCAGAAGGAAAGGAATGCCATACGGTTTTTGGAAGGCAGATTTTGCTGGACTGGTTTTTTTTACACCATGTCCCATTTGAAGCCCCCCTGATGCACCCCTAGAGTAGAAACTCCAAAAAAGTGGCCCCATTTTAGAAACTACGGGATAGGGTGGCAGTATTGTTGGTACTAGTTTAGGGTACATATGATTTTTGGTTGCTCTATATTACACTTTTTGTGAGGCAAAGTAACAAGAAATAGCTGTTTTGGCACCGTTTTTATTTTTGTTATTTACCACATTCATATGACAGGTTAGATCATGTGATATTTTAATAGACCAGGTTGTCACGGATGCGGCGATACCTAATATGTATACTTTTTTTTTATTTATGTAAGTTTTACACAATGATTTCATTTTTGAAGCAAAAAAAATCATGTTTTTGTGTTTCCATAGTCTGAGAGCCATAGTTTTTTCATTTTGTAGGCGATTATCTTAGGTAGGGTCTCATTTTTTCCGGGATGAGATGACGGTTTGATTTGCACTATTTTGGGGTGCATATGACTTTTTGATCGCTTGCTATTACACTTTTTGTGATGTAAGGTGACACAAAATGGTTTATTTAGCACAGTTTTTATTTTTTATTTTCTACGGTGTTCATCTGAGGGGTAAGGTCATGTGATATTTTTATAGAGCCGGTCGATACGAACGCGGTGATACCTAATATGTATACTTTTTTTTTATTTATGTAAGTTTTTCACAATAACAGCTTTTTTCAAACAAAAATAATTATGTTTTAGTGTCTCCATATTCTGAGCCATAGTTTTTTTTTATTTTTTGGGCGATTGTCTCAGGTAGGGGCTCATTTTTTGCGGGATGAGGTGACGGTTAGATTGGTACTATTTTTCGTGGGCAAACGCCTTTTTGATCGCTTGCTGTTGTACTTTTTGTGATGTAAGGTGACAAAAAAATAGTTTATTTAGCACAGTTTTTTTATTTTTTATTTTTTACGGTGTTGAGGGGTTAGGTCATGTGATATATTTATAGAGCCGATCGATATGGACGCGGCGATACCTAATATGTATTCTTTTTTTTCCCATACTTTTTACCAATTTTTTTTAACTTTATTTGGGGAAAATGACGTTTTTGTTTATTTTTACTTGAAACTTTAATTTTTTGGGGGGAAAACTTTATTTTTTCAACTTTTTTTTTCACTTTATTGTTAGAGGAGAGCCATACCTTATCTCCTGAGGAGAACTGAAGAGGTTTTCTTAATTTCTTGGCAGCATTTACTTTGATATGAGTCACAGCATTACTAATGCAGTCTTTGATCTGACGCCAAACATTCAAGAAATCTTTAAAAGAAGAATCCGCAGCAGGAAACTCGGAAAACGTGGGAACAGAAAGAAAGGTATGAGGATGTTGTCCTTAAACGACAAAGAACGCAGAGGATCCAGTAGACTCACAAGAGTGGTTGTTATAGGAAACAAGGTACCAATTGTACTCAGTTGTCGTGTTGGGCAGAGACAAAGTGACGAAGATAGTTCTCTAATATCTGATTGACCTGCTCTACCTGTCCATTGGTCTGGGGGTGATACCCCAAAGAAAAGTCTAATTCAATCTTGAGCAGCCGGCAAAGAGTTCTCCAGAGCTCAGAGTAAACTGGACTCCGCGATCAGAAACTATGTGCAAAGGTAGTTCATGCAACCGGAATATGTGCTCTACGAATCATTTAGCAAGCTTTGTGGCTGAGGGCAATCTGGATAGACTATAGAGGGACAAAGTGAGCCGTTTTGGACAACTGGACCACAACCACCCAGATAGCTGTACACCCAGCAGACTACATCACCAGTAGTACTATAAGTAAATTTAGACTAGCACATTCATAGTCGCGGGTAGGAATGAGCGGACCCGTAGATGTTTGGGTTCGCCGGGTCTGGCCGAACTTCATGTCAAAGTTTGGGTTCAGGACCCGAACTTGACCCGAACTCGAACCCGAACCCAAACCCTATTGAAGTCAATGGGGACCCGAACTTTGGTGCACTAAAATGGCTGTAAAATATTTATAGTAAGGGCTAGAGGGCTGCAAAAGGAAGCAAAATGGGGGTAAGAGCAGGACAGTTGCCCTGCAAACAAATGTAGATAGGAAAATGACTTAAAATCACATAGAATAGAGAAAAGTAAAAAATAATAATCTTGAACTAGGAGGCAGAGGTCAAAGTGGAGTAGGAGGTTGAGGAGGCGGTGGACGTAGCGGTGTAGGTGGAAGCAGCAGCGGTGGAGGAGGAGATAGCCAAGACTGTTTTTGTTGTTTTTTTTATTTTTATTTTTTTCTCCTTTATTTATTTTTTATAAATTTGTGAAGACCCCAAAACATTGAGAAATAGAAAAGAGAATGCAAAGAGAAAGTGCGCTGTAGTATAACAATGGCTGGGTGCGGCCGGTATACTTGTCTACTCAGCACAAGGTGCGGACAAGTCCTGAGGGATCCAGGCCTGCTTCATTTTAATCAACGTGAGCTTGTCCACGTTGGCTGTGGACAGGCGGCTGCGCTTGTCTGTTATGACGCCTCCTGCCGTGCTAAATACACGTTCAGATAATACACTGGCTGCAGGCCAGCACCTCCAAGGCGTAAAAGGGCAAGCTCAGGTCATGTGGACAATTTGGAGACCCAGAAGTTGAAGGGGGCAGACCCGTCATTCAGTACGTGTAGGCATGTGCACACATACTGCTCCACCATGTTGGTGAAATGCTGCCTCCTGCTAAGACGTTCCATATCAGCTGGTGGTGCTGGTCCACATGTCGGCCATGCTAACCCTGCCTTCTGAGGTGCTGGCGGTGCCCCAGCTACGTTGGCGACCTCTTCCTCCTCCTCTGCCTTCGCCTTGTGCTTTCACTGAGCCCCCGCTGCCAGGTGGGAATGCCACCTCTGTGGGAGGTGTATCGTCTGTGTCCTCTGTATCCCCCCCCCAACCACGCTCCAGTGATGCCCATGAGCTGCTTTGGGTGCCACCCTGCTGTGAACATCCTCCAGAACTGTGCCCTGGCTGGACAGTTGTGTACCTGGCGTATGTGGGTGCAGGAACCCACCCTCGGAGCCACTTGTGAATGACTCGCCTGATAACCGTGGAAATTATCCCTCTTCTTCCTCCCCCTGTGCCACATCCTCTTCCATCATCGCCTGAAGTGTTTTTTCAAGGAGACATAGAAGTGGGATAGTAACGCTGAGGACGGCGTTATCGGCACTGGCCATGTTGGTGGAATACTCAAAACAGCGCAGCACAGCACACACGTCCCGCATGGAGGCCCAGTCATTGGTGGTGAAGTGGTGCTGTTCCGCAGTGCGACTGACCCGTGCGTGCTGCAGCTGAAACTCCACTATGGCCTGCTGCTGCTCGCACAGTCTGTCCAGCATGTGCAAGGTGGAGTTCCACCTGGTGGGCACGTCGCATATGAGGCGGTGAGTGGGAAGGCCGAAGTTACGCTGTAGAGCAGACAGGCGAGCAGCGGCAGGGTGAGAAAGCCGAAAGTGCGCACAGACGGCCCGCACTTTATGCAGCAGCTCTGACATATCGGGGTAATTTTTCAGAAACCACCAAATTCAGCACATGCACCAGGCAGAGCTGCTACGAGATTTCGCCCATTTTCGCACACCACCAGGCCGGGCTTGAGGCTGACTGGCACCAACCACTCATCGGTCTGTTGTTCCATGCCCGTCCACAGCTCCTGCGCGGTGTGGGGTTTTTCCCCCAAACAGATGAGTTTCAGAACAGACAAATTCTTGGGACACTGCGGGAGCATTGCACAGTCTAAAAGGCATGGCGAGATACTCGTAGTGACCACCACGGAAGTTAAAAGCGGTCTTCCACTCATCACCCTCATGAATGTGCATCAGATTGTATGCACTGCGCAGGTCTAATTTTGCAAAGACCTTCGCTCCCTGGATCCTGCCGAAGAGTTCAGAAATTAGGCAGTAAAGGGTACTGGTTCTTGACCGTGACTGTGCTCAGTCCACTATAGTCAATACAGGGCCCTAAGGAACCATCTTTCTTCTGTACAAAGAAGAACCTGGCACCTGCTGGCGATGTACAGTAGATTTCCAGATAAACCCTCTCTCGAGATTCTCTTTGATGCATTCTGATATGGCTCAGGTCTCTGGGAGTGAGAGTAGGTAGACACGACCATGAGTGGCACCGGACAGAAAGTCTATCAGACAATCCTAGGATCGGTGAAGAACCTCAACCTCCTTCTTGTTGAAGACATCCGGAAAGTTGGCATACTGCCAAGGAAGTCCAGACAGATCTTCCGGCAGTGGAGGAGGGGAGGCAGGTCGGACTTCTGATAAACAGGTGGACTGACAGGAGGATCCCCAACTTGGATTTGACCAGAGGGCCAGCCCAGGAATGAAGTGTGCTTACGCAGCCAGGGGACACCAAGGATGGCAGGATTCATGGAGGCTGGCAACACATAAAAAGGTATTATTTCTGAATATAGAACCCCTATTTGCAGCTTAAGGGGCATAGTGACAAAGAGCACAGGTTTGGGAAGTGGTACCACGTTGACTGAAGCCACTGACAGTGGCTTTTCTAGACAGAAGGTAGGGAGCCAGTACCGATGGACTAGAGCCAGCTGAATTAAGTTACCAGCCAACCCACAGTCCAAGAATGCAGGCACAGACTCCCTCATAGGTGAGGGTCACTGGAACAGCAAGTTTTGGAGAGGACTTCTCTTTGTCCAGAACCACCTTTCCTACTGGTCCTAGACATTGGCATTTTCTGGCTTCTGAGGACAATTACGCACAAAACAGTGTTGCCTTCACAATACAAGCAAAGGTTCTCTGCTCCGCGTGTGTTGATGTTCCTAATCAGACAACCTGAGACGTTCTACTTGCGTGGGCTCTTCAGAAGGAGTAGACACTTGAGAAAGGACTGGCTTCTGGAAGCATGGTGTCCGAAGGGGTGGTCTTCTGGTGCGTGTGACCTTCTTTGAACGCTCTCGGAGCCCCATATCAATTCTTGTGGCCAAAAAGATCAGTTCATTCAGAGAGGATGGACGGTCACGACCAGCTAATTGTTCCTTGATTGGGTCAGAAGAGCCCTCCCAAAACACCGCCAGTTGAGCCTTTTTGTTCCATTCAAGTTCTGCAACCATTGTACGAAACTAGATGGCGTACTGACCCACAGTCAGAAAGCCTTGGCATAGACGTAGCAGGGTGGAGGCAATGAAGGAAGTGCGACCTGGTTCCTCAAAAACCAGCTGGAAGGTAGCCAGGAAAGTCAGCAGATTAGTGGTCTCTGCAAGTTCCCAAATATGCCAGACAACAGAGACACAATGGAGGCGACCTTGGACCACTCAGTAGGGAACTTGTGCTCGTGCAGCTCGGAGTGGATCAAGCACTGGTTCAAGAGGCCATGACAGGTTTTAGAGTCTCCATCATAATGTGGCAGCAGAGGAAGTTGAATGCCTCAGCTCTGGGCTGCAGGGTTAGCTGCAACTGGTAGCTGGAGAATAGATGGCATCCAGATGGGCAGTGATATTATGCAGTATCAGGATGTCCTGTCATTCGCTCTGACGTCTCATCTCAAATTGCAATTCCAGTACAGCAGGCTTGGGATGACTAGCGAGGTCCATGGCGCCTGAACGTACTGTCAGGAACTAGCGGGTGTGGACTCGCTGTGCCACCTGACCAACTTCCTCTAAGAGTGTCTAAGTGACCCCCTCGTTTTCCGCAGTACCCCAGACTTTCCTGAGGAGAACTCCAGGTCGCTACCTTTTGAGTTGGGTTGGCACATGAAACAACTGGTCCAGCCGGACCAAGAGGTACCAGAGGTACAGACGTAGTCAAGAGGCCAAGTCATAACCAGGAGCGAGAGAGCAGGACCAAAGGATGAGGCAGAGGCGAAGTCGTACAAGCAATAGGGCAGGCGGCAAAGGTACACGTCTGGCAATCCAGATCAGCAACAGAAAAGTCGAGATGGAGCAGGCAAGGATGAGACAGGTAGCGGAGTCCAGAAGACAAGCACAGGTCAGGAGTTGAAGAACACAAGCACATACAAATGCAACCTTAGGAGGACACAAGGACCTTTGACGCTCAGGCACCTAGGAAGAGGGATGGACCACTTATACAGGTGCAGGAAGGCTGGGATTGGTCAGAAGGTCAGCACAAGTCACGTGCTTAATCCTTAAATCACAAGTGACACGTGCTGGCCCTTAAACAATGTGCTACAGGGAATAGGCTGGAAGGCATGCTGCGCCTGGGGCTGAAAGGATGGACGCGTCCAGGCAGCATGGCGCCTTCAAGGACATAGCCGGGACCGCAGTGGTGAATAGGTAGATACCAACAGATCACAACCACCACTACCTGCCCCGCAATGCGGCTGGTCGTGGACAATGACCAAGGTGGCCCAGGGAGGACAGTGCTCACCCGAACATGGAGCCTGGGATAGCGGTGGTCCTTAGGGGGACATTGGTGGCCAGCTAATGCCGTTACACAGGTACTAACAGCTCGGCATTACATGGATTTGGTTGTGGAGCCAATGGTACTTCCATTTCTCCTTAGTGTCCTGGACAATGCCAGGCTGCATGTTTCTCCTGCTACTGTGAGCAGACTGCCTAGCCTAAACGTCCTACCATGGTCTGCAGTGTCTCCAGACTGGTCTCCTATTGAGCACATCTGGGACGTCATTGGTTGGCAATAGTAAAGGGAACTGCCAGCGGTGGATCTTGATGATTTGCGTGCTCAAGTGCATTCAGTGTGGCAGAACATTCCTCAGGCAACCATTAAGAACCTCATTAATAACATATAATATACATTTACCTACATGTATTCAAAGGGTGGTAACCCAGGCAGGAAGTTAGGTCATTGCTAGGCAACTTGAAGTACTTGAACCTGCAGAATACACTACCTGGAAGGTGCAAGAAGAGTAGTAAAAGCTATTTCTGCCAATTTATATACTACTCACGACAATGTGTATAAAATGTATGTAGTGGAGGTAGCCTTTAAAGGGGATGTGTTCGCATTGCACTTCACGAGAAGCAACAGGTAAAAAAAAAAAAAAGAAAAAAAAAGAAAGCAGGATGATGAAACAAATAAGTGTTAATTAATAGCGAGAGTCTAATTAGCATGGAATACACAGGGGAGAGGTTGGGGACGGCCTCCCCGCCACAGCTGAGCGCATATCCTTATATGGCAAATACGACTTCTTATTCCGCAGCGTACAGCCGGGGACAAAGGTCACTGCACCCTGGCAGGAGACCGTACCGGTACAGGTGCACAGTGCAGCTCTGCTCTGCTCTCCTGACAGCCGGCCACACCTGACAGCACACAGGTAAGCTCCTCTCCGGCCGCCCTTGCCTGTCACCTACAATGTCTCCCAGGAACAGCTGATTTCTGTTTTGTTCCAATGTAAACAACCTAAGCAGCAATGCAAATCATAGCAACCAAGATCTAACCCTGACGAATGTTCTGGTACATGTCCTCCGCAAAGGAACCTTTACTCCTTCATATTCAATCCTCTGTGGGCTCCTGGACTCCAGGCTGATACATTTCACCTGCACTGATACAATGTAGCAAACAAGACAGAAGAGAGATCGGTGCTGCTGATGTGTTTAGCTCACGGAGGATTGTCTAGACTGGATACAAATGTAGCAAAATCGGGAATTCCGGGATCATTAAGCCTCGTTCCCATTCATTGACAGCAAGTAGAGATCTGGTGAAATTTATTGTTAGAAAATAGCAGAATGTATAATTAGACAACGATTACGCTTTATGGATATTAAGCTGGAGTGCTTCTTTAAGTTTTATGGCTAGATTGTTGCAATTTTCTCATGTTACAAATTACTTGGGTGTAACTACAGCCATAGCAGCCATAGCACTTGCTATGGGCCCCATAGGTTGTGGGGTCCTATCAGGTGCAAGAACATTGTACTTTTTGTGGGAAATAACTATATGGTGGCTTTTTGCTATAATGTGGGCTTTCTGACATTATACACATCTTTAATTATTGCTACACTAGATAGCGGGGGCCCCCTGTTATTTTGCTCTGGAGCCCTATGAATCATAGTAATGCCCCTGACAAATTGGTATGACTTGTGTAAGAAAATTCACAGTTACTGATAATGGATTTGGAAATGATACTTGTCTTCAGAATGCGTCGGAGGTCAGTACGGAGCGGATCACGGTCCGGACTGTATCGGCTGATTTATCACACTGTAGACAGATTGTACCTCAGATATCTTTGTGATGCTGAAGAACATCTTTGAGGGCTGTGGTCACTCAATATAGTAATCAGTGCACTTAAAGGGATTGCATAGTTTGAGTTTAGGACATTTTTGTCGCAGGGTATGCATCATTATTAATGAGGAGCCTACTATTAGATCAGGCAATGTGATGGTATTGATGTCCATTTCTTTCAACTGATGACCTGCCATACTGTCATGTGTAACTATTTCAGCCTCCCTCCTGCTGCCCAAAGGGAAGGGGGAGTAGTGAGACCCCGGGGCGTAGCTATAGGGGAAGAGGCTGCTTTGGGGCCCCAACTCAGAAGGGGCTCACCCTCAACAGTATTATAAAATGACATTATGTACAGAGACACTGTCGGAAACAGATGGAGCAGCTGCTAGGCCTGGTCTGAGAGAGCGATCGATCTTCACTAACCACAGGAGTGGAGGCTGCACAGGAAGATGTGGTTGCAAAGAAGTTGCTGGGGGGGGGGGGGGGGGGGGGGGCGCATTCAAAAATGTGCTGTGTGGCCCAATCATTTCTAGCTATGTCACTGGTGAGACCCCTGCAATCAGCTCAGCATTAAGAAGGAAGATTGCAGAGGCCTTGTCATTGAAAGCAGTTTCCTACTGGTCATTACATGGATACAATTTGTTTACAATGTGAAGCTGGGATTTGTAGCAAAGTGTTTACAGAGAATATAAACCGTTTCCATTCACTGACTCATTGCTATCAGGTGACAGATGAATGATGAATTAACACAAAGGCCCAGGCAGGTCTGGTTGTAAGGTGGTGCCGCGCTCTTGCAGTTTTCTGATGCCTGACATTGTGCCAGGCAATACAATAGAAGGATAAATAGAAAACCACAGAAAATCATGCAGTGATCCGCCAGCTTTCCCAGTACACGGCAGGAACAGCAGTATATACAGTATAGAAAACAGCCCTAAAACCTTCAATTACAGTTATTACAATGGTGTTATAATGGAGTGCTGACGCGTTTCAGCTGTAGTTGTGCCCAGCTTTGGTCGGCGTCATTAACCTGTCGCCGTTTCAGCTCAATGTCTAGTTGTCTATAAGATGCAGCAATGACTTGTAAAGCCTGAAATGCATCAGCCTTCTGATAGATCTACTAATAAGAGAGAGTTGTATACGGGTTTGAGTTGTTTCTTGACTATAGCAATATAGACATTGATTTAAGCTGCTGGCAGACATTAAAGTAGCACTCCTACAAAAATGTTATAAAAAAGGGTACCTGATATAAACTGTAGTGACTGTATTTGTGAGTTATCCCCTCCCTTCTGATCCTCAGCTGTGTCATGTGACCAGCACTCTGACTCTCCAAATAACGCAGCATCTTGTGTGTGGACAGGAGGCCAGTCCTCTATGTATTCCTACCGGAGCCTCAATATCCGCATCATAGTAATGAATAGAGAAACTGACTAGTAGGAGAGGCAGAGTGTTGGTGACAAGACACAGCTGAGGATCAGAAGGGAGGTTGTATCTCATAAATACAGTCTCTGTTAAGAAAATTACCTTCACTACAGTTTTTATTATGTATCTTTCGGTAGAGGTCAGAGAATATAATTTTTGTGGGAGTGCTTCTTTAACTGAGTGTTGAACTGATGGGAACATTTTCTCCAGCCCATAACTAGCCATTATGCTCCTGGGGGTGACAGAACCTCCTCTCTCTGTCTGTATCTGTATATATATGAATACATAGAACAGTCAATTATAAAAAATACTTGGAAATGTTCAGTCTTCTAAGAACTTCGCCTGATTCACACCATAAAAAAATAATACATGACATAAGTCGTTTGGAGAAAGTCTGTGATCTTTGAACATCATTTTACAGTTATATAGTATCTAGATAAAATCTGTGAGTAACTGTTAATAAATTGCATTACTTATCTTGTTACAACCTGTATTATACTACAGAGCTGCAGTCACGTTCCTGCTGGTTGTCAATGGAAACAGTCATCAGGCTTGCTGACAGATATTCCCCTAACAACTTGGTTGGGAAGGAGGGAGTTGGATAGTTAATTCTTCCTACATCAGACGAGTGCATCGTGCCTGGTAGAAACAAAACCTTCCCAAAATGCAAATCATCAGAACATGCTTTGAAACATCACAAATGCTGGGAAACTCCACCATTAGACCACCAGCAGAATAGTGAGTGCAGCTCTTAAGTATAATACAGGATGTAACTCAGGATCAGTACAGGATAAGTAATGTAATGTATGTACACAGTGACTGCACCAGCAGAATAGAGAGTGCAGCTCTGGAGTATAATACAGGATGTAACTCAGGATCACTACAGGATAAGTAATGTATGTACACAGTGACTCCACCAGCAGAATAGTGAGTGCAGCTCTGGAGTATAATACAGGATGTAACTCAGGATCACTACAGGATAAGTAATGTAATGTATGTACACAGTGACTCCACCAGCAGAATAGTGAGTGCAGCTCTGGAGTATAATCCAGGATGTAACTCAGGATCAGTACAGGATAAGTAATGTATGTACACAGTGACTGCACCAGCAGAATAGTGAGTGCAGCTCTGGAGTATAATGTAATGTATGTACACAGTGACGGCACCTGCAGAATAATGAGTGCAGCTCTGGAGTATAATGTAATGTATGTACACAGTGACGGCACCAGCAGAATAGTGAGTGCAGCTCTGGAGTATAATACAGAATGTAACTCAGGATCAGTACAGGATAAGTAATGTATGTACACAGTGACTCCATTAGCAGAATAGTGAATGCAGCTCTGGAGTATAATACAGGATGTAACTCAGGATCAGTAAAGGATAAGTAATGTAATGTATGTACACAGTGACTGCACCAGCAGAATAGTGAGTGCAGCTCTGGAGTATAATCCAAGATGTAACTCAGGATCAGTACAGGATAAGTAATGTATGTACACAGTGACTGCACCAGCAGAATAGTGAGTGCAGCTCTGGAGTATAATACAGGATGTAACTCAGGATCAGTGCAGGATAAATAATGTAATGTATGTACACAGTGACGGCACCAGCGGAATAGTGAGTCCAGCTCTGGAGTGGATAATTAATGTATGTACACAGTGACCCACCGTCTTAGGTATATGAATTCTACATGTAACCTGTAGTATGGAGCTGTGGAGCAGCCCAGTCATTGTGTATAAGGTACATTCATTTCTCATGTCCGGTGAGTAGTAGTTCAAGTCCATGAAAGTTGTGGAAATCTTTGCAGAAATCCAGTACGTAAGATGCCGCCATCTGACGTGTTCATCATATGGCGACGGTGACGGATAGGAGGTGGAGATCATTCTGTTGCTACTTCGTATTAATGAGTCTCCTCATAGTCTGAATCTGTCATACCTAATTTTGGGTTCACTCATTGAATTTGGAAGATCTGTAGATTGTACGGTTAAGGTGGAGTCGAGGGAGGGGGGATAACCTCTTGCATTGGACTCCATCTTATTGTTTTGCCATGTATCGCACAATTTTATATCTGACTGTAATGCAGGACGGTTTTGGAAACAAATTAAAAGGTCAAAAATGTGAAAGAGGCAATACAGGTCCCCTGATGGGTGCAGAGGCAGCAGTCACAGCTGTGCCAGGTGCTTGAGGGGGCCATGCGCTGATCTGCCACGTGAGAAGACACCAGGATTATAAATCTATAGCTTACATTTTGGGAGATGAAGTTTCCCTTTAAATATAGCAGCCACCAGACTAGGACAAAGCTGTCCTCTTTGGACCATCCCTTAGTTAGAAGCGTCTCTCAATGATGGGTGTGCAGCTGCTCGGACCCTAGGAGGCAGCTGTAATGAGGGCTCATTTCCTCTGCAGCGCCACCACAGGAGAAATAATGCATTGCACTGTGACCATTAAAACCAATGGGCTGTCGGTGTATGGCAGGTAGTCCGGAGCACCTTGTAATTACTCTACACTCTCTGTAATTTGTGGAGGTGCTTTGGTTGGAAGGGCATGCTGGGAGTTGTAGTTTTCCAACTGCTGGGAAGCTACAGGGCGGAGAACACTTATTTATAGGGCGTTTGAATCCTCTCCTGCAGGTGTAAAGAGTTGACCCCAAAACTGTGAGACCCTCCATGGGTTGTCACCTATGTAGGGGAATAAGAGGTGCCTCCTAACATTATATTCTCAGGTCCAGAATACGACAGATAAAGTACATGGGAGGAATACGGAACCTATTGCTGCCCCCACATGGGGGCAAATTCCTCCCTGCCCTGCCCTGAAGAGCGATGGACGGGGTCAAAGTATCTCAGCAATTATTATACATTAATAGACGAGCGACTTCATAATGACTCCATGTGTCATAGCGGCAGAAACACTGACTGTGCAGAAAGTATCACACATGATGGGCTTAGATACAGCAGCTCAATGGATATTATCATACATGATAGACTTAGATACAGCAGCTCAGCAGGCAGTATCACACAGGATAGGATTAGATACAGAGGCTCAGCAGACAGTATCACACAGGATAGACTTAGATACAGCAGCTCAGCAGACAGTATCACACAGGATAGGATTAGATACAGAGGCTCAGCAGACAGTATCACACAGGATAGGATTAGATACACAGCTCAGCAGACAGTATCACACAGGATAGGATTAGATACAGAGGCTCAGCAGACAGTATCACACAGGATAGGATTAGATACACTGCTCAATGGATATTATCATACATGATAGACTTAGATACAGCAGCTCAGCAGGCAGTATCACACAGGATAGGATTAGATACAGAGGCTCAGCAGACAGTATCACACAGGATAGACTTAGATACAGCAGCTCAGCAGACAGTATCACACAGGATAGGATTAGATACACAGCTCAGCAGACAGTATCACACAGGATAGGATTAGATACACAGCTCAGCAGACAGTATCACACAGGATAGGATTAGATACAGAGGCTCAGCAGACAGTATCACACAGGATAGGATTAGATACACTGCTCAATGGATATTATCATACATGATAGACTTAGATACAGCAGCTCAGCAAACAGTATCACACATGATAGGATTAGATACAGAGGCTCAGCAGACAGTATCACACAGGATAAGATTAGATACACAGCTCAGCAGACTGTATCACACAGGATAGAATTAGATACACTGCTCAGCAGACTGTATCACACAGGATAGGATTAGATACAGCAGCTCAGCAGGCAGTATCACACAGGATAGGATTAGATACAGAGGCTCAGCGGACAGTATCACATAGGATAGGATTAGATACACAGCTCAGCAGACAGTATCACACAGGATAGGATTAGATACACAGCTCAGCAGGCAGTATCACACAGGATAGGATTAGATACAGCAGTTCAGCAGACAGTATCACACAGGATAGGATTAGATACACTGCTCAGCAGGCAGTATCACACAGGATAGGATTAGATACAGAGGCTCAGCGGACAGTATCACATAGGATAGGATTAGATACACAGCTCAGCAGACAGTATCACACAGGATAGGATTAGATACACAGCTCAGCAGGCAGTATCACACAGGATAGGATTAGATACAGCAGTTCAGCAGACAGTATCACACAGGATAGGATTAGATACACAGCTCAGCAGACAGTATCACACAGGATAGGATTAGATACACAGCTCAGCAGACAGTATCACACAGGATAGGATTAGATACACAGCTCAGCGGACAGTATCACACAGGATAGGATTAGATACACAGCTCAGCAGACAGTATCACACAGGACAGGATTAGATACACAGCTCAGCAGGCAGTATCACACAGGATAGGATTAGATACAGAGGCTCAGCGGACAGTATCACACAGGATAGGATTAGATACACAGCTCAGCAAACAGTATCACACAGGATAGGATTAGATACAGAGGCTCAGTAGTCAGTATCACACAGGAGAGGCTTAGATACACAGCTCAGCAGACAGTATCACACAGGATAGGCTTAGATACATTATGAAAGGAGTTTTTTTTTTAATGTTGTACTGATGACCTATTTTCTGGTTAGTCAGCTGTTTGCGGAGAGCACGGCGCTCCTGTGAGCGCTGTCACCTGTCAGGTGCGCGGTCTAGTGTTTATATCACAGTCCGCAGCTACTCCTCTTACTATGTGCGGGCGACTGCTGTTCTATGTATAGACCAAGGCTATATATGGCAGCACGTGACATCGTAATGTCCTGTAAACGTATGGCGGCTTTGTATGTTTACTGGGTGTAAAGCTCGGTACCGTGGTGACAAATGGCAGCTCCCCCCAGCCTGGGGCTGGATAACGTCTATAGGGAAAAGCTGCATTGTCCTCTGACTCATTGAAGTGAATGGGGCTGAGCTGCAATACCACACACATCCTGCGGGAGGCCAAGAAAGAAGCCATGTTATTTCTAATCCTCTACAACACCTGAGATGTGTAGAAACGTTAGGAGAAGAGGACCTGGTCCACAAGACCTTATGAGAGGTCACAAGATTGAATGAAGAGTGAAGACTAAAAGTTTAAACCCTCAGATGTGGCTTAGGATTAGGTGTATATGGGGTTTCTGCCTCTGAATGTGAACAGAAATGTTCTCATTTAGTGACAACATGCAGAGATCTTGAAAAGTCTGGGCGATAGAAAAAACGGTGCAGAATATTTATAATATTGTATTGTCCAGGCAGTGAGTGGCTGCAGTGTCACACGTCCGTGTCAATAGGGACCAGGAAATGCAGAGACCAGGGGGGAATTATTAAACAGGTGCAGCAGGGGGTCAGTACGCTGAATATTACGTCTTTTATTATTTTATACCATTCTGAGCATTTAAAAAAAATAAGCACCTGGACAAACCTTTTAATATTTGAAACATATTATGTTACACTGTAATTTGTAATGTTACCACTAGGTGGCTCTGTTGCAGCAAGGTTACATAAGAAGCTGCTTGTAGGAAGTGCCGCAGTGCGTGGCTGAAGCTCCACAATAAATACCCCCACCCACCAATCACAAAGCTAATTGTACCCCTCTGTACACCTGGACCATCTGAATAATAAAGTAGAGGGCCGCATCTCAGAGACGCGAGACATCACATGACTCCTTGGTCATGTGACCTCATCGCGTCACATGATGACACCGGCACATCCCGCGAGATTTTCGGGGATATGTCGATGGCATCAGAATACAAAAAAGCGCACGCGCAGGACTGCATAGCAGCGCCAAGGAAAAAGACAAAAAAGAAAGAAAAGAAAAAGACCAGAAACTGCATATTAATACTCTAAAGCCCTCGCACTACTAAAATTATGAATGCAGCGTCTGATTCTTCAAAGCAGCAGATAATTTCTGCGCATTACCCGATCACCAGCACCGCCCAGGCAGTATCAGAAAGCGGCTTTAGTCTGATGAAGGCCTATGTTTATGGCCGAAACGTCACGTGTAAAATTGCCGCACCTTCAACTAAAAAAATCCTTCTTATTGCATCGCATATTGCTGGAGTTCTCTATCATTTGATATAACGGGATGGGAACCCGACATCCAGTAGCGACAAAACCAAGCAGGGTGCCACGAGGTTATCTTGTAAAAATTGATGATATAAACATGATAGTGTTAAATGAAAAATAAAAATAAATTTTTGACATACGAAAAATTATTGTGATGTAATAAAAGTGAGGTGTTGTAAACATATAACGTGATCAAGAGATGTGTGTGCGCACTAAATGATTCTAGGGTCCAGCACTTTATCCACAACCAAACCTAAGGTGGAAGGTGATTAATTACATGCAATGATGACGCTAATTAAATAAATCAAATAAATAAACAACCATTCATATTGAAAACCATTAAAAACAATGTATGCCGACCAAGGAAAGCCTATAGGAAAGATGAAAAGACAGAAGATTCATTGAGTCACATTGACGCAATGTGTTAAGTTTCCAAATCCATTTACATTCAAATTGAGCAAGTTTCTTGGATATGTTTCCACCACGAACACTTTTGGGTATACAATCTATCCCCCGAACCTTCAGACCCTTGGGGTCGCAATCATGATGCATTTTGAAATGTCTGGCAACAGGCTTCAAACTCATCACGTCCCTCTCATTAAGAGCAGCCGAGATATCGCGAACATGCTCCACGGACTTTCAACTCTCTTGTGGTAAGACCCACATATACAGTACAGACCAAAAGTTTGGACACACCTTCTCATTCAAAGAGTTTTCTTTATTTTCATGACTATGAAGGCATCAAAACTATGAATTAACACATGTGGAATTATATACATAACAAACAAGTGTGAAACAACTGAAAATATGTCATGTTCTAGGTTCTTCAAAGTAGCCACCTTTTGCTTTGATTACTGCTTTGCACACTCTTGGCATTCTCTTGATGAGCTTCAAGAGGTAGTCCCCTGAAATGGTCTTCCAACAGTCTTGAAGGAGTTCCCAGAGATGCTTAGCACTTGTTGGCCCTTTTGCCTTCACTCTGCGGTCCAGCTCACCCCAAACCATCTCGATTGGGTTCAGGTCCGGTGACTGTGGAGGCCAGGTCATCTGGCGCAGCACCCCATCACTCTCCTTCATGGTCAAATAGCCCTTACTTTCAAAGTTTTCCCAATTTTTCGGCTGACTGACTGACCTTCATTTCTTAAAGTAATGATGGCCACTGGTTTTTCTTTACTTAGCTCCTTTTTTCTTGCCATAATACAAATTCTAACAGTCTATTCAGTAGGACTATCAGCTGTGTATCCACCTGACTTCTCCTCAACGCAACTGATGGTCCCAACCCCATTTATAAGGCAAGAAATCCCACTTATTAAACCTGACAGGGCACACCTGTGAAGTGAAAACCATTTCAGGGGACTACCTCTTGAAGCTCATCAAGATAATGCCAAGAGTGTGCAAAGCAGTAATCAAAGAAAAAGGTGGCTACTTTGAAGAACCTAGAATATGACATATTTTCAGTTGTTTCACACTTGTTTGTTATGTATATAATTCCACATGTGGTAATTCATAGTTTTGATGCCTTCATAGTCATGAAAATAAAGAAAACTCTTTGAATGAGAAGGTGTGTCCAAACTTTTGGTCTGTACTGTACCTTCGAACATGGACATCTCGCATAATGTATCACTGCTGTACTTGAGCAAGTCAATCGATGTGTGATTTTAAACACCCGTTCACCAGTAACATAACAAAACTCAGTCGCCCTTTACATATTAGTACATCCTATACATTTCCCACAGGGGACACCAAAAATGTTTTCTTACCCTCATTCACATTCTCTCTCTCTCTAAAAAGAATTCCACCGCCTGGATACCATCCTGATCCTGGTATACTGTATAGAGATTCCACATCACAAGTAACTAGGTACATGTCATCTTCCAAATGAATGCCATCGACTCTACGCAAGAAGTCGGTGGTGTCCTGTACGTAGAATGGTAGATTGATCACTATGCCCTTAAATTGTGAGTCTAAATAAACTTTCGTTCTTATGAATCTTTGGTAAAAGATATAGGGTCGGTACGGTAGGTTCCTTCACAATTAAGGCATCATAGGGACTTAGATATCACATCCTCGTCCAAGGCTTTGTCCAAAATCAGTTTCATGCTTCCTTCAAATAAATGCAATGGATTGAATGTAAGTTTTTTTATAACATTGTTTATTTCTTAATTGCCTATATGCCTTCTTATTATATAATGAATGGGGCCAGATCACAATATTTCCTCCTTTGTCTGAAGGTTTGAATACAGGAAGTTTGGACAGTTTCTTCAAGCTCACACGTTGTGCCTTTGACAAATTATCCCTGGATATGGATGTAGAGATATCTGTCAATTCCCTAGATACTAACTTGACATAAAGATCAATTGATGGACATAGCGAGAGAGGTGGAAATTTATTAGACTTGCATCTAATTGATGATGGAATCTCATCGTCTCTGACTTGTTCATTTTCATCCAATAGTTCTTCCAATACCCGCACAGCTTCTTGTTCCTCTTTAGTGGAAAAAATAATACCGGTGTCCTCCTCTTTATAATGCCACCTTATAAAAAGTAACGAGCGAGCGAAGATGTGTAAATCCTTCACCGCTGTAAAGTGATCAAAAGAGGCACAAGGAGAAAAAGTAAACACCGATACAGTATATCCACTGCAGATAGAACATGCTGAGAGAGATAAATTACCTTCGAGGTATCCTGTTGTGTACCTCCCTTCTTCTCAAAGAAGGTTCTCCTCTTCTCATTGGATGCAAGTCCAGGGGCCTCCTTTCTTTTGAAGGAAGTGGATCTTGTCATCCTACCTGTGGATTCCGAAAATGTCTTTCCCATATGCCCAAGTTTATGCAAATGAGTTTACATGACAAAACAGTATAGAAAGGTTATTGAATATAATATTAGGACAATTAGAAAACTGAAAAATTTGTATGCAGCACTCCTAAGCAGTGAGAGAAGAGTTAGCTGGCATCCAAAAAATAATCATTTACTATTTTTGTCACCCTCAGGTCTCCTGCACACGACCGTTGTGCGCACCCGTGGCCGTTGTGCCGTTTTCCGTTTTTTTTCGCGGACCCATTGACTTTCAATGGGTCCGTGGAAAAAACTGAAAATGCACCGTTTTGCAGCAGTATATTCTAACACAGAAGCGTTCCCATGGTGATGGGGACGCTTCTAGTTAGAATACACTACAAACTGTGTACAAGACTGCCCCCTGCTGCCTGGCAGCACCCGATCTCTTACAGGGGGCCGTGATCAGCACAATTAACCCCTTCAGGTGCGGCACCTGAAAGGGTTAATTGTACTATCATATCCCCCTGTAAGAGATCAGGGCTGCCAGGCAGCAGGGGGCAGACCCCCCCCCCCCCCCCCTCCCCAGTTTGAATATCATTGATGGCCAGTGCGGCCCCCCCCCCCTCTATTGTAATTATTCGTTGGTGGCACAGTGTGCGCCCCCCCCCCCTCCCTCCCTCTATTGTAATAATTCCTTGGTGGCACAGTGTGCGCCCCCCATTGGCCCCCCCTCCCTCTATAGCATTAACAACATTGGTGGCCAGTGTGCGGCCTCCCATCTCCCCCCCCCCCCCCCCGATCATTGGTGGCAGCGGAGTTCCGATCGGAGTCCCAGTTTAATCGCTGGGGCTCCGATCGGTAACCATGGCAACCAGGACGCTACTACAGTCCTGGTTGCCATGGTTACATAGCAATAGTACAATAGTAGAAGATTCATACTTACCGGCTGCTGCGATGTTCGTGTCCGGCCGGGAGCTCCACCTACTGGTAAGTGACAGCCTCAGGTCTGTGCGGCGCATTGCTAAATGAACTGTCACTTACCAGTAGGAGGAGCTCCCGGCCGGACACGAACATTGCAGCTCCCAGGTAAGTATGAATCTTTTACTATTGTACTATTGCTAGTAACCCGCTGCCACCAATGATCGGGGGGGGGGGGGGGGGAGATGGGAGGCCGCACACTGGCCACCAATGTTGTTAATGCTATAGAGGGAGGGGGGGGCCGATGGGGGGCGCACACTGTGCCACCAACGATTTATTACAATAGAGGGAGGAAGGGGGGGGGCGCACACTGTGCCACCAACGATTTATTACAATAGAGGGAGGAAGGGGGGGGGGGCGGGGGGCGCACACTGTGCCACCAAGGAATTATTACAATGGAAGGGGGGGGGGGGCCGCACTGGCCACCAATGATATTCAAACTGGGGAGGGGGGGGGTCTGCCCCCTGCTACCTGGCAGCCCTGATCTCTTACAGGGGGATATGATAGCACAATTAACCCCTTCAGGTGCGGCACCTGAAGGGTTAATTGTGCTGATCACAGCCCCCTGTAAGAGATCGGATGCTTCTAGGCAGCAGGGGGCAGTCATGTACACAGTTTGTAGTATATTCTAACTAGAAGCGTCCCCATCACCATAGGAACGCCTCTGTGTTAGAATATACTGTCGGAAATGAGGTTTCACGATCTAACTCATATCCGACAGTATATTCTAACATAGAGGCGTTCCCATGGTGATGGGGACGCTTCAAGTTAAAATATACCATCGGATTGGAGAAAACTCCGATCCAATGGTATAAAAGGGACTCCAGACTTTACATTGAAAGTCAATGGGGACGGATCCGTTTGAAATGGCACCATATTGTGTCAACGTCAAACGGATCCGTCCCATTGACTTGCATTGTAATTCAGGACGGATCCGTTTGGCTCCGCACGGCCAGGCGGACACCAAAACGACTTTTTTTTCATGTCCGTGGGTCTTCCTTGATTTTTGGAGGATCCACGGACATGAAAAAAAAGTCGTTTTGGTGTCCGCCTGGCCGTGCGGAGCCAAACGGATCCGTCCTGAATTACAATGCAAGTCAATGGGGACGGATCCGTTTGACGTTGACACAATATGGTGCCATTTCAAACGGATCCGTCCCTATTGACTTTCAATGTAAAGTCTGGAGTCCCTTTTATACCCTCGGATCGGAGTTTTCTCCAATCCGATGGTATATTTTAACTTGAAGCGTCCCCATCACCATGGGAACGCCCCTATGTTAGAATATACTGTCGGATATGAGTTAGATCGTGAAACCTCATTTCCGACAGTATATTCTAACACAGAGGCGTTCCCATGGTGATGGGGACGCTTCTAGTTAGAATATACTACAAACTGTGTACATGACTGCCCCCTGCTGCCTAGCAGCATCCGATCTTTTACAGGGGGCCGTGATCAGCACAATTAACCCCTCAAGTGCCGCACCTGAAGGGGTTAATTGTACTATCATATCCCCCTGTAAGAGATCAGGGCTGCCAGGCAGCAGGGGGCAGACCCCCCCCCCCTCCCCAGTTTGAATATCATTGGTGGCCAGTGCGCCCCCCCCCCTTCCTCCCTCTATTGTAATAATTCGTTGGTGGCACAGTGTGCGCCCCCCCCCCCTTCCTCCCTCTATTGTAATAAATCGTTGGTGGCACAGTGTGCGCCCCCCCCGCCCCCCCCCCCCTTCCTCCCTCTATTGTAATAAATCGTTGGTGGCACAGTGTGCGCCCCCCATCGCCCCCCCCCCTCCCTCTATAGCATTAACAACATTGGTGGCCAGTGTGCGGCCTCCCATCTCCCCCCCCCCCCCTCCCGATCATTGGTGGCAGCGGGTTACTAGCAATAGTACAATAGTAAAAGATTCATACTTACCTGGGAGCTGCGATGTTCGTGTCCGGCGGGAGCTCCTCCTACTGGTAAGTGACAGTTCATTTAGCAATGCGCCGCACAGACCTGAGGCTGTCACTTACCAGTAGGTGGAGCTCCCGGCCGGACACGAACATCGCAGCAGCCGGTAAGTATGAATTTTCTACTATTGTACTATTGCTATGTAACCATGGCAACCAGGACTGTAGTAGCGTCCTGGTTGCCATGGTTACCGATCGGAGCCCCAGCGATTAAACTGGGACTCCGATCGGAACTCCGCTGCCACCAATGATGATGGGGGGGGGGGGGAGATGGGAGGCCGCACACTGGCCACCAATGTTGTTAATGCTATAGAGGGAGGGGGGGCCGATGGGGGGCGCACACTGTGCCACCAACGAATTATTACAATAGAGGGAGGGAGGGGGGGCGCACACTGTGCCACCAACGAATAATTACAATAGGGGGGGGGGGCCGCACTGGCCATCAATGATATTCAAACTGGGGAGGGGGGGGGGGGGTCTGCCCCCTGCTGCCTGGCAGCCCTGATCTCTTACAGGGGGATATGATAGTACATTTAACCCTTTCAGGTGCCGCACCTGAAGGGGTTAATTGTGCTGATCACGGCCCCCTGTAAGAGATCGGGTGCTGCCAGGCAGCAGGGGGCAGTCTTGTACACAGTTTGTAGTGTATTCTAACTAGAAGCGTCCCCATCACCATGGGTAACGCTTCTGTGTTAGAATATACTGTCGGTTCTGAGTTTTCACAAAGTGAAAACTCAGCTTTGAAAAAGCTTTATGCAGACGGATCTTCGGATCCGTCTGTATAAAAACTAACCTACGGCCACGGATCACGGACACGGATGCCAATCTTGTGTGCATCCGTGTTCTTTCACGGACCCATTGACTTGAATGGGTCCGTGAACCGTTGGCCGTGAAAAAAATAGGACAGGTCTTATTTTTTTCACGGCCATGAAACACGGATCACGGATGCGGCTGCAAAACGGTGCATTTTCAGTTTTTTCCACGGACCCATTGAAAGTCAATGGGTCCGCGAAAAAAAACGGAAAACGGCACAACGGCCACGGGTGCACACAACGGTCGTGTGCAGGAGGCCTAATGATAATGATCTAGGTGCGCAGGTCCCCCAAGCCATCCAACTCAAATCAAGCAACTTTGAGGGCTCACTGGCTCTTAGTCAGATGAGAGCTGGTTTTAAATGTCTCATAGTGCACAAGGCTGCCATTGTAAGGTATGCTGACTGTGCCTGTCTCATGGATAGGTTGTTGGCTTGCACATACCCGGCTTTTGGCATACAGCCTTTGTGTGAATGTCTGTTATATGTTGTTCATTGTGTGTTACAGGTACTGTGTTTCTCCGAAAATAAGACAGGGTCTTATATAAAATAAAAATCTCTGAAAAAAGGGTTAGGGCTTATTTTGGCTCCATGGACATATTTTATATGGACACATGCCAATACAGAGCAGTCCCTGGACAGTGTTTATATTAAGTAGGACTATAATCCCCCTAATCCATAGGAATGCACCCATATACTGCAGTACATGGGTGCATTATTATGGATGAGGGGGGTTATAGACATATTTTCCACACATTTTTTATTCTGTTACCGTATATTGCCCCTGAGCTGTCCTTACCCAAGGGACCTAGGCAGCAATCTACGGTACCAGGGAGAGCAGATACGGCACGGGAGAGATGTAGGGAGATCCTCCTGCTGCCTCCTTCATGTAAGTAAGAACTTGCGGGCTGGCGGCAGTACAGGGCATACGGAGAAGCCGCCAGCTCGCCCAACGTGAAAGTGAAGGGAAGCGCGGGCTGCCGGCATAATTTAGCATTTAGTGAAGCTGCCAGCCCGCCCGTCAGGTGCTGCTTAGTGCCGCGCTGCCCGCCCAGTTTCATGGCAGCTCAGGAGCCATTAGTGAGCACATTTCCCCCACCTTCCCTTTATATAAAATAAAATACGGCCGTATCTAGGGCTTATTTTTGGAGTAGGGCTTATATTTTAAGCCTACTCCAAAACCCCTGCAAAATAGCGCTAGGGCTTATTATGGGGGTAGGGCTTATTTTTGGGGAAACACAGGTAATGATTTATTTCAAAAATAATATAGTATCTATAAAAAGAAATGATTAACAATAGGTAGGAAAATACTTATAATAAAAGTTTATTAATGATAGGTAAAATAATAACTATAAAGCATAAGAAGGTTTGGATGATAGATAGCATGATAAGGATTAAGAGAAGCTATATATAGCAATAAGTGAGAAAAGATTATAGGTTTATTTAGTGATTAAAAAAAATCTAGAATATTCGCTATTATGAAGATATAGCATTAAATTCTAGATCTTCGCGAATTCTCAAAGTGCCCATATTCGCGATAAAAATTTGTGATTAGAATATTGGTGCTTAACACTAATGAAGAATAGCGATGAGCGGCAGGGACAATCTTCGAATTCACGATGTTTCGCAAATATTTGGTAGAATATTCGTCATATATTCGTGATTTCGAGATTATTTTCGTGATCGCGAAAAATCGTCAATGTAATATTTGCTTAATGCGCGCGAAATACAGGCGTGGGTCACTATAGCTACATTTTTCAAGCTGCTAGAAGTTTCCTGAGACTGGAGAAAATGGTCGGCACGGCAGAACATTACGATAGCTTTATATGCAGATACAGTGCTCCAATATATTCGCGATTGCGAAATCGGCACCAATGATGAGAATATTTTGGCGCACTACGTGCAACTTCACATGTCAACAGGTCTGACTACCTATTAGTGATTGGTGCACTAAGTATTGTTGTGAACTTGTGACATCACAGCGCTATGTATGTATGGACAGCTACACTATATCACTATCTAACCTACACTGACTATCTGTATTATATATATATGAGCTAACTAACTATCTAATGTAATTACACAGGAAAGCACAGAGCACAGCAATGTCACTGCTCTCTGTCTCAGATCTGCAAAATACTGCATACAAGGGCTGCTGGGGAGGTTCTTATATTGTAAGGGGTCGGCAACTTTCCTATTGGTTGCTAGGGATGTTGCTAAGCTCAGACAAAGACATTGCAGCCTTCTCATTGGCCCACAAGCAAGAAGGGAGGTTACTGATGAAAAGAAATCTAGAATATTCGAAATTCCGAATATATATCACTATATTCTAAATATTTGTGAATTCTCCAAGTGCCGATATTCGCGATTAATATTTGCGATTCGAATATTCGCGCCCAACACTAATGAGGAACAGAAGGTGATGAGAAATTGAGAAGTACCTGCCTCAGCCAAACCCTTGTAGGCACTATTTTAGCAGAACTGTATAAACCCCCATCCCTTTAGGAAGGAGGGTCTGTTCAGTGTTTTACTATGTACCACACACTGTATACACCCGCATGTTCTATGTTATCTGTACTCGTTACTGATGCCAGGTTTCATGCCCTGTATCCTCTTTTCAGGTTCCCAGGTAACTTGTGATCCCATAATCTTCCAAAATGGCAGAACTGACCGAAAAAGTAACCAAGACCCTGAATAAAACCACCCCAGGACTGCAGATCTGGAGAATAGAGGTAACCACTATTATTTGTATTGTCATATTGTTATCAAGAACTCTGGCAGGGAGACATTAAATTCTCTTTGTTTAGTGCCCAGTCCATTGTGTTCAGGGGTTTGGTCCTCCCGTCCATTGTGTTCAGGAGTTTGGTCCTCCTGTCTATTTTGTTTAGAGGTTTGGTGCAACTTTACATGGTGTCCAGTGATGTGGTGCTCTTGTCCCTGGTGTCCAGTGGTTTGATGCTCCTGTGCATGGTGTCAAGTGTTTGATATTCCTGTCCCTGGTGTTCAGTGGTTTGCTGCTCTTGTACATGGTGTCCTGTTGTTTTATGTTCCTGTCCATGGTGTCCAGTGGTTTGCTGCTCTTGTACATGGTGTCCAGTGGTTTGCTGCTCTTGTACATGGTGTCCAGTGGTTTGCTGCTCTTGTACATGGTGTCCAGTGGTTTGCTGCTCTTGTACATGGTGTCCAGTGGTTTAAAGCTCCTGTCCATGGTGTCCAGTGGTTTGATGCTCTTGTACATGGTGTCCAGTGGTTTGATGCTCTTGTCCATGGTGTCCAGTGGTTTGATGCTCTTGTCCATGGTGTCCAGTGGTTTGATGCTCTTGTACATGGTGTCCAGTGGTTTGATGCTCTTGTACATGGTGTCCAGTGGTTTGATGCTCCTGTCCATGGTGTCCAGTGGTTTGATGCTCCTGTCCATGGTGTCCAGTGGTTTGATGCTCTTGTACATGGTGTCCAGTGGTTTGATGCTCTTGTACATGGTGTCCAGTGGTTTGATGCTCTTGTACATGGTGTCCAGTGGTTTGATGCTCTTGTACATGGTGTCCAGTGGTTTGATGTTCCTGTTCATGGTGTCCAGTGGTTTGATGCTCTTGTACATGGTGTCCAGTGGTTTGATGCCCTTGTACATGGTGTCCAATGGTTTGATGCTCCTGTACATGGTGTCCTGTTGTTTAATGTTCCTGTCCATGGTGTCCAGTGGTTTGATGTTTCTGTACATGGTGCCCTGTGGTTTGATGTTTCTGTACATGGTGCCCTGTGGTTTGCTGTTCTTGTACATGGTGTCCAGTGGTTTGATGCTCTTGTACATGGTGTCTAGTGGTTTGATGCTCTTGTACATGGTGTCCAGTGGTTTGATGCTCTTGTACATGGTGTCCAGTGGTTTGATGCTCTTGTACATGGTGTCCAGTGGTTTGATGCTCTTGTACATGGTGTCCAGTGGTTTGATGCTCTTGTACATGGTGTCCAGTGGTTTGATGCTCTTGTACATGGTGTCCAGTGGTTTGATGTTCCTGTTCATGGTGTCCAGTGGTTTGATGCTCTTGTACATGGTGTCCAGTGGTTTGATGCTCTTGTACATGGTGTCCAGTGGTTTGATGCTCTTGTACATGGTGCCCTGTGGTTTGATGCTCTTGTACATGGTGCCCTGTGGTTTGCTGCTCTTGTACATGGTGTCCAGTGGTTTGATGCCCTTGTACATGGTGTCCAATGGTTTGATGCTCCTGTACATGGTGTCCTGTTGTTTGATGTTCCTGTCCATGGTGTCCAGTGGTTTGATGTTTCTGTACATGGTGCCCTGTGGTTTGATCCTCTTGTACATGGTGCCCTGTGGTTTGCTGCTCTTGTACATGGTGTCCAGTGGTTTGATGCTCTTGTACATGGTGTCCAGTGGTTTGATGCTCTTGTACATGGTGTCCAGTGGTTTGATGTTCCTGTTCATAGTGTCCAGTGGTTTGATGCTCTTGTACATGGTGCCCTGTGGTTTGATGCTCTTGTACATGGTGCCCTGTGGTTTGCTGCTCTTGTACATGGTGTCCAGTGGTTTGATGCCCTTGTACATGGTGTCCAATGGTTTGATGCTCCTGTACATGGTGTCCTGTTGTTTGATGTTCCTGTCCATGGTGTCCAGTGGTTTGATGTTTCTGTACATGGTGCCCTGTGGTTTGCTGTTCTTGTACATGGTGTCCATTGGTTTGATGCTCTTGTGCATGGTGTCCAGTGGTTTGATGCTCATGTCCAGTGATTTGATGCTCTTTTACATGGTGCCCTGTGGTTTGCTGCTCTTGTACATGGTGCCCAGTGGTTTGATGCTCCTGTCCATGGTGTCCTGTGGTTTGATGTTCCTGTCCATGGTTTCCAGTGGTTTGATGCTTTTGTACATGGCGTCCTGTGGTTTGATGCTCCTGTCCATGGTGTCCATTAATTTTGTGCTTCAGTCCCTGGTATCCAGATATTTAGTTCCCCAGTCCCTGCTCTCCAGTGCTGCTCTGTCCCCAATCTCTAATGGCTTTATAGTATCACATTTGAGGAAGAAGGATTTTGTGTGTTCCCTGTCTAGATATGGAGACACATGGACCATACTCCTCTACCTGCACTTCCCCATGTCCCTGATTGTGTTCACCATTACTCCATTTACTATAGTGAAGGTCTTAGGTTCACTCCAAGTGTTGCCTATAGATTTTTCATCTTCTTTGACCTTTCGTTTCTGAACTCTGCTCTTAGAACATGGAGATGGTTCCTGTTCCAGAAAAATCCAATGGAAACTTCTTTGAGGGTGATTGTTATGTCCTCCTCATGGTGAGTACAGCCTTCATTAAAGGAGTTCCTTACCCTTAGCATGATGCTTATGTACCAGCCCAGCGTTCCCCCAGAGACGCCCTAGCTTTAAAGGGGGAGTTTGATTTCATGTCAATAAATCTCAATCACTGTATCCAGGAAAACTGCCATTTTCATGATCTTTGTTTGCTGTCAGTGAAGTGAAGACGCATTTACATTCAGAATAGGTAAACCTGCACATAAGGAATACTCCTCTCAGCTGAGAAATGGATACAATTCTATCCAGTGTAGAAAATCCTCTGTGAGCAAAACATCCTGGACTCCTGACTGATACATTGTAGCAAACTACCAGAGAGATGCCTACAGCTGCTGCTGCTGTGTTCAGCTTACAGATCATTGGTTAAGCAGCTGGATACAATTGTATCAACTTCTCCATATCCACATTCCCTGACAGGAAGCAGATGTCTTGAAAATAGTTAGGATGTGAAATATAAAATCTATTAGAAAATTGCAGAAGTTTTCAATATAAAATCCACAGTTCTCATCTGATCCAGACTTAATGTCTAGTCCGCCTCTTGTCCAAATAACTGTACCAGTTTTATAAATGACCCCCCCCCCCCCGTCTTCCAGTAAATTCCATCTGTATTTTTCCATGACAGACGCATAAGACGAGCAATAACTTCTCATATGACGTCCACTTCTGGATCGGGAATAATTCCTCTGTGGATGAGCAGGGAGCAGCGGCCATTTACACCACACAGATGGATAGCCACCTGGGGGGAGTCGCTATCCAGCACCGGGAGGTCCAGGGATATGAGAGTGATGCATTTAAGGGATATTTCAAACAAGGCATAGTGTGAGTATGATCAACATGGCATCCGCCTTACCTACATTCAATTGAGTGCCGACCACCGGGGGAGGATCCACATGTGTAAGACAAAGTTCCACGCTCCGTGGTCTGGAGTGTGGGCTGCAGTTTTGTGTCTATGACACCGGCTGACCTGTTACATGTGCACTTGGCAGCTGAAGGCATCTGTGTTGGTCCCATGTTCATATGTGTCTGCATTGCTGAGAAAAATTATGTTTTTGTATATGCAAATGAGCCTCTAGGAGCAACGGGGGCGTTACCATTACACCTAGAGGCTCAGCTCTCTATGCAACTGCTGTGCCCTCTGCACTTTCATTGACAGGACCAGGCAGTGCAAATGTCATCACGTCTGCCTGGCCCTGTCAATCAAAGTGCAGAGGGCGCGGCAGTTGCAGAGAGAGCAGAACCTCTAGGTGTAATGACAACGCCCCCTTTGCTCCTAGAGGCTAATTTGCATATTTTGTAACTTCATTTTTCTCAGCAATGCGGACACATATGAACATGGGACCAACACAGATGCCTTCAGCTGCCGAGCGCACATGTAACAGGTCAGCCAGTGTCATAGGTACAAAACTGCTGACAGATGCCCTTTAACAGCAGCAGAAGCAAAAAAAAAAATGTTGAACTGTACCTTGAAATTTAAAGATCTAGCGGCGGGAAAACTACTTACGTAATACTCCTCTTTATATCAGATATAAGAATGGCGGAGCGGCCTCTGGAATGAAGCAGGTGGAGACGAACACGTACAACATAAAACGTCTGCTACATGTCAAGGGGAAGAAGAACGTTTTGGCTGGAGAGGCGAGTGATATTATCGCCATGAAAAGTCTGATGTTTGGAGATGAGACGTGCAATATAATACCACAAAACTTATCATGGTTTAGGGGGCGTGAATACTTTTGCAACCATTTTCTATTGCTCAGGAACACCAAAAATGTTATTTGAAGCAACTTTGCAAAAAAAATAAAAAATTACAACTGCCATTCTGTGTATACGGCTACTGTGCAGTCTTTGTGTCTCCATGGTTACAGACTACAAACAAACCCTGTGCGGTCTGATCCTGCAGTCATGTGTCACTCCGATCCGTCCATCAAGAAGAGGGTCACGTAACGTCAGGATCTGACTACACAAGGTTTTGTTTGTAGTCTGTTGCCGTGGGAACGCTCAGGGCTGCGAAGGAGCTTTAGACACAAAACGGTTGGAGATTTTTAATCACTGCGATGTGCAAAGTCGCTTCATTTGATATTGTAGATGCACTGGAGGTATAAAAAAATGATTGCAAAAATATACACGCCCTCTGATTGGCGAGTGTAGTCAGAAGACCAAATCCTGCCAACCAGTACAATAGGGAATATAGCTCGGCAGCCCATGCCATTCCTCATCTCAGCCTGCATTACTCATCAGATTTTTTTTCTCATTTTGTTAGCTAGAGTACCCCTTTAATTCATTCTTTCTCCCCCAGTTCAAAGGGTTCACTTCCAGTTTATATGGTGTAGGAAAAATTTGCTGCAAGAGATAAAGCCCTGACCTTTGTGTCGTCCCTCTTCTAGGTCCCTCTCCAATGGAGCAGCTTTAATACCGGTGATGTCTTCCTGGTAGATCTGGGGAAGCTGATTATCCAGTGGAACGGGCCGGACAGCAACAGGATGGAGAGACTGAGGGTAAGGGGATCCGAGAACAGGAGGAAGAAAGGGCGCCCTCTAGTGTCTTACTGCTGAGGAATAATATGGTGGCCGACATGTTGCAGTGCAGACCGTTCCCTAGTTGTGATTCCGCCTGTTAACGATATGAGCTGCCTTGCAAAAATTTTCAGGCGACACAGCAGCATCATGGGAGGTCTACGAGCTGGGGCACTGAAACATTGAACCATTGTATGCGGTCTGTTCGAATTTTCAGGTCCCGTAACTAAAATTGGAAAATCCCTTTAAATGTCCCAATCCGCTAAATACCATAGCACCAGTGGGTTTCTCCTATGGGACGCCCGCCGTAGATAGGTATTTCAGTGTTGAATTGTTTTAGGGTATGAACTTGGCAAAAGACATCCGTGATCGTGAACGTGGCGGGCGCACCCATGTCTACGTGGTTGAAGGTGATAACGAGGAAGCGTCCCCGAAACTGATGGAGATTCTTATGCACATCCTGGGCCAGAGAACAGGAATAAAACCGCCAATATCTGATGATGTAGTGGACAGTGCAGCAGCAGGAGCAATAAAGTTGTATCAGTAAGTGACAACCCCCCTGCCCCCCCAGAGATCATGGCTGTCTGTATGTTCTTTATGTTTCCTGTACTACCTGTTACAGTACGGTGTCTACATTGTAACAACTCAGAAAATATACCTGCCTTAAAGCGAATGTGACATCACAAAATGTTGTTTAAATCAAGTTTTTATGTTAAATATTTTTTAATTTTCCATTTTCTTATCTAGATTTAAAAAAACAAATCTTAAAATTCTGCAGTTTTCACACTGACTACTACGCCTAAAATAAGTCAAGTAGCCTCATGGGCCACAGACGCAATGGACAGAGGGGATCTCGTTGACTTTGATGGGAGGTTTTTCTAGGCAGGGAGGGGGAGTAGATAAGCTGTGATATCACCTATTGTGAATGCACGATCCTGTGTTATCTATACAAAGGTCATATCTGTCTTTACAATCCTGCCTGTGGTGATGATGAGATGACTACTGAAAAGTGATCTGTACAGAACTGGAAGTCTTAAAATATTATTAGGCCTGGGGCTCAGTGAGAAAACTGCAAAATTTTTGCTTTTTAGTTTTCAATTTTTTTTTATTAAAGACATCAAAATGACAAACTTTACATAATCTCACATTGATGTTCTGTCATGCCACTGGACGTGGAATGTCTCAAATACAGGAGTTTTATACACGTATTATAGTTGCAATTATCATTAAGACAATGGAGAGTCTACATAAAAGACAAGGCATTATGCAGAGACATAATTATGTGATACATTGACAGAATAAACGACACCAACTTAGGGGGGTGTCAGAGGGGTAGGGGGGCTTATAATGGAGATTTAGTGGGTTCCCCATCTCACACAAGGGACTATCGATCTGTAAGGCTCCGACCTTTGAACTAATCGCTTAAAGCAAGGTGTCTACATCGTTTCCTGTGGAATAGGTGAGGGGGACCTGCTATTCGTTCTAATCTGTAGACCTGATCACATTTCAGCTGCCACTGGGTTACAAGGGGGAGAGTCAGCTCTGATTTCTACTACGCAGGCATGCTCAACCTGCGGCCCTCCAGCTGTTGCAAAACTACAACTCCCAGCATGCCCGAACAGCCTACAGCTATCAGCCTACAGCAGGGCATTGTGGGAGTTGTAGTATCCCTGCGACTACTGTTCTTGCCACTGGACAAATGTGTTGACCCAGGCGTTTCTCATCCGCCGTCGTAATCTCGCTCCCATTGAGATAAGAAGCTAAAGGTATGCGGCTTGTGTTCAAAGTTTTCATTTTGGTGACATGGAAGATGAAAACAAAAATCACCAAGAATTCTAAAAATATATACTGTATATATGTTTAACATAAAAATGTGATTTAAAGAGCATCTGTCAACATGATCAACCCTATTAAACCAGACATGCTGCCTGATAGGGTTGATCATGCTGATTATATAAACTATTGGTAAGATACCTGCGATTTTAGTAGGGGGTCGGCTTGAGCCCTTGGAGCACTACTTTTGTAACACCCCTCACTTCCCCTCCTTCTTGATTGACAGGGATAGACAATCAAACAAAGGGAGGGGGGAATGTTGAGAGCAGAGGGGTGTAAAAAAACAACAACAGTGCTCCAAGGGCACCAACCAGCCCCCTGGTGCTCAAACCAGTTCATTTGCATATTACTATAAATACAGACATCTCAGCAACAGTTCTACTGATAGATGTAACAAAGGTATCGTTTTAATCAGCATGATCAACCCTACCAGGCAATATGTCTGGTTGAACAGCAGGTCATTCTCAGATGGCATGTTCCCTTTATGGCGGAACTCCTCTTAGTAGTTATTTTAGCAGCAGTGGTCTCCAGGTCATTGTTATTTGAGGGGAGAAAGTAAAAACAGTTTGTACTCAAAATCCTCCGCAGTAAGGAAGGAAACATTTCAGATTGATTCTTTTTATCTCCACTTTCTTACTCAGAGTAACAGACAACAACGGAAACCTGATGGTGCAAGAAGTGGCCACCAAACCATTAACCCAAGATCTGCTGAGCCATGATGTGAGTCCTCTACCCACTGAGATAGACAGACAGACAGATAGATACAGTAGATAGATACTATAGATCAGGAATGCTCAACCTGCAGCCCTCCAGCTGTTGCAAAACTACAACTCCCACCATGCCCTTCTGTAGGCTGTCCAGGAATGATGGGAGTTGTAGTTTTGCAACAGCTGGAGGGCCACAGGTTGAGCATGCCTGGTATAGATAGATTAGATAGAGAGATGGACAGATAGATATTAGATATGAGATAGATAGATACTATAGATAGATAGATAGATAGATAGATAGATAGATATGCATCGGGCGGTCGCGCCCCAGGGCCCTCCTATATCGCCAGTCCAGGTGTAGGAATGTTGCGGCCTAAGGCTACTTCCACACTCGCGTTTGGTGCGGATCCGTCATGGATCTGCACAGACTGATCCGTTCAGAAAATACAACCGCCTGCATCCGTTCAGAACAGATCGTTTGTATTATCTTTAACATAGAAAAGACGGATCCGTCTTGAACACCATTGAAAGTCAATGGAGGACGGATCCGTTTTCTATTGTGCCAGATTGTGTCATAGAAAACGGATCCGTCCCCATTGACCTACATTGTGTGTCAGAATGGATCAGTTTGGCTCAGTTTCGTCAGACGGACACCAAAACGCTGCAAGCAGCCTCCAGACTGGAATGGAGACGGAACGGAGGCAAACTGATGCATTCTGAGGGGATCCTTTTCCATTCAGAATGCATTAGGGCAAAACTGATCTGTTTTGGACCGCTGAGCCCTGAACGGATCTCACAAACGGAAAGCCAAAACGCCAGTGTGAAAGTAGACTAAAATGTCTCTTTATGTGTCACGGTGCTCCTACCTGGATATAGCTGGACCCCAGGCTTTGGCTCCGAAGCAATAAATAGGGGGAATAATTGAGGGATTTGAAGAAATAACTTGAGTCCAGACCTTGAGATGAAGTTCAATGGCAGCTTTACTTGAATAAACATTTTTCAAAACTGTTTCAGGCTTTGTCTTGGTTCCAGCAGGCTTTAGCATTAAACTGGCAGGCAAACTCAACTGTGCTATATCCTTCTCTCACTCTGCTGTACTGACAAGCTGACTTGGAGTCTTTGTTTCCTCTTTATGCTGCACTTCACTCTTGTAGTCGGACTTATGTTCAGCCAAAAAGTAGGTTAGAATCCTGGCAGCTCCAACATGGAGTCTCAACCAGAACAAACTAGAACTGCCCCACCTTCTTTCTGGTAGCAAGCAGGACTGGCCCACTTCTGCCCAAAGGGGAGAGAATGGAATGGTGAGTTCCATTCTCTGTAATAATAGCTCTGCCATTTACGCTGCCACCTGCTGGTGAACCAGGCACATTACATGTAATAAGCAGTTACATAACAAGATTATGAATTCACATTGTGGAGGACCTGGAAAGACATACATAAGATGACATTATATTAGCCCATTAGAGATAGTAGCAGGGTGCAGTAGTGGTAACACCACCCTGGGGTGTTACAGATATAAGATAGATACGATAGATAGATAGATAGATAGATAGATAGATAGATAGATAGATAGATAGATAGATAGATAGATAGATAGATAGATAGATACATAGATAGATAGATAACATCCATATTTCTTGCTCCTGGCAGGACTGCTATATCTTGGATCAGGGTGGAATAAAGATCTTTGTATGGAAAGGAAAAAATGCATCAAAGGAGGAGAAGCAGGCGGCCATGCAGAGGGCGCTGGTGAGTGCGGTCCTGACGTGGGGTGGACATCACCCCGTGTTACGTGTCGTCTGCGCCTTGTACATATGATCTGGGGCCCCTGTCGCTGCTCTTCTTAGATTTGCTCTTTTTCTTTCACCTTAACAGAATTTTATCAAAGCCAAGAACTACCCCCCGTCCACGAACGTCGAGGTGCAGAACGATGGGGCCGAGTCAGCCGTATTCAAGCAGCTTTTCCAAAAATGGACCACAAAGGATCAGACTGTTGGGCTCGGAAAAACAAGCTCCGTTGGTAAAGTGGGTAAGTACATTACAAACGTGGTGGGGGAGGGGGTGGATTTATTGGCACAGCAGTACAGAGTATTTTAGGAAGGACATGTGCAGATCATGTGTTATAATTAAGAGGTGAGAAGATCAGGGTCTGCAGCAGCACAGAGTATTTCAGTGGAGGGTGGCGCTGATCTTGAGGGGGGCAGTGACCTATCCATGATGATGATGACGATGGTCAGGGCTGGGTTTCATCCATGTCTAATCTTACAATGCAGCCAAAGTGGAGCAAGTGAAGTTTGATGCGGCCTCGATGCACGCCAAACCTGAGGTGGCCGCCCAGCAGAAGATGGTGGATGATGGATCTGGAGAAGCAGAGGTAATAATATACGGTGCACAGAACCCTCCCTGACCAGGTTTGCCTTCCCCTTGGGTGTTCGGTTGGCGGTTCTTTCTTCGTAGACTACAGCTGGCCGTACTCACGAGATTACAGTCTGCTGAAACAGAGGATTTTATCCATTTCATCGATGATTGAACAATGACTGACGGCAGATTAATGTCTGTCAAAAATCAGACCGGTCGGGTTGGGATGTTTTGATATTGTGGTGAAGCACCATGGAGACAGTAAAGTCCGCCATGTCCCTGGGGTGGGTCCTACCGATCACTGATGGCTGCATTACCCTGGGCTCCCTCAGGTGTACGGCAGGATTATATCTGCCATGTCTGCGCCTACAGGTCTACAGGATCGAGGACCTGGAGCTGGTGCCTGTGGAGAAGCAATGGGTCGGACACTTCTATGGTGGGGACTGTTACCTGATTCTGTACAAGTACCTGGTGAACAATAAGTACCATTATATCCTCTACATATGGCAGGTGAGAAAGGGAGACAGATCTATTTCCTGTCAATCACATTATCTATCTATCTATCTATCTATCTACCTGTTTTATAATGGGAATTCAAAAGATTTAAGAATAAATAAGCTTATTTAGGCTAAGTGAATATACAGGTGAAACTCCAAAAATTAGAATATTGTGCAAAGTTCATTTATTTCAGTAATGCAACTTAAAAGGTGAAACTAACATATGAGACTCATTACAGGCAAAGTGAGAGATTTCAAACCTTTATTTGCTATAATTTAGATGATTATGGCTTACAGCTTATGAAACCCCAAAGTCACAATTTTGAGGTCCCCTTTGCTCAGGGGGTATGGATTAGTTAGCCGACTAGAGTGTGACACTCTGAGCCGAGAATATTGAACCTTTTCACAAAATTCTAATTTTAAAGGGAATCTGTCACCTCTTTTGACCATATAAAACCGTTAACATAGCAATGTGCAATAAAGTACCTTCATTCCTGCAGGTGTCTTCTTTCTTTTATTTAACTTTTCATTCTTATTAAAAAGCGATTTTTCAGATATGCAAATTAAGTCTCAAGGTGCCCAGAGGGGCGTTATTACTCTGCTCTAGTGCCCCCCTGCAGTGCCCAGCCCGCCTTTCTTCCAAGCCCAGCACACCTCCTAAGAAATAAATGTCCTCCCGCATACTTGCCGAACGGCGGCGCCCCCTCCGCTACGTCATTTAATTTATTCACTGCACCGTCCTTGCTTCCTCTTCTCTTGGCCTACGGCGGCGCTTCCTCCCCACTACGTCATTTAATTTATTCACTGCACCTTCCTGGCTTCCTCCTCTCTTGTCCTCCGAAATCCCGCGCAGGCGCAGTATCGCTGAGTGCCTGCACCGGTAGGATACTACTGCTCCAGAGGGCAACAGCCTCAATAGTGTCACTGGGCATGCGCCGAGCCCAGTGATGTAATCAGAGCGCTGTTGCCCTCTGGAGCAGGAGTATCGCACAGGCGCAGGCACTCAGCGATACTGCGCCTGCGCGGGATTTCGGAGGACAAGAGAGGAGGAAGCCAGGAAGGTGCAGTGAATAAATTAAATGACGTAGTGGGGAGGAAGCGGCGCCGTAGGCCAAGAGAAGAGGAAGCAAGGATGGTGCAGTGAATAAATGAAATGACGTAGCAGAGGGGGCGCCGCCGTTCGGCAAGTATGTGGGAGGACATTTATTTTTTAGGAGGCGTGCTGGGCTTGGAAGAAAGGCTGGCTGGGCACTGCAGGGGGGCGTTACTGGGCACTAGAGCAGAGTAATAACGCCCCTCTGGGCACCTTGAGACTTCATTTGCATATCAGAAAAATCACTTTTTAATAAGAATGAAAAGTTGAAAAAAAGAAAGAAGACAGCTGCAGGTAAGAAGGTACTTTATTGCACATTGCTATGTTAACGGTTTTATATGGTCAAAATAGGTGACAGATTCCCTTTAAGTTCCATTAGTGAAATAAATGAACTTTTGCACGATATTCTCATTTTTCGAGTTTCACCTGTATTTGTTTACTAAATGTGATTAAAACCATGTAAATACAGACAATTGACATACAGAATCCCATCTCTATCTATCTAGCTACATGTAAGGTACCTCATATCTGTCTAAGCTTTTACATGGCACAACGTTATGTGCACACAGGGCCGCAATGCCACCCAGGATGAGATTGCAGCTTCTGCATATCAGGCAGTGAACCTGGATCAGCAATACGATGGACAACCAGTTCAAGTGCGAGTAACGATGGGGAAGGAGCCCTCACACCTCATGGCCATATTCAAAGGGAAGATGGTGGTGTACGAGGTAAGGGGAATCTACTGACCACGGCACTGACTGCAGGTGCCACGTAGAGTACTAATGTCTGTGATCCCCAGGGTGGTACCTCCCGTGCTGAGAGTGACTACACTCCTCCTGAGGTCAGACTGTTCCATGTGCACGGCACCAATGAATACAACACCAAGGCCTTTGAAGTCCCAGTCCGGGCGTCATCTCTTAATTCTAACGATGTGTTTGTCCTGAAGACCAAGGGGACCTGCTACCTGTGGTGCGGCAAGGTAGAGCGAACAGCCACTCTCCTCTTCTGACATGCCTGTGTTAGGAAATCTGGAGCATCCTTTCTTATATCTCTGCATTGTCTCATTCCTCTGTTATTCCTCCTGGAAATTTCTGAATGTGCAACATCTTTTTTTCGTGTTGCACAGGGATGCAGTGGTGACGAGAGAGCTATGGCCAAAAACGTGGCTGACATCATATCCAGAGGAGAGAAGGTGGTGCTCGCTGAGGGACAGGAACCATCTGAGTTCTGGTTGGCACTAGGCGGCAAGAGCCAGTATGCCAGCAGTAAGAGGTAAAGCCTGCTATGAGCACTCTGTCATATATAATAAGATACCCATGTAGTCGAGTCCATGTGTTCACTCTGGTTAATAATAGGGTTAGTGATGTCACAAGTTCACAACCCCCAGCATAAATGACAAAATTCCGTCTGCCTGCAGCAGCCACCAGGGGGAGCTCACTGCATGTTGTGCGGTTAGTGAGTATAATGTACGCAGTCTGCAATAAGCTCCTGAGCTCCCCCTAGAGGTGGCTGCAGGCAAACAGAAATGTATTACAAATCTGTATGTCTAGGCAGGGCATTGGGAGCTCTGTATCCGAAAAATGGGGCACCTTTGGATATAATCTGTGGAAAAATATGCATTAGCTACATGTAGATTTTGAGGCAGGTTTTGCTGTGAATTTCATCTCTAGGGTAAACATGAAGTTGAAAGGCTGAAATACACTTGAGCTGTTTTCAATGGGAAAGAGACATCGTTCACACGGCCAATATTTTAATGCTGATTTTTATTAATTACCGCCTTGAAGGGGTTGTCCAGGATTTTGATATTGACTGACAGTTGATCGGCAGGGGTATTAGGAGTTGGACCCCAACCGATCAAATATTGATGACCTATCCTGAGAATAGATCATCAATATTAAACATCCAGAAAACCCCTTTAAAGGGCATCTGTCAGCAGATCTGTACCTGTGACACTGGCTGACCTGTTACATGTGCACTTGGCAGCTGAAGGCATCTGTGTTGGTCCCATGTTCATATGTGCCCGCATTACTGAGAAAAATGAAGTTTTAATATATGCAAATTCGGCTCTAGGAGCAACGGGGGCGTTTCCATTACACCTAGAGGCTCTGCTCTCTCTGCAACTGCAGCACCCTCTGCACTTTGATTGACAGGGCCAGGCAGACGTGATGACATTTGCACTGCCTGGTCCTGACAATTAAAGTGCAGAGGACGCGGCAGTTGCAGAGAGAGCAGAGCCTCTAGGTGTAATGGTAACGCCCCCGTTGCTCCTAGAGGCTCATTTGCATATATTAAAACTTCATTTTTCTCAGCAATGCGGGCACATATGAATATGGGATCAACACAGATGCCTTCAGCTGCCAAGTGCACATGTAACAGGTCAGCCAGTGTCATAAGCACAAAACTGCTGACAGATGCCCTTTAATACAAATCAATGTCCCGTAATTTACCCCTTTCCATTGACTGGGGAGTGCACCATCACAAATGCTTTTTGAATGCCACAATACATTTTACATTTTTTTGCCGTGTGAACATAGTCTTATGGTACATCCACACGGGATGTGAGTTGCTGCAGAAAAATCCACAATGGCTTTTGCTGCGGATTGCAAAGGGTGAAATCCACGGTGTAAATCTGCTGCATCAGTTGACAGGCTGCGGACACAAGGTATGCACTGCAGGCCTGTTTATGCTGTGTGAGTGGATGACATCCGGTTATTCGCATCCCCTTTGCCTGTATTGTGACATGCCACAGACTTTGCTGCGTATCCGTCCCTTGTAGCCAACGCAAAAGGCAAAATCCACATCCTGTGAACCTAAAATCTGCACCACAGGTCACGTTATCTGCAGATTCTGTTGTGGAAATTTCCTGCAGCGTGTGAACGAGATTTTTTTTTAAATCTCAGTTTGCTGCTGCGGTATGCACAGCAGAATTTCCGCATGCAATTTTGCAGCATATCCACCCGATGCGCTCATCCCTTAAGGTATCCATGAATGTATCGATCTTGGTGTCACTTTGTAACAGAATATCCTTTTGTTCTAGGCTGCAGGAGGAAATTCCAGATATCACCCCACGTCTGTATGAGTGCACCAATAAAACCGGGGTGTTCCGTGCAACTGAAATCTCAGATTTCAACCAGGATGATTTGGGTGAAGACGATGTCTTCCTACTGGATGCTTGGGATCAGGTAAGATGAGATATTCCCAGTGTCCACAGTTAGGTCGCAGGTTGGTTCCCTGGAACTTTCATATTGATAGCCTTTCCTTTAGCGAGGTCTCCTATATTTTATTGGTGGGAATAAAATTGCAGGCATTGAACCCCCTCCATCAGCAGAATGAAGGATGCCGACTGGTGCGGAGCCTAATGGTGACGTACGTGGTGCAGTCCGGCCACGGGATCCACATGCAGGTTACTGAAGACTGCAGGGCAGCACCTGTACTTCAAATGGCAATGATTGGATCCTGCGACCAGACGGCTGAGAATAAGGACACCCTGAACATGTTTTCTGTTTCAGTTCTTCTCCATTTTCAAGATCTCTCTGCTTGCTTTCAGTGAATGTGTAAGCTGGCCTAAAAGGGGTTGTCTGACTGCTGCAAATATAATTTATAATGTAGGGAAAGTTAATAAAGTACAAGGCACTTACTAATGTATTGTGATTGTCCATTTTTGCCTCCTTGATTCATTTTTCCATCACATTATACACTGCTCGTTTCCATGGTCACGACCACCCTGCAATCCATCAGCAGTGGCCGTGCTTTCACACTATAGGAGAAAAGGATCGGCCACTCTGGTGGACGGGACCGTGGGAGTCCGCATAGTACAACACTTTTTTCCTATAGTGTGCAAGCACGACCACTGCTGCTGGCTTGCACAATGGTCGTAACCATGGAAATGAGCTGTGTATAATATGATGGAAAAATGAATCAAGCAAGAAAAGGAGGCAATATGGACAATCACAATACATTAGTAAGTGCCTTGTATTAGCTTTATCTACATCATAAATGCCAATGGCAGAAGTGAGAGAATCCCTTTAAAGGGGTATTCCCACCTGAGTCATTAATGGCGGAGATCAGAATACTGCTCTTCTGTGACGGCCATGATGGCTGGAGTGACACAAACAGGACAGCGCATTCCACTCAGCTGTTCCCGTAACTCCAGACCTCATGCACACGACCGTTCCATTTTTTGCGGTCCGCAAATTGCGGATCCACAAAACACGGACGCCGCCCGTGTGCCTTCCGCAATTTACGGAACGAAACAGGCGGCCCATTGTAGAAATGCCTATTCTTGTCCCCAAAACGGACAAGAATAGGACATGTTATATTTTTTTTCCGGGCCACGGAACGGAGCAACGGATGCGGACGGCACACGGAGTGCTGTCCGCATCTTTTGCGGCCCCATTGAAGTGAATGGGTCCGCACCCGAGCCGCCAAAACTGCGTTTCGGATGCGGACCAAAACAACGGCCGTGTGCATGAGGATTGGAATTGTGATCTCAGGCATGACCGGCTAAGACAGGAATACCCCTTTAAACTTCTCATAGTTGAGGGTTTGTTACACTTGTATCTAGTCTGTAAGGTAATCTGTTTGATCTCTAGACTAGAACAATGTATCAGGGCAGGTAAAATGTAACAAAGTATCAGAACAGGAAAGAGATGTGTGATTCACAGAGGATTGTCCCGACTGGATACAACAGCAGCAAATCCTCATCTCAGACAAGAATCTGTACAGCTTTTTGGCCTCTGGGTGCAAGCAAAAATGTTCCCATTCACTGAAAGAAAGCAGAGATATAAGAAAAAGTCAGGAATTTTAATACAAAGGGGAATGTATTAAGAATGGCATTTCTTTAACTAGTTGTAATTTTTTTTTTTTTTTTAATGCTGGCGTTCCATGTGCCAAAATTAAGTGGCACATCTCGGGAGGTCCGTCTACCAGAAAATGAAATCTAGGAGCTGGCATAGATTTCTGGTGTAGCCCCCCCATAACGGCGGCCATATTGGTTGCCTGCCAGATTTTTCTGAAGTAGATATAAGGAAAACCAGATTTTTTTTATGAGAAATCTTTATCGGTTCCTCGCAGGTCTTCTTATGGATTGGCCGAAATGCAAATGAAATCGAAAAAAAAAAACGCAGCAGTCACAGCTCAGGAGTATCTGAGGACTCACCCCGGCAGTCGTGATATCAACACTCCAATTATTGTGGTGAAGCAGGGATTCGAACCCCCAACATTCACAGGCTGGTTTTATGCATGGGATCCATTCAAATGGGAGGTATGTGCTATGCCCAGATCCAGGCTGCTGGGACCTCCAGTGATCTGTCTAGAGCCCAGCAGCAAGTGTTCTAATCCCCTGCAGCGCCCCTACAGGGCAAATGAAGCGTTACACAGTTCTCATTCAAATTTATGGATGGTTTATGTAATGCACAGACGTGCTGAGTCCTCCAGGGAGCGAGACACTGTTTGCAGTCACTGTTTGCAGACCACCCTCCAGTTATTTATTCAGAGTGAACCAAGAAGATTTTTATTTTTTTTATTGGGTTTTCTAAACCAGAAAACCCTATAATCAGAATGACTATAAAAATCTGATGTCTGGGTTATCAGCTGAATTTACAGGTCTAAAGCCTGCAGCTCCATTGTCCCCTATGACAAGCCTTCCTGTCCCATGAGGTTATCCAAATTTCCATCCAGATCCCCACTAGCTCCCACAATGAGGAATCAACCCTCCGTTGGCTGCCAAGATCATCTGAGGGATCCCCAAACCAGGGCTTGATAAACATCAAAGTGAACACTTTCCATTCGCTCCAGTTATTCCACGGGTGATAAATTATTTCATATTTTTTACAGAACACAAAATCATACGAGGACTTGAAAGCCGAACTTGGAAATGACAACGCCATTGAGGATATCTCCAAGGCAAGTATCGTACGCAGACCTCTAGATGACAATTACAATCTGTAAATTGAATTAGCATCCATTTTAAGGTGGAAATACTGTTATTTCTGCAAGATACAACAGTTCAGAAATCCCTCAGTCACCAGAAAAACCATCTAGTGTAAAACAGTAAATGGTCAACAGGGAAGAGGGGGATGCAGCTGCAGCTTTTCGGTCTGTATGGGCTCATGCACGCGACCATCGCTTGTTTTGCGGTCTGTAAATTGCGGATCCGCAAAACACGGATTACGCATTTTGCATAACAGAACGTCCGGCCTATAATAGAACTGTCCTTTCCTTGTCCATAATGCAGACATAAATAGGACATGTTCTATATTTTTGCGGATGCCATGGAACTGACTTCACAACAACGGTCATTTCTGACATTTACTCCTCTATCTGTAACAGGAATTTGACAGGACTCAACTGGACTCTTTTACCTCCCAAACAAACTTTGGGTCTATAGCATACCAGGTCTTACCAGCTGAGGCTCTGACTAATAAGACTGCAGAGGAGCTGCCTTCCGGAGTGGACCCCTCCCGAAAAGAGGTGAGGGGGCTGTCGTCTAATAACTGTGATATTGAACTGTATGTGCAAGGGGAATTGGAAATTAGAGACTAATATACAGAACATCCCTATACTGACAAGATAAATACAATTAAAATCCCTGCTACAGGATAAAATACTGCCTCCTATGTACAAGAATATAACTACTATAATACTGCCTCCTATGTACAAGAATATAACTACTATAATACTGCCTCCTATGTACAAGAATATAACTACTATAATACTGCTCCTATGTACAAGAATATAACTACTATAATACTGCTCCTATGTACTAGAATATAACTACTATAATACTGCTCCTATGTACAAGAATATATCTACTATAATACTGCCTCCTATGTACAAGAATATAACTACTATAATACTGCCTCCTATGTACAGGAATATAACTACTATAATACTGCTCCTATGTACAAGGATATAACTACTATAATACTGCTCCTATGCACAAGAATATAACTACTATAATACTGCCTCCTATGTACAAGAATATAACTACTATAATACTGCCTCCTATGTACAAGAATATAACTGCTATAATACTGCCTCCTATGTACAAGAATATAACTACTATAACACTGCTCCTATGTACAAGAATATAACTACTATATTACTGCTCCTATGTACAAGAATATAACTACTATAATACTGCTCCTATGTACAGGAATATAACTACTATAATACTGCCTCCTATGTACAAGAATATAACTACTATAATACTGCCTCCTATGTACAAGAATATAACTACTATAATACTGCTCCTATGTACAAGAATATAACTACTATAATACTGCCTCCTATGTACAAGAATATAACTACTATAATACTGCTCCTATGTACAAGAATATATCTACTATAATACTGCCCCCTATGTACAAGAATATAACTACTATAATACTGCTCCTATGTACAAGAATATAACTACTATAATACTGCCTCATATGTACAAGAATATAACTACTATAATACTGCTCCTATGTACAAGAATATAACTACTATAATACTGCCCCTATGTACAAGAATATAACTACTATAATACTACCTCCTATGTACAAGAATATAACTACTATAATACTGCCTCCTATGTACAAGAATATAACTACTATAATACTGCCCCTATGTACAAGAATATAACTACTATAATACTGCTCCTATATACAAGAATATAACTACTATAATACTGCTCCTATGTACAAGAATATACCTACTATAATACTGCCTCCTATGTACAAGAATATAACTACTATAATACTGCTCATATGTACAAGAATATAACTACTATAATACTGCTTCCTATATACAAGAATATACCTACTATAATACTACCTCCTGTGTACAAGAATATAACTACTATAATACTGCTCCTATGTACAAGAATATAACTACTATAATACTGCCCCTATGTACAAGAATATAACTACTATAATACTGCCTGGGGTCTCTTATTTCCAGCTATAGGCTAATATAATGTCTATGACAATGACGGCCATCAGTTCTGTCTCACACACAGGAGTAGATACACGTCGTGGTTCTCTAGCTCTCGGTAAGTCATCGGCTTGGAGTGGCGGCTCGGTCACCTTCATGTTTTTTGTTTCAGGAATATCTGAGCAATGAAGAGTTTACGGGAATATTTGGGATGACGCGTGACGAGTTCCAGGCTCTGCCAGAGTGGAAGAAACAGAATCTGAAGAAAACAAAAGGACTGTTCTGAATGCGCTTTCTACTTCTCTTCACTTTTGTCCTATAAAACGTCAACTTTTCTGTTTTGTCCCCAAGAAGAAATAAAAAATAGGAGATGGCTATATCCGCAGCCTGGGAATGGCGGTGTGCAGATCAAACGGGGATCCTGTCAATTCAGTGTTTTAATGGAAAAAAATAAAAATTTTACTGTTAAAAAAATAAAGAAAATTTCCCAGTGTTTTCCAATGTTGCCAAGTCAGGCAGTACCCCATAGACTATGATCATTAAAGGGGTTCTCACACTTCTGCAAGTGGCATTTATTATGTAGAGAAAGTTAATACAAGCCACTTACTAATGTATTGTGATTGCAAGCACGACCACCACTGATGGATTACAGGGTGGTGGTAACCATGGAAACGAACAGTGTAAAATGTGATGGAAAAAGGACTCCAGTACAAAGAAGGCAATATGGACAATCACAATACATTAGTAAGTGCCTTGTATTAACTTCCTCCACATGATAAATGCCATTTGCTAAAGTGAGACAGCCGGGAAGCACTGTCTGGATGTGACCTGTATTTCCCGGGCTGAACACTGCGCCTGTGACATGCATTCAACTAAACTGGCCTAAAATTATGAGGACAGTGGAGGCCATTTAAAAACATTTTGTCAGTGTTTGGTGTAAAAATGGTGCACGACCCCCTTTTTTGAATGCCTGTGCGACCCTATGTTGTCACATAGGTGTTTTTATGGCGTGTTCGACACATGGGACTTTGCCCTTGACAAATTTACCAACAGTTATGCCTGGAAATAGGCGTACAAGTTGGTGAAAAATGTCGAGTTTTTCCACCAGGGGCACGGACTGCGGAAAGCAAATCTTTCAGCAGCAGAGCCAGTGCAAAAAACATAAAAAGCCGGTCTTTGTAAATGACCCCCAGCATGGAAGCCCCAGGACCCCTAACGCAGTAGGTCACAGCTGGGTTCTGTGCACTGTCCACGGTTCTAGACTAGTTCTGCAAATGCTCCCTCTGTGAAAGAAATCCCATGAAGCATCTGTCTCAAATCATTAAAGGGGTCCTCTCACTTCAGTAAGTCGCATTTATCATGTAGAGGAAGTTAATACAAGCCACTTACTAATGTATTGAGATTCTCTATATTGCTTCCTTTGTAGGCTGGATTCATTTTTCCATCACATGATACACTGCTCATTTCCACGGTTACAGACCACCCTGCAATCCATCAGTGGTGGCCGTGCTTGCACACTATAGGAAAAAGCCTCAGCCTCTCTGGTGACCGGGAGCACACATAGGCTGGTGCTTTTTCCTATATTTTGCAAGCACGACCACTGCTGCTGGATTACAGAATGGCCGTAACCATGGAAACGAGCAACGTATAATGTGATAGAAAAATGAATCCAGCCAGCAAAGGAAGCAATATGGATAACAACAATACATTAGTAAGTGGCTTGTATTAACTTCCTCTACATGATAAAAGCCACTTACTGAAGTGAGACAACCCATTTAAGGCATAACCCACATTGGTCCTGTAATGGTATGGCCAAACATGACAAATGCTACACATCTGCCACAGCAGATTTTCATGCAGCAAATGCAGCGTTATACAGAAACAGCAAAGCAAATGAGTTTTAGCAATTCTCACCTGCACACTGAAACAATATCTGCAGCAGAAAATTACCTAGGGATAGAAATTGACTTATAGATTACAGATCAGCAGCATCTCAGTCTTCATATTCTTTGCCATGCAGAGTGAAATCTGCATCAAAGCAGCAGCATTTCTGCAACAACCAAAAAATTGCACCATTTGGTGCATCTTTTTCTGTTGCAAAATCCAAAGCATTTCAGTCATGTGTGGATATACCCTATGGCCAGTGTCACACAAGTATGTGTAATGTCTGCATTTCCTGGAATGAACACTGCTCTGCTCCTCTAACCCAAACTCGGTGCATCATCATAATTTATGATGCTGCAAGTAAATTCCCAACAACAGGTCTACTGTACATAACGCCGTCAGTACAGTACAATAGGTCCACAGTCTGGCAGGAACTGACAGCATCTTTATGAGTGCTGATCACGGTTTGGTTTTGGAAATGCAGCCATCCCACGGAGCGCTCGTCTAAAATTAGTCTAAGGCTATCTGCACAAATTGCGGAATTGCAATGGAAATTTGCTGTAGCAACTCCACGAGGAAATCTGCAGCGGTAAATCCACACGAAGGCATGCAGATCTGCCTGCGGACAAAAGTGATTTGAGAAGAAAATAAGACAAAACAAGACACATCTCGGTTCCCTTGTTCTCCTGCCAATAGGTAGCCTGGATGCAGGACGAGACACGGCCACTAGCCTGGACGCAGGGCGAGGTACGGCCTCTAGCCTGGACGCAGGGCGAGGTACGGCCTCTAGCCTGGACGCAGGGCGAGGTACGGCCTCTAGCCTGGACGCAGGGCGAGGTACGGCCTCTAGCCTGGACGCAGGGCGAGGTACGGCCTCTAGCCTGGACGCAGGGCGAGGTACGGCCTCTAGCCTGGACGCAGGGCGAGGTACGGCCTCTAGCCTGGACGCAGGGCGAGGTACGGCCTCTAGCCTGGACGCAGGGCGAGGTACGGCCTCTAGCCTGGACGCAGGGCGAGGTACGGCCTCTAGCCTGGACGCAGGGCGAGGTACGGCCTCTAGCCTGGACGCAGGATGAAACACAGTTGGGCATGGATGCATACAGGTTCCCTATGGTATCCTGCAGCACATTTGCCCAGAGTTGTTACAGCTGGGCCTCTAGATCCTGCACACTTGTAGGTTGGTGAAGCTCGTGTCCCCACTAATCCCATAAATGCTGGATCAGTGATGAATCTGGTGCCCAGTGGCCAAGAAAGGGTTATAATCTGGAGGAGACAATCCCAGGAAACCCTTCTGTGTGCGGGCAAGTATTATCCTGCTGAGAAATGCCAGTTGGAAGCCCGGTCACAACATTTATGAATTAGTCTTTTGTTTTTTTGTCAATAAGTAAACTAATATGCTGCAAATTTAGAAGTCGACTCTGCAGGTCAATTTCCACACGGTGTACATGACATTTTGAAAATTTCATCTCTTCAGCCGGCATTGTATTGCAGATTTTCTAAACAAACATCTACATGGAAAAGCCAGGCATGATGGACACCAGGCACAGGTACCAGATCTCTGACTGACCCCTAGTAAATAGACCATAGGAGCCCGTGATGGCTTTAGGGTAATTGGACCATAAATATGCTTTTTGACACTTAAGTGGATTGAGCTACACGTAAATTTGGGTCAGGTCATTTTGTTATAGGTGCGGCAACCAACGGGCCCTCCCCTCAGAGCAAAATAATACACTGCACAGGAGAAACCATTTTCCACCTTTTTGAAATCTCATCCGTCTGCCTCTAGAAGAACAGCGCACAATTCATTGTGATGGAAGATATTGCAACCTAAAAAGTGTATGAGGAAACCAAGTACCTGGGAGGTTGAGAAGAATCTCCATCCGCCCCCTTATTATTGTTAGAATGGAGGGAAGCACGGAGACCAAGGCCTAATCTTTAGGTTTCAGCGATGGATTGATCCCTGACGCCTGACCTCCCGGAGTGTCGCTATTTCAGCCAGCACTGGGCCCTCTACACTACCTTTAATGACCGTTATTAGCCCTTGAGGGAACGGCCTTCAGGGTCTGGAGCAGGAATGCTGCACTGCCGCAGTAAATGCTTTTTCAACCAGGGTACATTAACACAAACCATAAATTGCAACAGAAAAATCCACAAGTTATATATGGATTTAGACCCTACACACTGCAAAGACAGGAAATCTGCAGCATAAATTAAAAAAATTCATATAACTTTAGAATACACTGCCATGTGTGTATACATGTGAAATAGCATCTGACCATCATATCAGGGCTGTGGAGTCGGAGGCAATTTTGGGTACCTGGAGTCGGAGTTGGCAAAAAATGAACCGACTCCGACTAGATTTAAATTGGAAAAAAAAAAAGCAAGTTTAAATGTCCCAATTCACAAAAAGTTATAATTAATTACTGTATTTTTTGCCCTATAAGACGCGCCTAGGTTTTTGAGGAGGAAAATAAGAAAAAAAATATTTTGAACCAAAAGGTGTGCTTTTGAACTAATGGTAGTCTGTGAATGACACTGTTATGGGGGCATCTGTGGATGACACATATAAAGCATCTTATCTTATGTGTCACCCACAGATATCCCCCATAACAGTGTCCCTGTGTAGTGAATGCGGGCCAGAATCTGTTTCTGTAATGGCAGCGGGGGCCGGTGCCCGCTTCATTCATAAAGTGGGCGGAGCAGGCGCCTGACGTAGTGAGTTACGCTACGAGCGCCCACCCGGCCTCCTGATGCCAAGAAGTTAGTAGTAAGTAGTACAGCGCTAGATTTAAGATGATTGGAATACTTTACCGTATACTACAGTGAGCGGGGCCCGGTGTAGTAGAATACAGTGACTGCACGAGCCCCGCTGCCATTACAGAAACAGATGCTGGCCCCGAGCCCCTCCTGCCTCTCAGCCTATTCACCGGACAGTCGCAGCATTCGCCCCCCATAAGACACACTATTTTCCCCCCCACTTTTGCGAAAAATACGGTACTTCTCTACTGTAAGAATAAAAGGCCAATGCATGCAAAACGAACACGTTAAGTGACCATGAAGAAGCTTTTCATATGCTTCACTATATGGCACGCAACGCACAGTTAAGGAGCAGCAATACTTATACTTTCCATTGTGTTGTGTTCCGCTGTTACAGGGAACGCAACGCCCATGGTTAGCCTAGCCTCTCACTGATAAGTAAATATGTTTTTTGCAGGACTAGTGACACTTGTATCAGTGACGGGAATGGATGGTCAATAGTTCAAGACTGAAGCTGTAAACCATTTGAAAAACTGCTGTCATTCAGCTAAAGCTATAAAACCTTGTAAACTCAGATTGTTAGCTTAAAGAGGACCTTTCATCAGAATCAAGTATGTAAACTGAATATACATACATGGAGAGCGGCGCCCAGGGACCCCCTGCACTTACTATTATCCCCGGGCGCCGCTCCGTTCTCCGGTGATAGCCTCCGGTAAAGTCATAGTTAGGCTCCACCCATTTGAGCCTGCCGTCATCTCTTTCTCCTATGCTGTAGCGCTGGCCAATCGCAGCGCTCAGCTCATAGCATTGCTAAGAGCTGAGCGCTGCGATTGGCCAGCGCTACAGCATAGGAGAAAGAGACGCCGGCAGGCTCAAATGGGTGGAGCCTAACTATGACTTTACCGGAGCCTATAACCGGAGAACGGAGCGGCGCCCGGGGATAACAGTAAGTGCAGGGGGGTCCCTGGGCGCCGCTCTCCATGTATGTATATTCAGTTTACATACTTGATTCTGATGAAAGGTCCTCTTTAAACATGACTATGGGATTCTACTAGGGAAATCATGTTTTACAATAAATGCCCCTTCCCCTGCCCCGTCCTGAATCCCCCCCACTGCCCGATCTTCAGCAGAAGATCCGCACACAAAGGAGAAGGCAGAGGCTTCCTGGGCAGTAGTTCTGTGGTAATGACATGTATGTTGCCTTTCTTTCCTTCAAGGAATGTATAAAATACATTTGCATATTAAATGCAGAGGAGTCAAACCATTTATCTACCGACTCCACAGCCCTGCATCATATAAAGCTTTTATTCAGCATATTTTTAAGTAACTCTCCCACTGCAGGATATAGAGATACATATATCTAATTCTTCGTTCTCTCTGAACTTGTGGGTTTAGACTAGCAACTATGATGTCTCCTATAGACTGCACAAGGAGAAAACAAGAGATTCTGCTAACACGCTCTCACTCAGAAGGACCATATAGGACATGATGAGCAGTAATGATGTAAATAAAGCACTTTGTTAGAAAACACTGCTAGCTGCAGCTGCCTCTCACTCCTTCTCCCCTCCCTCTCCATACCCTTTATGCACAGCTGTGATCTGATCCTTTAGGGAGAGATTTGGCAGAGAATTAAGAAGTTAGTTTAGGTGTTAGAGAAAAAAAAAAAAGCTAATATTTGGAGGAAGAGGCAGCTTTCTGTTTCAAAGTTTCTTATTTTCACTTGTACTCTTGATTTATGCAGTTAGTGACCATTTAAAATCTGCACCACAGGCAAATTTGCACTACAGATTTTTCTGCAGCTTGTGAAGGACATTTCTAAAACAGCATCCGCTTTGACAGCGACTGGGAACATACTTTTAGAACCCCTTTAGTCTGGCTCCATAGAGGATATAAAACGTGCAAGATATTCACTCTGAAGTTGCCCCGGAACTAGAGTCCCCCAACCCCCTTGATTGACAGGGCCAGACATGTCACCCCAGCCCCATCAATCTCACTCCTGGGAGCACAGTGCAAGTGGAGGGGGATCTACTGCTGCTACCCAAGCAGTGCAGGTGCTGACTGTGCATGCGCCACCCCACTTCGCAGGTAGTAGCTGCATATCCTCTGTGCTTGTACAGCTACCCAGAGGAGACATGAGACTGACAGGGCCAGCCCATTGCTGCTGAAGAAGCTTTTTTTTTTTTAAAGACATCCAATTGTACAAATGTTTTCAACCACTGCATTTTTAAAGCAATATGCAGTATTTTTAGCATAATAAAACCTTTTTTGTTTTAAATGAATACAGTCCCTTCTTACTTCCCTTGCAGGAGTCTTCTCAGCTACACCGCCTTGCTATTACAGAGGCTCTGCTCCTTACTGATAAGCAGGGTAGTAGACAATTTCCATTGGCTACCCTGCAGTGGACCAATGCTCACTATGCACTGGCTGTGGTGAGAGTGACTGAGCATGTGTGACCAGCAGTGCTCAGCCCATTAGATGGACAAGCACATTTCTATATGCTTTGAGCACACTGTTACACTGTGCTTCATAAAGTAAAGATCAGAACTCTTCATTGGATTGGTTTTTAAATGGTGAACAAGCTTCATTTTTATGATCTATGCAAAGAGTATGCAACTTACTGGTTGGACAACTCCTTTAACTGGATCCCAGTTGCGATACAAGAGACAACCCGTGGATAGGAGTGTCGTCGTTTTCGAATAATGCAAAACTTTCTGTATACATCTAATGAATGGTTTCACAAAACTAACGCTCAGGTTGCCTTCGTCCCTCTTAAAAAGGGGTTTTACGCTTTCTCCAGGAGCGCAGGTGTAATTACAACTCCTGCCCCATGCACTTAAACAGTACAGAGCAATTCCAGAGAATGGGATGGAGGAGCTGTAATTACACCTTCTCCTCGCTACAATGTCAATGGAGGGCAGGTAAACAGTGAAGAGAATGCAGCATTCGCAGGAGCTCTGCGATCTCTTTATACAGATTATCGGTAGGGTTGCCGGGAGTCAGACCACCTCCAATCTGACATTGAGGACTCAGGGAGAATTCACACATGCGTATGCATTTTGTGGGACTGCGACGCATCTGTTTTTTTTGTGGATTTATTCTAACAATACCTATCCATGTCTTTTTTGCAGGACTGCAGAATGTATAAATGGATGTGGACGGTGCACAGTGTGCTGTCCGCGTTGTATTGCGGCCCTGTTAAAATGGATGCATCTTCATCCAGTGCACAAAAATGCAGATCATCTGATGCGGACCAAAAATACAGTTGTGCACATGAGCCCTTAGCCTGAGGATAGGCCATGAATATGGCAAAAGCAGAAAACCCCCTTTAAGATGTCTGATGACAAGTGGACAGTAAACTCTTAAGGGGGGGGGGGGGGAATAAAACAGTCAATGCAGCAAATTATTTAACTTAAGTCTTTTTCATACAGAAGAAAGACAACATAAAAACAAAAGCCTAAAATAGTTAAATAGAATATGTACAACCAAATCAAAATACACCTTACCAGAAAATATCAGGGGAAGAGGGAGAGGGGAGCAGAGGACGTTACAAAGACTTACACACTGCATTTTGGAAGCTGAAAACTGCAACATAAGGACTTAAGAAAATGGTGAAATATTTTCAGAGGAACAGACAACCAAAAGGTATAATAAACGCGTTTAGTTTTGCAGCAGAGGAAGGATGCAAGACCCGACAAACTTCAGGAATAATGCCCTCACGTATAAAAAGACAAGGAGCAGATAGGCAGAAATAAAAATGGTTAAAAATATTGTCATCTTCGTGACCGATTGTCATCGGTGCCAGGCAGCAATGTGCGCCAATCCCCCCCACGGAACAGCGTGCATGCTCCAGCACCATCTTATTGCTATGAACCAGCAGGAATGGAGAAATAAAGGATCATATAGTAACTTCTCCTGTACAAAGTATTAACAAAACTTACATTTTTTTCAAGAAAAAAAAAAAAAAAAAAGCAGTGCTCATTCAAATAGTGCGGCCTTAAAGGGCCACTAAACCTAAAAGGAAACGGCTGAAAACAGATAAACTGCACAAAAAAATTGGAGAGATTAAAGTTTACTCCGCCTTTGAACTATTAACATTATTGGCATTACAGCCAAATTTTCAGAATGGAAGAGGGGAAGAGCGGGGAAAACAGTTCAGAAGTCGCCTCTACTGGGAGCTAGAGGTACTGCAGGTTAGTTGTGTAGTGTCACAAAGGTCTTCAAGGACACGAAAAGCTTATTGCTGTGAGAAACAAACAGGATAACAAGAGCTCTGCAATCCCATTTACAAGTGTAAAACTTCAGTAGGTGCGACATTGGCAGATTTCAGTTTGTGCCGTGATCCCCGGGTTACACAGCAGCAAGCTACAGAACTAGCAGTGAGGTCCTGTTCATGTGCTTATTACACCTCACAAATCCAACATACTGGAGTTCAGTGCAAGTCTAGAGGCCGGCGCTCCACGAGTCACATCGGGGGTCTGGCTGATCTGTTCGGGTCAATACTTGCTTGTGCTTTTTTCTCCTCTTCAACAATTTCATCAAATATGTCCCTGGAGGGAAAGAAAAGACCAAGGACTTCAGGCAGGGACTAGCTAAAGAAGAATAAAAAACAATTTCTAGGATTTTTTTAGGGTCCATTTACACGTCGGCAATTCCGATCTTGTCCGCAATTGCAGACAAAAATAGGCATTTTCTATTAAGTGCCGGTGATGTCTGTGTTTTGCGGATTCATGGATCCGCAAAACACACACGGACGTGTGAATGGACCCTAAAGAGAAAATTAAAAATAGTTTGAAGGTGGAAAAAAAAAAAAAAAAAATGATACTTACAAATCACTAAAAACTTTTTTTTTTTTAGCCTTTTGACCAATAGATTGCTGCTCTGTCCACTACAATGTTCACGGCGTACTGTAGTTCCGGAAAAGGAGCTACAAACAGCAGGATCGTGGAGGTGCGGGTTGTCCGATCACTGCTGATCAGCCAGTGATGGCATAACCTGAGGTTGGACAATCCCTTTAAAAGGGATTCTGTCACCAGGATTAGGTCTATAGAGACGTTCATGTTATAAATATACTCGTGTTACTGCCATCAATGATTTCACACAGAAGACAAACCTATATCAATTTTATTCATACACTAATTACCTTACTAAGGAGCTGTCCCCATCGCCGGTGGAGCCCAGCTGCACCCTTCTCCTGGAGCCCAGCACCGCCCCATATCCAATAATGCCCTCTTTCCAGCCTTTAGGTCACTGCACAGAAGCGCCGTAGTCCCGCGCTGTCTTTCCCTGTGCTGGCACTGCGCAGCCTCAGGGAGTGCAAGTGTCCGTGCACGGACGTCACTACCCAGAAGCGCAGTAATCCCACGCGGTCTATTTTCCCTGTGCTGGCAGCAGCCTCAGGAAATGCACGTGTCCATGCGCGGGATTACGGCTCTTCTGGGCAGTGATGTCGGGGCTGGAAGGAGAGCATTATTGGATGTGGGGCGGTGCTGGGCCACAACGGCAATAGGGGCAGCCCCTTGGGCTCCTTAAGGTAATTAGCGTATCAATAATATGTTGTTGTTTTATTAAATATAAAACTAAATCAATCATTGATGGCAGTCACATGTATATTTAATGCATGCAGGAGGAGACCCAACTGCACATATGAACGTCTCTATAGGCATTATCCTGGTGAGAGAATCCCTTTAAGGTCCAAGGGGATTGTGATGAATGTATGATTCCTGGGGGTCCTCAATTCCCATGACCGATTGGAGCAGTGGTGTGTGTGAGACCACCACTGTATTTATGGTCTATGAAACTGCTGAATACAGTGCTTGGTTATCTCCAGCAGCCCTTTAGAATTGCATGAAGCCATTGTAAGGCATATGAACTACTGGTCTATTCACACAGGGGACTCCTGCTGTTATAAGTGGGGGTCCCACTAGTAGTGTGCAGATTGCTTTAAGGGGGAAAAGACATCACATAGGGGTGCAGCTCAGGTCCATTTATGTATCTAAGGAAAGTCTTACATTATCCCACCATATTTCCTTATTTTAATGCATCACATGCCCCAGTAAAGCTCACTGTGTCCAGGCTTTGAATATGATTGGTGGACTTTATTTTATGTTTATATATTTTTGTAATGAAGTGCTCCCCAAAAGCGAAGAGACTTTAATGACTTTCCCATAAAACTGAAACTGCCATATCAGTCCTAGTTACAACGGAAAACAATGACCCAAGCAGCATAGTCATGCGACTAGTCACCCTACGATTACAGGGATCATGCATAACGCACAGATAAGTGCTGTCTATAGAGTGATCAATAAGTGAATGCCTTGCCGTTTCGAACAGCCAGACACCCAACCCATGGCGCTGTAGAATAATGCCTACTAATGACTGTTGTAAAATGACGCATTGGCGGTCATTAAGGGTGCATATTCTAGTTCTGTCAATCAGGGTCATCACCGAACTATCCACAGACCATGAATGAATATAAATCTGCATAATCTTGAGGTCATGTGATGTACCAGATGTGACCATTTCTTCCTGTTCTTGTCATTATTGAAGCAACCTACAAATCCACAGGCCTAGATGAGCGAGATTTACACTTTTATTTATGCCCTGCATCTGAGTTTATGGAGTTAAAAGCTTTGAAAAGACCCTAGTACCCACTTGTGCATATAGAAAAATATATAGCCGCTGCGATCCCGGTCATGCTGGACGGTGCCCTCTTGAGTCTTCGACACAGCCAGGTCATTGTATGTTAACCATGCTTGTTTCTTGATATCATACACATCACTGATGTAGTGGCCTGAAAAAAAAAAAAAAAAAGAGAATGGGAGAGAATTACAGATCCCCAAAAACCATCCACTGTAAAAACAATACAAAGGATCTCTGGGAAAGAAATGTTTCATACCAGAGGATGAGGAGCTTCCGATGTGGCTGACGACGCTGACCAGACGATAGGAGTGCGACAGTTCTCCAGTCTGCAAGTCAACAGCACAAGGAGCATTAAACACAAGCTTTCCAGTGATAAAAAAATAAATCCATTCTTAATGGACACATGAACAGGGAGGAGACGTTACCTCTGCATTTTTCTTCAGCTCCTCAGCTTCCTCCTCTGTGTACTCCATGTCTAGAACATCTTCATTTCCAGAATCCTCATCAGACATCATCCCATCCAGCAATGAGCTATTAAACTCTGTATCCAGAAATAGGACAGCAACAGATAAATGACACTTCAAGGTACAATGAAAAAATTTTACACTCACATTTCGATGCCAGTTTGGACATTAGCCGACTTTCAGGGCCATGTTGGTAACTACATGTCAGCATCTAGCAAGCATTTAACTATTTCCCCAAGTCAACTGATAACTGTAGGGAGGTAACTATAGGGAGAAACCTGTTCTTCAGAAAGAAAAAAATCTCTAAACACTTGCAGGCCACTCGATGTCTTAAAACGACAGGGCTGGTCTGCATACAAGTTCAGTAACTGGCAGGGAATCTTATCGCAGCGATTCCGTGAGTAGGGGGTTATCTGCAGAGTCTTAGACGTGGAACTGGGGAAAATGAGCCCGATGAGGATAGGCTATCAATATAAAAATCCTGGACAACCCCTTTAACATTTCTATAATTAGCTCATTTTACTTTACATGTATTTAGTTTGTGTTGTAAATGAAAAAGCGTAAAGTAATCTGAATATTTCACATTCATTCTATGTGGCCGGCATGTACAGAGGTAAAGCTGCATCACCTTGTAAGCTCAGTTCTGTCGCTCTTTTCAGTTCATCATCTTCTCTTAATTCTCGAGCCTCCTGTGATCATAAGCGGGAAAAAAAATAAAAAAAATGTAAAAGTAAAAAAGTTAATCGATCAATTTGTTCCATTATCCAGACGGCAGGGATAATCTAACAACTGTGATCATGCAGAGGTGTATGCACAAGAGTCTTTACAACATGGAAGTGCATTGAAAGCAATGGGAATGTTACAGCAGAATTCTAAACTTTTGTGCACAACTGCACTTAAATGTGTAGGTCTGACATAGGGCAAAAACGTGTCGGGAACAGAACCTAAGCAGACCTACTTGCAAGGAAGGTGCTTCAACATAAAACTACTGATCTCACTTGTTCTTGGAGAGATTGTGCCAAAGCCTGCTGCAGCTCCAGCTCCTCTCGCTCTCTATCCAGCTCACGCTGCATCCAGTCCATGTCATTCTGGGAGCCATCCGGGGTCTTGTTCTCTTTATTTTCATCAAAGTCCTTGGCCAGGTCACTATACTGAGCAGCACCAGGAACGGCTAAAGAGAGGTCATATTATTGTAGCATATAGTTAAGATGAAATGCAGAGCACAACATGTAACCTGACTTCCTATGATGAATCTTTTATGTACAGATGAACTTTATAAAATACTGTGAGGTATTAGCAATTCAAAAGGCTAAAATCTTTTCGTTAACACTTTGGAGAATGGGTTTTAAACCCATGCCATTATAAATGTACAGTTCGTGCTTAAAGATCCTGCTTATTCAGACTTGCATGAGCTAGTCAGATGCTGGACCCTGGAAAGACAAAAGCAGTTTATAACCGCAAGTGTTTTCTCTTCTGCAGTCTACACAGCATTCTGTAAATGCAATGCAGACAGGAGGACCTGCAATGTCAATGCCTCTATTAGACACAGCAGTCAGAGGACCACTGGGTGATCTTGGCACTGCAGAGCCATTAGCAAAGATCAGATCTGCCAGTGATCAACATCACCACAGTGGGTGGTTTACGCCTGGGAATAGGTTTCTATAGATTCCCCAGTTAGTGAAAAACAGAGGCAAAAAATATGTAAAGTGTTTGATCACTAACTAAGCTGAAGAGACACATAATTTCTCCCCATCCTTTGGATTCTCTTCCTCTATAGTCTCCATACCTTCAACGGTTTCTTGCATCTCATCATCACCAAATCCAGTATCCGGACTGCTCGCCAGTTTCTCCTCTTCTTCGTTGTTGGTATCTTTTTTGGTCATTTCCAGCACAGCCGCCATCAGTTCGTCATCGTTCATTTCATCAAAGCTTGTATCAGCAAGCTCTTGACATTTCACGCTTTCTGAATTTGATTTCTAGAGAGCGAATATTAAATAAAAATTTTTTTTTAATCAATTCTGTTCGTTTTTTTATAAAAGGAATATATGGAAATGTCAACATGTCCAGTCAATATCTAGAGACATATTGAGAGATTAATTGGCCAGACAAAAACGGAAATATGCAACTCGTCCCTATATGTAAAAGTCAGTTTCACAAAGGCTCTTCTAATAAAATGGACCCCCATTCCTTTACCCCTTGTGCTGTATGCTTTTATTCCTCCTCCTAGACCGAAGTGACTGCTAACAGCGATAGTTAGATTATTTTATGTTTTTAGGGCTGCCTTACGATTCAGACTATTGTACACATCTCAGCATAGTCTTTGAAAATCATTTGTTTTGGATCAGTCAAGTTAATGACCAAGTTCGGTTGATGGTTCCAGCAATATCTCGTAGTTCTTACCTTGTCCAGGTATTCAGGCGGAGAATCTTTACCCATACTTATTATTGCTTTATGGTTTACGACATTTCTCTTTAGGGGCTCATCATCACTTTCAGAATCTAAACAGAGGGACAAATTGCTCGTGGATTTCAGGCTTTGTTTTCTGCTTAGATAAAAATGGAAAAGAGTTTTAGACAATGGTCACTGCAATACTTTTTTTTTAGCTTCAATAATTACAGCGGCACCAAATTTCAATGTGAATAATGAGCTGGTGTGCACACGTTGGTGAAGCCCACGTACAATGAGGGAACTTTGCTTCAATCATCACTGAACCCCAATGCAATTCTGTGCTGATCACACGGTAAACTACAGTCCCAACAGGGGTTGCCCCATGATTAAATATTAGATTACTGTATGAACAGTCTCCTGCATCTAGATAATGCCATTACATGCTTGTTATGGCTCCTCCTGCTGTGGAAGAAAGTCCAGGGAGAGGACCACAAATACAGCAATATCTAGACAAGTACATTTTTGGTAAAATGACTTAAATTGAAAAATTGTTATATTATCTAGTAGATCTATTAAGTTGTGGTACAACCAAACAGTAATAAGAGATTCTTAATATGGCTGTTTTTGACTATTAGCGCAGCTGATCCATTTCTTCATTTTATTTATAACCAAGTAGTCGACATTTCTTGTGGACACTTAAGTAGTAATAAATCCTATTATTTAACTAGGTCTATTTAAAGGAATGAGGATTAATCAGCACAGGATGCTGGACTGATTTAAAAACCCAAAAAGGATGGACATTCAATTTCATGTAAAAATTCCACCAAAGGCTCAACTCCACCACTCAATCTATATTCAGAAAGTTGTAGTGCCATACCTGACCGCTGTAAAGAGGCTGCCGACACTGCAGGAATTCACCATCTGTGAGGTTTTAAGTGGTCTCAAATTCCTGCATTACAAGAGAAAACAGTGATAAGAAGCAAAGTCATTCCTTTCTAGAGCCAAGGTGAAAAATAAAGATATTGATGATAAAATACACAGTAACAACTTCTGAATATGTATACAGCATATCATCCTTAAAATTTTGAAGTCTTTCAGAAAAAAATAAAAAAAGGGGGGGGGGGGAGGTCAAGTGTTGAGGGGGTTATGATCTGGATTGAACCCCTTTTCTGGGATGCTGTTTTTAATATGACTCTAGGGCTGCAGTAAACTATTATTTTAGAAATACTCAGACCCCCAACCATCAGTCCAACACCCTTTGTTCCCCCTTGTGCGATCAGCCCAAGTGCATCAGTTCCCCCTGTGCTCTCCCCCACCCCCCGTTGTGCCAGCAGCTTCCCCCCCCCCCCACTCCTCCTGAAAGCAAGAGTGCACAGCATCATTGGTTGCTATGACGCCGTGCACTCCGGGCACCCAGCCTTAGTCGCACCAACTTACCTTTCCAGCAGGGGCGCCGCCGACACTCCACCATTCCACGCTGCTTACACAGAGTGTCAGGTCACAGTGTGCGTAGGTCAGTGTAGCGCGGGACCATGGAAGGCCCCCTGCTGGAAAGGCGAGTATTCCGCGAGCAGCGGGAGACCATGGAGCGGGAGTAATAGCAGGTGCTTCACTCCTGCTCCGTGGTCACGTGACAAACGAATCCTTGATGCAAAAAAAATATGCAGAGGATTTTTTTGTCGAATTACTCAATTTAGTCGAGTACTCGTTGCAGCCCTATATGACTCAATAAAAGCTTCAAGATTTTATGGTCCAAGTGCTGTTTACATCTTTAGACATTATAAAGCTCTGGAGCTGAGGTAGTGTCCATAGCGACTGGTGTGAATAGGATCAAGCAACAAGAGCGGTGAGCTGGACAGTGTGTCCAAACTTTGCTATATATCAGATAACAGTAATATTTTTTAAAAAAAGAAGCAAAAAATGATTTCTAGTTATACAATAAAGTGAAAAAACGCTACAGGAAACAAGTTACGAAGGCCAGGAATAAACCAAATTCCTAGTAATTCAGCAGACAAGCAAAAATAATGTTATCCCTAAAAGAAAAATCCAAGTTGAGACATACGCTGCTGCCTGTGTACTGTAGCCCAGCGGCACTGGGGGCCTTGTGCCTTCTGTACAGTGCGATGACAGAGTAAGGTAACGGGGAATGGTGACTTGTTGGCCAACTTTGTTATTGAGTGACAGCGCCACATTAAAACTGTAACGTTTAAGGTGAAGAATTAAGACCCTGCAGAAAAAAAAAAAAAGTAATACGTGAATATCCAAAAAGAACACAACGCTCAACCAAATTCTAGTTTACTGCACAACATAAGTATTACGTGCCTGGGCAACCGGCTAAACTTGTGTATTACAATGGCTGACTTTCCACTGCACTTCTCACAGGAATATTCCAGGTCTTCCTTCTGCAAATACAAAGCAACTTAATATAACTTCATATTTTAAGTATTTTTATTTTTTATTTTTTACAAAAATCCAAGTTAACCAGTCAAATGTTGTAATATGACATGATGCGTTCAGTAATAAATGTATTAATAGTGGTTGAAAAGTGTATTACTAAAGAGGTTTTTCACAACTTAAAAATAGTGGCTGTGCTTGGTATTGAAGCCCAGGTCCATTTACCGTACTTAATTTACCAGCACATAAGCCGTGTGACTGATGGATGTGACATCACAGGCCAAGGAAGAGGCTGCAGCCCTTTCTAACAGCTGATTGGATGGAGTGTCATGAGTCAGACACCCATCAATCTGATACTGATCACCTTCCCTGTGGATAGGTAATCAATATCCAAGTCCCAGAATACTCCTAACAGCAGGAACCAGAGCTAGCTTCATATAGAGTATTTTAAAAGGGGTTGTCTGGGACTGCATCATTTCTAACAAGTGCTGGAAGCCTACCTCCCCTACTGAAAGGATCATACCTGCTCCCTCCTCATCTCCCTCTTCTGGTGAGGGGTTTCTTTCCTTCCTCCCTAGTATGAACATGCTCACCGGATCCTCTTCAGCCAACCGCTGGCTTCAGCAGTGATGAGGATTAGGTGACCACGCTTATGCCAGAGAGAGGGAGGAGAAAAAACACCAACATCCCAGAGACTGGAAGATGGAGACAAGGGAGCAAAAAGAGGACTGGAACCGCAGGGAGCAGGTAAGTAAGATCCTTTCAGTAGTAGAGGCAGACTGCCGGCACCTGCTAGAAATTATATATTTCTGGACAACCCATTTAACCCCTTAGGGACTGGGCTCATTCACCTTAAGGACCAGGCAATTTTTTTGCAAATCTGATCAGTGTCGCTTTACGTGGTGATAACTTTAAAACGCTGTGACTTATCCAGGCCATTCTGAGATTTTTTTTTGTCACATATTGTACTTCATGACACTGGTAAAATGGAGTAAAAAAAAAAATTCATTTTTATTTATAAAAAATAAAAATACCAAATTTACAAAAAAAAAAATAGAAAAATTAGCAAATTTTTAAGTTTCAATTTCTCTACTTCTATAATACATAGTAATACCTCCAAAAATAGTTATTACCTTACATATTATTACCCCATATGTCTACTTCATGTTTGGATCATTTTGGGAATGACATGCCATTTTATTAGTTTTTGGGGACGTTACAAGGCTTAGAAGCAAGTCTTGAAATTTTTCTGAAATTTTCAAAAATCTACTTTTTAAGGACCAGTTCAGGTCTGAAGTCACTTTGCGAGGCTTACATAATAGAAACCACCCAAAAATGACCCCATTCTAGAAACTACACCCCTCAAGGTATTCAAAACTGATTTTACGAACGTCGTTAACCCTTTAGGTGTTCCACGAGAATTAATGGAAAATAGAGATACAATTTAAAAATTTCACTTTTTTGGCAGATTTTCCATTTTAATATTTTTTTTCCAGTTACAAAGCAAGGGTTAACAGCCAAACCAAACTCCATATTTATGGCCCTGATTCTGTAGTTTTACGACCACATATGAGGTGTTTCTATAACTACTGTACAGGCACACTGCAGGGCGCAGAAGGAAAGGAATGCCATACGGTTTTTGGAAGGCAGATTTTGCTGGACTGTTTTTTTGATACCATGTCCCATTTAAAGCACCCCTAGAGTAGAAAATCCCAAAAAGTGACCCCATTTTGGAAACTACGGTATAGGGTGGCAGTTTTGTTGGTACTAGTTTAGGGTAAAAGTTTAGTTTTGCTCTATATTACACTTTGTGAGGCAAGGTAACAATAAAATAAAAATATGTTTTAGTGTCTCCATACTCTGAGCGCCATAGTTTTTTTCAGTTTTTGGGCGATTATCTTGGGTAGGGTATGATTTTCGTGGGATGAGATGACCGTTTGATTAGCACTATTTTGGGGTGCGTATGACTAATCGCTTGCCATTACACTTTTTGTGATGTAAGGTGACAAAAAAATAGCTTTTTTTACGGTATTCACCTGAGGGGTTAGGTCATGTGATATTTTTATAGAGCAGGCTATTACGAACACGGCGATACCTAATATGTATGCTTTTTTTAATTTAAGAGTTACACAATATTTTTTGGGCCCCCCCCCGCGCATTGTACCCGGGTGCCTGCTCAATGATTTGAGCAGGCACCCAGTTCCGATCACCGCCCGCGATCGGAAATACATAGGACGTACAGGTACGCCCTGTGTCCTTAAGTACCAGGACATCAGGGTGTACCTGTACGCCCTATGTCCTAAACAGGTTAAGGTTTCCCATTTCTAGTCTGAACATATTTCCATCAAATGACAAAATCATAATTTTAATTCTGGAAACTTACCCGGAAAAAGAGGTCAAGGGAATCTTGTATGGACCTTGAGGGAAACAGTTTTTTTCTCCGAGGAAGGTCAATTGACAGATCGTTAAACTGCTCACGCTTTATGACCTTTTCGCCACACCTGATTACAAGGAACATGAGTTATTCTAAAAATAAATCAGTATATAAAGACCTGACATATTAAAATCCCCAATAACTGTATTGGAAGCTAACATGCACACAATATCTGTAAAAGGGTATACACATCTAGTAAATCCATTTCAATGTTTTCATCCAATATGGCGCTTAGCAGTTGGGTGCAGTTTTCCGAAGTGCCTCCTATCATGCCCTCTTCCTTGTTTTTGATTAAACTATTCGTTGTCAAGGATTATGGTCATTGCTGTAATCTAGCATCAGTGGCTGCGCTTGCACAGTGTTCTCTCTAGATGTTCTGACTGGTGGCCATCTTGAGAATGTACATACTCTTGTGCTGCAGCTCCCAGCCACCACTCTGCGTCTTCATAGCTTTCAATGGGACAGTTACAGGACATGTGCAATAGCCATTCAGCAGAGGTCAATGTGAAAAATGCACATACAAGCAGTTGGCACAATGATGTAATTGTACTAGCATTCGCCTATAATGTCATTCAAAAATAAAGTGTCTCAGCACAGAGGTAAAAAGCTCCAGCGCAGCTGAAGACATGAACCAGGGAGGTGAGAATCCCTAAACAATTTCTGACTAAAGAGATGTTGCACTTACATTTTACATATTATTGAATGCTGAGCTTCAAACTCGAAATTGAAAATCACTGGACACGTGTAAACATGAGTGGCAGCAATGTCATCAGCAGTTTTGCCACCAGCTCGGTCTTCTCCAGAAGACTGTTCTGTCTTCCATGCTTTATTCAGTTTTGCCATGTCTTCCTTTAGCTGATCAAGGCACTGGCTCAAAAATTCATGGGCATCCTAAAAAGAAATCACATTAAAATGTTGCCTAATGTAAACCTAAACCCGCACTAGCAAAGGTAAGCAGTATATCTTAAAGGGATTGTCCGGGTTCATAGCTGAACCCGGACATACCCTTACTTTCACCCCGGCAGCATCCCTGAGGCGAGCATCTCATGCTCCGATGCGCTCCGCTAGATCGCGTAAAAACTTCCACACTGCTGGGCAGAAACTTCCGCCCGGCAGGGTGTTCGGTGACGTCACCGGCTCTGATGGGCGGGCTTTAGCACTGCCCTAGCAGTTTTACTGGCTAGGGCAGCACTAAAGCCCGCTCATCAGTGCCGGTGACGTCAGCGGAACTCCTAAAAATGCCTAGGTGAAAATGGAGGTATGACCGGGTTCAGCTCTGAACCCGGACAACCCCTTTAATTCAGTGTAACTACAGCCAAAAGAGAAAACTTGCTCCAGTATGTGCAGTCTCTCACAGGCACCTTTAGCATCTAAGACAGGAATTAGAGGTCCGACAACTACCACTGTCAGCCATATTAGCTCTTTATAAGGCCTTGCCTCCCATTCCTCAGAGTTTATGGGCAAAGAATCAATCATGTTTCTATGAGAACTTGCACCAGATCTTAATGAGGTTTTCAATTCTTATGAGATTAGATCTGTGGGACTGAAAGCAATCCTGAATATGATGGGACACAGCCCTATTACAGACACTGCACAGCAGCACCCTGACCACATGCTGTGAAAGGAAAAGCAGCAGTTTCATTCAAGTGGTTGGGCAAAGCTGCAGAGGAAACACTTTGAATCAGAGCTGCATCCCCTTTATTCTCAGGATGAGTCATAAAGTGGCATAACCTATTGAAATGCAATCCCTTTATAAGATGGAATATGAGAACACCCTAGATCAGGCATGCTCAACCTGCGGCCCTCCAGCTGTTGCAAAACTACAACTCCCAGCATTCTCGGACAGCCTACAGTTATCCACCTACAGCAGGGCATTGTGGGAGTTGTAGTTTTACAACAGCTGGAGGGCCGCAGGTTGAGCATCCCTGCCCTAGATGTTTACTAGTTATCAAAAATCAAAAGGATACATCTGCAATGGTGATGTCTACTGTACTTACATTCTGCATGTAACCTGAAAACCTCTCGGCAGTGGCAGAGATGGCGCTCTTCACTTTCTTCAGCAGATCCCTCTTCATTTCTGCACTGCAAACATCTTTCTTGGCCAACAGAAAGGCAAATCGTCTGTAACACAGGACATCAATTCAACTTAAGTCAGATTAAGAATAAATGTTCAATTAGTCGATAACTATTCAGATACGTTTATTTCTCTTAATGAAAGACCCACCATACCTGATTAATGCATTCAGTGGAATTTTCTTGTAAGGAATACCTTGTTTGAGCAAGTCATTTGCAAAAGGCTGTAGTGAAAACAGCGACTGGAGGATTGAGTTCATGTAGCAGGTATTTCCCAAGTTAGAAAAACTGCAATATAATTATTGAAAGTAATGGAAAGAGGATAGAGACAGACAAATCACTTCGAAATATATTCAGCTTCACCGCAAACACTTTGCATAGTTATGAAGAGATCCCAATTACACCTTCAATTTTAAAGCTGTTGTCAGAGTTCAATAAAAACTTAGCCCCTGTAAATAGTCTAAAAAGGACTTAATCTTTTAAAAATATACCCACCCTGTTCTCCCTTGCTTCTTTCTGCATTGCGCTCTAGTCCCCCCTGTGGCTGTTTGTTTTCCTGGCTGCAATGGCGACGTTAAATGTACACAGTTCACCGATGCTGCCAATCAGTGATTGGCTGCACAGAACGTCGAAGCTGCAGCAAGGAAGATGGTCAGTGGTGGGGAGGGCTGGAGTTCAGCACTGGAAGAAGCAGGAGAGAAAAGGGACTAGCATCAGATCTTTTGTTATTTTAGACCATTTACAGGGGACGTTCACATTTTTTTGTTTTTCAACCTCTTACTTTTTAGAACTTACATTTTCAGAATTTATGTAAGTTAATCCTAAATTAATTTCTCATATTTTAAATAGATTATAGATTTGACCAATATAAGCAGATATTTTACCAACCCCTGCAATTGCTGAGGCTGTGTAGAAAGAACTCTCTGCTTGTTCCATCCAGCATAGTCTTGGTTTGGTCGCAGTTTCTTCGCTGACAAAAGATTGGACTGTGTTGGAAGAACTAGACTTCTTTTAGCTGAGGGGGGCTGGGTGGATCCAGGGGTCCTGTGGGTAAAATATATATATATTAATCAAAAAGAGGATTGGTCTACTTTTGTTTTTTTCTGCATGTCAAAAGCCCCACACAAAGTGTGGAGGCATCTTTAATGCAGCATAATATTTTTTGCTGCAAGCTATATGGACCATGAAGTGCTGTACACAAAAACTTACACGTCCACTAGTGCAAAATAATATCTTTAAAAAAAGTCACAGAAAATAATGCACTATAGCAATAGATGCAAACACAACATATGGGCTAAGCCCTCACTAACGATAAAATCTCAGACTCTTAGCCAATATATTTTGATCAAAACACATCTGTGCCCACCAACCCACGCCATGGTGGTCTCAGTCAGGCAGGTCCTATGCTAAACCTACCTATGCCGTTGGGCATCAACATTCAGAAGAAAAGACCCTGCACATATATAGTGTGTTGCACTAGTTACCTCTGTGTGCATCAGCAACCAATAATGTCATAAATGACAAACCGAAGGGAAATCTTTATATCTACAGCAAAATTTTACTTCAAGTTAAAAGAAGAAGCTAAGACGTAGATAACAATGCAAGAGAATATTCACCCAGGACTGGCAGAAGAATTTTCTGTGTGTCGAATTCTGAAGGATTTTGCAAAACTTATGTATGTGCAGCAGAAACCATCCCATTGGGATCTTTGATCATTGACCTTTCTGTAATAAATCTGCTGTGTGTACACATACCCCAAGACATAAAACCTGCTGAATGATATTTTATCTGAAAGTTACCTCTCTGGATATGAAGTTCCTAAGGAATAATCCTTTGGTGTCAATCGGCTGCTGTAAAAGGATGAGGACTGCAGCGGCGTTAAACCTAAAATTGAAAAAAAAAAAATGGGGGAAAAACCCCCCCCACTAACAATTAGTAACATATAGGGATAATAAATAATAATAATACGCTATGATCAAGAGTAATTTAAGGGGGTTTTACAGCTTTTGATAGTAATGACCTATCCTCCAGACCTGTCAATATCAAAAAGGTGGATTATCCCTTTAACCCCATAAAGGCAAGACCTGTTTGAGCCACAATAATGTGCCAATATTTTTTATTTTTGCCTCACCGCTTTTCAGCAGACGAATATTTAACTTTTTCACTGACACTGTTTTTTGAGGCCTTGTTTTATGTTGCTTGGGTCATACATGAATTACTGTATAATTGAAATTGTTTCTCCTCTACAAATACAGGAAAAAGCCATGTTGCATGAATTCTTTGTTATTACAATACGGTCATGCAGATACCTAATAAGCGTAGGTTGTTTTTCATTCAACGTATAAAGCAAGAAAATGTAATTTATAGTAAATATTTGTCTTTTGCAAAAAAAAATGATGCAGACTTTATTGGTTTAATTTATTCTTTTCGTTACATTTTTCAGCCCATTATAAAACGACTGTTTTAAAGCATTAGCATTCTTCTGTACAATACATTATGATCTGTATCTGCGCGATGCATATCCAGAGGCTCCTGTTAGGGCAACACAATGTGTTGTAAAAACGAGATTTTTGTATAACTTACCAGTAAAATCTCTTTCTCGCTCTTCCTTGGGGGACACGGGAAACCTTGGGTATAGCTCATCTCCATAGGAGGCGTGACACTAAGTGAAAGACTGTTAAGCCCCTCCTCCAGCAGCTATACCCTCAGCCTGGAGCGAGCGACTACCAGTTATGTGCCCAAGTAGTTAAAACAAAGGCAAGGATCAACCAAATTAACACCAACAAGTCAAAACTCCCGTCAGGGCAACCAAAACAATGGGTGGGTGCTGTGTCCCCCAAGGAAGAGCGAGAAAGAGATTTTACTGGTAAGTTATACAAAAATCTCGTTTTCTCGCCCAATTCCTTGGGGGACACAGGAAACCTTGGGACGTTCAAAAGCAGTCCACAAATAGGGAGGGACCACAACCCAAGATGAATTAAAGCACCATAGGCATTAAGGCACCACCGCCTGCAAGACCAGGCGGCCCAAAGCAGCATCCGCCGATGCATAAGTGTTCACCTTGTAGAACTTGGTGAAAGTGTGCAAAGACGACCAGGTGGCCGCCTTACACAATTGTTCCGCCGAAGCTAGATTCCGCTGAGCCCAGGAAGCCCCGACCGCTCTGGTAGAATGAGCGGTAACACCAAAGGGCGGTTCCCTGCCCTTAGCACGGTAAGCCTCAGCAACAGCCATCTTGATGAAGCGGGCAATAACCACTTTAGATGCCGCCAGCCCCCTGCGCGGACCCTCCGGAACCACAAATAGAGAATCCGAGCGCCGAAAGGGTCTAGTTACATCCAAGTAGATCCTCAGAGCCCTAACAACATCCAGACGGTGAAGATCCCGTTCCCGAGGATGAGACGGGGACGGGCACAGAGAAGGAAGGACAATATCTTCATTCAGGTGAAAAGCGGACACCACCTTCGGAAGGAAATCCGGAACCGGGCGGAGAACCACCTTGTCCTGGTGAAAAACCAAGAGGGGTTCTACGCAAGAAAGTGCCGCCAATTCAGACACACGCCGAAGAGACGTGATGGCAACGAGGAAAAAAACTTTGCAAGACAACAAGCGAAGGGAAACCCTGCGCAAAGGCTCGAAAGGAGAAGATTGGAGAGCCGTCAGCACAACATTAAGATCCCAAGATGGAACGGGAGCGCGATATGGGGGAGCATAGTGAGCAACCCCCTGAAGAAAAGTCTTAACTGGACCGAGCGGAGCCAGAGGTCGCTGAAAAAGGATCGAAAGCGCTGAGATCTGACCCTTTAGGGTACTGAGACCTAAACCCAAGTCCAGACCAGACTGCAAGAAGGATAAAATCGTGGGGAGAGAAAACCGAAGGGGATGAACATCTAAGGTCTCGCAGAAATTCAAATAGGCCCGCCAGGTTCAGTAATAAATCCTGGACGATGCCGATTTACGCGCACGAATCATGGTACGGACCATGTCAGCAGAAAACCCCCGCCGCGTTAGGACCGCGATTTCAATAGCCACGCCGCTAAACGTAGCGACCCTAAATGCTGGTGGAAGATCGGCCCTTGAGAGAGGAGGTCTTCTCTTAGAGGCAGAGGCAAGGGGGCGTCTGCCAGGAGCAACATAAGGTCGGCGTACCAAGGACGACGAGGCCAATCCGGGGCTATTAGGATCGCAGGCGTGCCCTCCGCCGCGATCTTCCGAAGGACTCGTGGAAGAAGAGGCAGGGGCGGAAAAACGTAGAGGAGAGAGAACTCCGTCCAGGGAAGGACGAGCGCGTCCGCGCCGTAAGCGTCCGGATCCTTGGTTCTGGCCATGAAGGTGGGGAGCTTGTGGTTGAATCTGGAGGCCATGAGATCCACGTCCGGACGACCCCAACGCAGGCAAAGAGACTCGAAGACGTCGGGGTGCAGAGACCACTCGCCCGGGTCGATAGTCGTCCGGCTGAGGAAATCCGCCGCCCAATTGTCCACCCCCGGGATGTAAATGGCCGAAATGGCTGGAACATGAATTTCCGCCCAGCGAAGGATTAGAGACACCTCCCTCATCGCCGCTGTGCTGCGAGTGCCCCCCTGATGATTTATGCATGCCACAGCCGTAGCATTGTCCGATTGGACACGAACAGGGAGACCCTGAAGCAGCGAAGTCCAATGCCGGAGTGAAAGGAGAACCGCCCTCAGCTCCAGAACGTTGATCGGCAGTTTGGACTCCGATGGAGACCAAGTGCCTTGTACGGACCGAGGAGGAAACACCCCCCCCCCCCCCAACCCCGCAGACTGGCATCGGTGGTAATCACCAACCAAGTTATCGGCAGGAAGGACTTCCCTTGGAGAGGGGTCCGTAACCACCAGAGGAGAGAGGAGCGAACCTGGGGGGGGGGGAAGGGGAAAGTGCTGATCCAGACTTTCCTGGGACTTGTCCCATGCGGACAGAATGGCAGTCTGAAAGGTGCGGGAGTGATACTGCGCGTAGGGGATTGCTTCGAAACAGGACACCATCTGTCCCAAGACCCGCATGCTGAACCGGAAGGAAGGATTGCGGTGGGTCAGAAGGCTCCGAACCGACCGATGAAGGAGCTGGCGCTTCTCTGACGGAAGCCGAACCTCCGCTGCATCTGTATCCAGCAGCATCCCCAGAAAGATCAGTTGCCTGGATGGAACAAGAGCGGATTTGGGAAGATTGATAATCCAACCGAACCGGCGTAAGGTTTGTAGCGAGAGGTCCACACTGGCGGATGTGAGTGACAGAGAGGGTGCCAGAGAGATCGCCCAAATATGGAAGAAGAAAAACTCCCCTGGAACGAAGTAAGGCGAGGACAGGGGCAAGGACCTTTGTGAAAACGCGAGGGGCCGTCGCCAGCCCGAAGGGGAGGGCAACGAACTGGTAGTGGTCGGACCCCACTGCAAAGCGCAGAAAGCACTGATGACACCGAGCGATTGGAATATGAAGGTAGGCGTCCTGGATGTCGATAGAGGCCAGGAACTCCCCTTTTTCCAGAGAGGCCACCACCGACCTGAGAGACTCCATCCGGAATCGCTGAAGACGAAGGAAACGGTTTAACCGTTTTAGATCCAGAATGGGACGAACCGAGCCTTCTTTTTTGGGGACCACAAAAAGGTTCGAATAGAACCCCTTGAATCTTTCTTCCATGGGAACCGGAGCGATGACCCCTTTGTCCAGAAGGGTGCGAGTGGCAGTAAAGAAATCGGCCGCCCCTTGGGGATCCCGGGAGCGAAAGAACCGAACTGGGGGGAGGGACGTAAACTCGAGTTTGTACCCGGAAGACACAACTTCGAGAGCCCAGGCGTCGGAGACGTGCGCCTACCAGAAGTCCCTGAACAGGAAGAGACGTCCCCCCCACCCGGGCGGGTGGGGGCGCACCTTCAGGTAGTGTTCTGCTTGGTCGCGGGAGGGCGAGCAGGCTGTGACTTGCGCCAGGAGGGCTGGGTCCGAAAAAAAGGTTTCTTACGTCTGTCTTGGACAGAGCTAGGGGATGGACCTGAAGAGGTGAGAGGTGCGGGAGCCCTGCGGGAAGACCTGAAGCGAGAAAAAGTGGGACGGCCTCGAGTGGTGGTCCTAGTCCTAGATTGAGGAAGATGCGTACTCTTCCCCCCCGTGGCTTCGGATATGATTTCATCCAAGCGGGTCCCGAACAATCGAGAACCAGTAAAGGGAAGGCCAGTAAGAGACCGCTTTGACGTGGAGTCCGCCGTCCAAACCTTTAACCAAAGCTCCCTCCTGGCCGAAACGGCCAGGGCAGACGAACGGGCTATGAGAGCCCCCGCATCAAGGGATGCTTCACAGACGAATTTGCCGGCTTGAACGATAAGTTGGGCTAGAGCACGGAGGTCCTGAATAGGGACGTCGGATTCAAGCTCCTGATCCAGCTGAGAAGCCCACTCTGAAACCGCTTTTCCAGCCCAAGCGGAAGCAAAGACCGGCCGGAGGGCGGAACCGGAGGCTGCAAAGATACCTTTGGTAATGGCCTCTATACGGCGATCCTCAGTGGATTGTAAGGAAGAGCCATCAGCAACGGGAATAGCCGTGCTTTTTGCCAAACGGGCCACCAGGGGGTCGACTTTGGGTGGTGACGCCCAGTTTGTAATGCAATCCGCCGGGAATGGATAACAGATATCCAACTTCTTAGGCGGGGTAAAACGGGCATCAGGGCGGGCCCAGGCCTTGGAAACCACCGACGAGAAGTCAGTGTGGAGGGGAAAAACTGCAGACGTCTGTTTTTGGCGAAAAAAGGAAACACTGTTTTTTTCAGAATTAGGAGGATCATCATGAATCTTAAAGGTATCACGAATATTGTTAATAAGATGGCCCACAGCAGAAGCCAGTTTTGAAGGCAAGGCCGAGTCCATATCACAATCTGAATCAACTAGTTCCCCTTCAGAGGGCATATCCTGAATCGAGGAAGGGCCCGACTGAGAGCGCACCCTTGGGACGGCTACATAGCCACCTCACCAGTCGACGTTTTCACCCTCAGTCCATCCAGCAGGGACGCCCCTTCAGCCACTGGCACCGAAGTGGCAGGAAGCTGGAGAGGGGCTTGCAGGCGGGCGACCCTTGTGCTGGCGGGATGCAGGGGAGCTGGGCTGCCCTGGTCCTCCTTTTCTTCTGTGGGGGAGGCAGCAGTGCGGATAGCCGGCACTGGCGCAGCTCAACCCCGGGAAAACAGAGAGGTCTTTGCGACTCTGTTGTCCCTGTTGAAAAAAGGAAAAAAGTTGAAAATAATAAAGAGAAAAAATAAAATCTTTAGCTAAGACAGCTCTGCAGTGCAGAGAGTGTCTTGCCTCCTTGACACTAAGCAAAAAACTGGTAGTCGCTCGCTCCAGGCTGAGGGTATAGCTGCTGGAGGAGGGGCTTAACAGTCTTTCACTTAGTGTCACGCCTCCTATGGAGATGAGCTATACCCAAGGTTTCCTGTGTCCCCCAAGGAATTGGGCGAGAAAGCAAGCTGTGTGCACAGACAGTCCTGGGGTCCGACTGTACAGGGATTTGCCAGGCCTAGGAAACCTGATCAAAGCGGGAGCCCCCATGATTCTATTGCAGTAACTTTCATCCATGACAAGCAGTAGACTAAATGGCAGGTATCAAAAGTTCCATCGATCCCGGCGGCTACAGTGGGAGCTAGATTTTTATTAAACATCTTCCTACTTGTCCTGTTATACTATAAGGCTAAAGCTCACCATAGATAATAGCAAAAAAAAGTTGGACTATGAGCATTTCAGCAGATTATCTGGGAATGTTCTCTTCCAAATATCAGCATGAATCTGGCTGCAGTACACAACATATAATGGGTTGTCTGCCTGCTGATCTGTTTGGAATGTGTACAGCAGAATCTCCATGTATGAAGCCAAATTTACTAGTTTTAATATGGCAACAAAGTAATTCGGAGCATATGGAATACAATGCATAGTGAAAGAAAACGCAACAGCAAACAGAAATGACATTTACCGGAGCGATTTTCTTCTGCCTGCTTCAGATTTAGTTGTTTCTCGCGACTGCTGCTGAGAAATTTTCGCCCGGGGTCTGTTAATGCTTTGTTGGTGCTGTCAAGAGAAAATGCAAGACTTATTTCAGTGGATCCAAATATGAGCAAAGTGAAGCAAAAATAAATAAAAAAGCAAGCTGGCCAAGTTTATGGTGAGGATAAATGATCGTGCAAACAATGCCTCTGAGATGCTTTCATGTAGTGTACAGAATCCGAGCACCTGAGTCACACGAGCTGGAGAAAGCAGCTTTTCACAAAGGATGTGCAAAAAGATGGTGAGAAGCCAGTGTCCAGGACAGAAGACAATGACATGGAAAGATCCACACCCAACCAGCCCTGAATATCTTACTCCCCAGTGCTCCCAATACCAACATGGTTTGTGACTGCCCTTTCATTTGTTGACCCCAGTGTCTGGTGTGGAAAATTTATAGTCCAGTTATCAAGCTATACCAATGACTTTACTGGTTTTATAGGTAAAACGTACTCATGGCGTAACATTATGTATGCCAAGTGCCAGGGCCTAAATCTACTGAGCCCTACCCTCCAATGATCAGCACAAAGAATCGAAAGTTTCCATTCACTGACACCAGTGAACAAAACAAATAATCATTTATATAAAGCCAGAAAACCTTCTGGCAAAATCTCATTATTTTCTCAATGTCACATCTTAAAACCCATTTCCACCTTTGAATGGTCTGAATATATTTACAATAAGATACACAGTGGAGTCCCATTATTCTGACCACTTCCTACTATCCTTGTCGACAGCAGGTAGCTCATGAAGGGAGTCACGTGTAAGCGGCGTGGAAACTGCAGAGCACCATGTGCCACTGATGTGAGAGGTAAACGTCAGCAATGGAGGCGTGAGGGGGCAGACAGACACCCTACAGTGGAGCAGCTCACCGCCACAATGTACCAGACGTACTGAACCCTACTGCATATGAAGCTCCAAAACAGATGGACGTTACATGGCTAGAAAAGTCAGATATTGGCTGTAACAGCATGACCAAGACTTCCAAGTACCACACTGGCCCCCCATCTCCCCAGACTTGAACCCAATCTGTGGGACCACCTCGATTGTGTTCCAAGATAACCATAACGCCCCCTCCAGCAGCTGTGGGATGCACTGCAGTCAGCATGGCTCCACATACCTGCGACAACCTACCAGGATCTTACAGAGTCACTCTGGGCCAGTGTAGTGCACACGATAGTTACTCTGGACATTAGCTGCTGCTCAGAATAATGGGACTCAGAGTATGGAGCAGTTTTGCAATACGTTTTAGTTAAAAAGTTCTGCTAGTTAAAAGCTTTGTTCCTATGAATATCTATTTGTCTCCATGGTAACAGACCAATTCTGAGTGGTCTAATTCTGCAGTGCTATTTCTATTTGTCTTGTATGATTGCCGGATCAGAGGAGACCACAAAATTGCTTTATCTGACATTTAAAGATCCCTCAAGTGAATTGATGGTGGTTGTGCAGTGGGTAGATTGATGACCTATCCTCATTATAGGGCATCAATAACAGAGGCAGAGCTCGTGAGGATCCCCCCATATCTGCTGTCGATGACCTATCGAGGGTAGGTCATCACTATTTACCCACTGCACAACCCCTTAAAAAAATAAAATTGTCATCTACGAGAAAAAAAAAAAAAAAAAAAAAAAAAAAAAAAACACAACACACACGACATTAAGGTATACTTTTCTGCTCCCAGGCAGCTGATCAGTGGGGTTGTCGGGTACCACGCAATCAGATAATGATAACCTATCTTGAGGATAGGTCATCAGAATTAAAATCTCTGAAAACACCTTTAACAGAGGACTTCCTGCTACAGGAAAAATGATTGACCACTGTTGGAATTTTTTTTTGTGGGTTGACTTGATTTTTAGGGGCTCGATTTTAGTGTTATTTTTTGGATGTAGTTTTTATTTTAATTTCATTTTTTTCTTTTTTTTATTCATTCTTATTATTTTCTGAGTTGTTAATACTGATGGCCTATCTTCAGAATAGGTCATCAGTATCTGATCGTGGGGGTCCGACACCCGGGACCCCCGCCTATCAGCTGTTTGAGAAGGCGCTCACAGTAGTGCCACGCCCTTCTCTAAACTTTTCCAAGACCAGTGACAATATGGTCATTGGTGACATGGCCCAAGCTCAGCCCCATAGAAGTGAAAAGGGCTGAGCGCAACACCAAGCACAGCCACTATACAATGTGCCGCGCTGTACTTGGTAAGCACGAATGAGGCCACGGCGCTCACAGTAGCGCTGGTGCCTTCTCATAAAGCTGATCGGCGGGGGTCCCGGGTGTTGGACGCCCACTGATCAGATACGGATGAACATAGTTAATCAGTATTTAGATCTTTGAAATCACTGCTGGAACAGATCACAACTTTGCTGCCAAAAATGCAAACTTCCATATATAATCCAGCTTGTCCCATCCAGTATAGCAAGACTGCATGTACACAAGACTATACATCATCAGAGTATAGATCAGTTAAAACAAAACGTAGAACCCCTTTAAGGCCTGCCCTGAACAAACACACAATAGTGCTACACAAATGTCCCCTATACCAAATATTATGTGACAAGTCCACTGCACAAGGTTACTTAAATCAATCTCATACATAGCTGGCACTGTAATAACGTATGGTATCTGGGGATATTCTGAAATCAATGAAGCTTGACAAATGGAGTCAAAAATTTCCAGCAACATCATTAGTCCGCATTACACAAATTAAAAAATAAAATAAATGAAAGCTGATGAGTTAGAAGTCGCAGCAAAGCAAATCAAAGGCAAAACTCCCAACAGCCCTGATAAATGTGCAGCCACACAACATACGTAGAAGAATCATTCTCTTTAGGGTAATCTTCAATCTCTGGACTTGAAGACAGTAATTGTTTCCTTTTCTGACTCCTGTGAGAGTGTAAAAAATAGTTCAAATTGACTCAGGTTAAACCCAAGTCCCCTAGGTGTGCCGACATCTTATGGGAAGCTATGCAGTTATTGCTTGTGCAATGGCATGGTGCTTGCTGACTACATACGAGCAGAGACAAACGTGAATACCTGGTCTCCATCAAGCCGGTCCTGTGCGGAGTAGAGGTTGCAGGGGAATTCCCACCACGGCCTGGAGTCATGTTATTTGGCGAGGTTTTTCCTGGGATCCTTCCGTTATTGTTCAGCTTTTTGATAGGAGTTTCATCTTTACCTTCAAAGCTCACTCTCTTGGTAGGTGTCTTAAATAAAGACAAGATTCATTTTAATGAAAACTGAAAAATATATAGTAACTATAGGCATAGGATATCATGACAATATTTCAGATATTCATTTTTCTATGGCAAAGTGGTTGCAACTTGCAAGGGACAATCTGGATGAGCTGCCATATTGCATATTAAAGAGATTTTTTACTCATGTTCCATCCTCAGGATAGGTCATCAGTATCTGATTGGTGGGGTTTCAACACCCAGGACCACGGCCGATCAGCTATTTGAGAAGGCAGTGGCGCTCCTGTGAGCACCACAGCCTTCTTCCAGTTTTTCCTAGGCCACTCAAGACACGTTCATCGTTCACATGGCCTAGGAGCAGCTCAGCCGCATAGAAGTGAATGGAGCTGAACTGCGATACCAAGCATAACCACTATACAATGTACAGCGCTGTGCGAAGACCATAGCACTACTGCGAGCGCTGATGCCCTCTCAAACAGCTGATTGGTAGTGGTCCCAAATAGGGATGAGCGAACCGACTTCAGATGAAACATCCAAAGTCAATTATAAATTATATATTAATAATACTTAGTTTGAATACTGTACGGAGTGAGTGCTCTGTACAGTATTAGAAGGTATTGGCTCCTATGGGCCGAAGTTATTACTTTGCGAAGTCTCACGAGACTTCGCTTAATAACTTCATAAATCAATTTCTACTGTAAAAAAAACATTTCCCGAACTTGGGTTCGGTTCCAAGGTACCACTTGGGAAATGTTTTTTTTACAGTACAAATTAATTTATGAAGTTATTGCGCAAAGTCTTGCGAGACTTTGCAAAGTAATAACTTCGGCTCATCGGAGCCAATACATTCTAATACTGTACAGCGCTCCTGCTCTGTACAGTATCAGAACCAAGTTTTATGCAAATCAACTTCAGATGTTTTATCCGAAGTCGATTCGCTCATCCCTAGTCCCGAGTGTTGACCTATACTGATGACCTATCCTGAGGACAGGTCATCAGTACAAAAATCACAGAAAACCCTTTTAAAGCTTCTCTCAACTGATAACAGACTGGAATTTTCTTACGTTAAATGGGTTGTTGGGCCCCAAAAGAGCTAAAGGCTGTAAGGGCAGGCTGGGAGTTGTAATTCTGCAGCAGGCTGAAGAGCCACTGTTCTAATATACTCGACTATATGGAGTGTAGAAATGGTTGCATGTGTTTTAATTCCTCACCATTTCCAAGATATGCTAGCTGTCAGTGAAGGGGAACTTCAAGACTAAACATTTCCTACATCTGTCTCTAGTCTAACTGATCCTCTGTGAGCTAAACATACCACAAATAGCCCCGACATACTGGCCTTCTGCTACAAGATATCAGTGCAGACAAAAGCTTCAAGAAAATGGACAGAAGGGGGAGATAACGATCAGCTGGATGTATCTAACTAACCATCTAATGTGGATGGAGAGTCTAAAATAGTGCTTACCAGACTTCTGTTAGTCAGTGGTCTGTTGCTTTCCCTCTGAATACTTCTGTTCCCCAGGATGCCTCCAAAGCTTGCAGACCCCTGAGTGGCTTTCACTGATAAATTATTAAGGTGAAATTAAAGTTTAATAAGCTCCTGCTGTAGCAAAAATTATAAATGATGGTAAATTTCTATGGCGTTTCCACATAAAACATATAGAAACAGCAGTAAATAATGATTAGAGAAATTCACTTCGAAATTACGTTTTCCTGCCATGGACGAAAGTCATATGTCCTTGCAGGATGTCAATGCAGTAGCCAAGGATGTACCTTATGTATTTCGGTTAGAGCCTCGATCTTGGACTTGTTTTAAGGCCTCTTGCACACGACCGTAGGGCTTTTTCAGTATTTTGCGGTCCGCAAAAAAACGGATCCAGTCCATGTGCATGCCTTTTTTGCGGAACGGAACAGTTGGCCCCTGATAGAACAGTACTATCCTTGTCCGGTATGCAGCCAATAATAGGACATGTTCTATCTTTGAACGGAAACCTTCAGTATTTTTTGCGGATCCATTGAAATGAATGGTTCAGTATATGGCTCGTAAAAGAAAAACACCACGTTTGTGTGCAAGAGGCCTAAAGCTGAGAATGTTAGCTTTAAAACAAGACCAGGCTACACAGCCTGAGATATGGCAGCAGAAAGCAGCCCACCCCTGTCTGCAACTGTGCAGCAAATTATAGAACATGTACTTTTTTTTTTTACAATGGGGCCCGCAAAAAGTGTGGGATGCACACAGACTGCACCCCCCATTTGCGAATCGCAAAACTGATATGGTTGTGGCAATGTGCCCTTAAGCCTTAGGGCTCATGCACACGACCGAGGTTTTGAGCTGCATTTTTTGCACATAAGATACGGACAGTACGCCCGTGTGCTGTCCCCATCTGTTATCTGCAGCACCCCAAAAAAAAAAATAAGTATCCTATTCTTTTCCGTTTCGCGCACAGGGGTAGGACATTTGTGAAAGAGTGAAAAAGAATGGCAACAGTCATGTTGACTGGCATCTCGTATCTGTGTTTTGCATCTGCAGACTGCAAGAACGGACACAACCATGTTCATGAGCCCTTATTCACACGTCAGTGTTCGGTCAGTGATTTCCATCAGTGATTTTAAGCCAAAACCAGGATTGGAGCTTCCACAGACATAAGGTATGAGGGAAAGATCTGCACCCGTCCTGTGTTTAGAGCCGCACCTGGTTTTGGATCAAAATAACTGACCGAACACTGATGTGTGAACGAGGCATTAATCAGTGCATACTTGCTCTCTTCAGCCTTATATGGGTAGTGTCTTTTTTCCCAGAAAAGGAGTGTGAGGATGATTGCATGCACACCTAATCCCCCACTGTGCTTAAAGTGTTTATTAAGACCATGACAAAGATTGTTCACCAGCGTCTGACCAAGCGCACAAATATCATTAAAGTTTACCCTTTCCTGTCCATACCCGATCTAGACCACAACGTACAGAACACTTTCGGTATAATACAGGGACTTATTTTGTGTTAATATCATGGATGCAAGTTTTCCCAAAAGCTAAGACTGGCCACTAGTTACTATTTTCAAATGCCAATACTCTGTGCTTGATAAAATGGACCTTTAATTTAATCTCCTAAAAAATATTTAAAAAAATAATAATTGGAAGCGATTTTAAACCCCAGGATCACCGTCTATTGGATCCATAATCATCTTCCTTTTAAATATCTCGGAGCGGTGTGCACTACCCATCTGTCCTGCAGTCATCTTATTGCTATTTGTTATTTCGTCCCTGTGGCAGAATACGATTAAAGGCTTCTCGCTCTATGACCTCGCCCTCCACCCCAAACACGTTTCGCCAGACCAAATATTGTCCCGGCTACCAGAGGTGCAAAATGTCCAAATACCCCTGGCAGTGAAAGGGTTAAAGACAGTGTGGGAGGGGCCTTACCTGTTTGGGTCTTTTCAAGGTTGATGGACTCCAGGAGGTGTTTTAGCTCCTCGGCCTCCTTGCTCGGGACCTTGTCAATAGTAAGAGAACTGGAGTCTTTCATAGTAAGCAGAAGCCGCGACTGCTTTACCCCCGCCGGCCGCAGAACTATATGCTTGATGTTCTGACTAAGCTAAAGGAAAAAAAGATCATAATCCTGTTATCTTAAAGAGGGACAGAGTCTAAAGTCATGAAAATAAATCGGAAAATTACACGAGCCAAAATAATTGGGGGGGGGGGAACATTACTCAATATTCCCGATTGGCTGCACACATTTGATGGCGCACAGTGAAATCGAGGAGACTGCAGGGGCTCTGGATCACCACTCATGTTTTAATGTTTCATTTTAAAGATCTCTGCTTGTTGTCAGTGAAGACAAAACCTACTACGAACCTGAAATTTCGCTGGCGCTCCACCGGCATTGAAATTCACGACAAGGGTGAACTTGTTGTCCTTTTCGATGACCTCACAGTTGCCTTCCTTCCACTTTGACGTCCCCATGTTAAGGCAGTGTATCCGGATCGAGCCTCGCAAAGACAGCGAAGCCATTTTTGATTAAGGTATTTTTTACCCTATAGACAAAAGACGACCTAAGAGGGAAAAACGTACAAAAGATAAGAGCAAAATACAAAAGACATAAAATATAAACAGTAATACAGTAAAGTTCAGGTGACAAGTGTCGGCGGGGGACGAACACTAAACCACAGCGGATTACAAGAACAGGGCCTGTGCCTGAAAGAAGCGGCAGTCGAGCATGCACACAACGATGGAGCGGCAGGGCCAGTGATCTCCTAGTCAGCGGACCCCCAGCGATCAGACACTTATCACCTGTCCTGGACAATCCCTCTAATCAGGACATAATACTAAAGGGACCACGCCAAATATGTACTGCACGTCCACAGGACGCGCCATAACTGAGCGCACACACCTCCAGAACACCCCGCCCCAGCAGCTTGAGGTGGTACATCGCAGCGGCCATGCTGCGTGGTATCCACAACCCCTAAGAAAACCGCACAGCACAGTCCAGACCACAGCCAAGTAGGAGGAGGTCAGGGCCTGTTCTGAGGGGGGGGGGGGGGGGGGTCCCTATTCGATAATAATGGCATCTCCATAAATATTAATTTCCAATAAGGTGATAAATGATTGTTTGGGGGGCGTCCGCCTTTGTAACATTATTGACCGATCTGATATTGTGATGACCTATCCTGGGGGCTGGTCATCGATATTACAAAAGTATACACCCCCGTTAAATGGGAAATCTCATCACAGTGATCTCCACATGTCTTTTTTTTATTATGGCAGATTAGGATTTCCTCAGATACCGTATATTCGAGGATAATAATAATAATAATAATCCACTAGTAATCATTGATTTTGCAGGATATGAACAGATTTCAAGTTTGGGATAATGTAAAGAAATGAAAAATAAAAAAATCTCCCATAGTTTTTTGTATACAGCTCCTATGCAGACTTGTGCATCGCGATGGTTACAGACCACAAAGCAGCGCGGTGTAGTCTGACCCTGCAGTCCAGCATCTTTACTGCAGACGGAAGTAACAGGAGCAGACAGTGTTTTCTTGTAGTCTGTAACCATGTTGACGCATAGGCCTGCACAGGAGCTGTACATTTAAAACCAGGTTTATGGATTTATTTTTACCAGTGCAGCTGGTAGATGCAGCAATAAATAGGAAATAGCTGTAAAGGATCCACAGCCTGCTGCTCCTTGTAGTGCCACAACACAGTGCTCAGCCAGCCCCTGCTGCTCCTTGTAGTGCCACAACACAGTGCTCAGCCAGCGCCCGCTGCTCCTTGTAGTGCCACAACACAGTGCTCAGCCAGCGCCCGCTGCTCCTTGTAGTGCCACAACACAGTGCTCAGCCAGCGCCCGCTGCTCCTTGTAGTGCCACAACACAGTGCTCAGCCAGCGCCCGCTGCTCCTTGTAGTGCCACAACACAGTGCTCAGCCAGCGCCCGCTGCTCCTTGTAGTGCCACAACAGTGCTCAGCCAGCCCTTGCTGCTCCTTGTAGTGCCACAACACCGTGCTCAGCCAGCGCCTGCTGCTCCTTGTAGTGCCCCAACACAGTGCTCAGCCAGCACCTGCTGCTCCTTGTAGTGCCCCAACACAGTGCTCAGCCAGCGCCTGCTGCTCCTTGTAGTGCCACAACAGTGCTCAGCCAGCGCCCGCTGCTCCTTGTAGTGCCCCAACACAGTGCTCAGCCAGCGCCCGCTGCTCCTTGTAGTGCCCCAACACAGTGCTCAGCCAGCGCCCGCTGCTCCTTGTAGTGCCCCAACACAGTGCTCAGCCAGCCCCTGCTGCTACTTGTAGTGCCACAACACAGTGCTCAGCCAGCCCCTGCTGCTACTTGTAGTGCCACAACACAGTGCTCAGCCAGCGCCTGCTGCTACTTGTAGTGCCACAACACAGTGCTCAGCCAGCGCCTGCTGCTACTTGTAGTGCCACAACACAGTGCTCAGCCAGCGCCTGCTGCTACTTGTAGTGCCACAACACAGTGCTCAGCCAGCCCCTGCTGCTACTTGTAGTGCCACAACACAGTGCTCAGCCAGCCCCTGCTGCTACTTGTAGTGCCACAACACAGTGCTCAGCCAGCGCCTGCTGCTACTTGTAGTGCCACAACACAGTGCTCAGCCAGCGCCTGCTGCTACTTGTAGTGCCACAACACAGTGCTCAGCCAGCGCCTGCTGCTACTTGTAGTGCCACAACACAGTGCTCAGCCAGCGCCTGCTGCTACTTGTAGTGCAACAACACAGTGCTCAGCCAGAGCCTGCTGCTACTTGTAGTGCCACCACACAGTGCTCAGCCAGCGCCTGCTGCTCCTTGTAGTGCCACAACAGTGCTCGGCCAGAGCCCGCTACTTCTTCAGTTTCTCCACACATAATGAGCAATCATGGAGACCAGAAGTCATGAGTGGATTGTCAGGAGGACGGAGTGACAGGAGCCCTGGAACTGACACACTGCTGTGCCCCGAACCCCCGCACGACTGCCAGCCTTCACATCTACAAGAGACCGCAAAACTACCAGAGACAAGGAGGACATGACAATGAACCCGCCCGCCTCCCCGGCTTACCATATGCGGGCTCCCTCCGCCCGGCGCCGCGCTACCGCAGCCTGTCACAAGTACCACACACGATTTGGCGGGAACCTGGGAACCTTCCTAGCGCAGGGACGAAGCAACGCACTGTACGTCTGACGTCACTACGCTTCGCACCCCGATGACGTTTACACGGGATTCCCCTGCTTTGTTCTTGGCCAGCTTATAATGGCGGCGCTCTCCGATGACGTCGGGGCTAATTCTGTCATCCGGGTTCCGCGGACGTAGGTCACGTGTGCTGGAGACGTCGGGAGGAGGGGTTCCGGTGGTTGTAGGAGTTTAGAAGAGAAGGGTTCGGTGCGGGAGGAGAGAGCCGAGAGCCTGAAGGCGGGCTCCAGACATGCACAGCCTGGCCACAGCGGCGGTAAGTAACACCGGGAGGGAAGGAGGAGCAACCAGCCGCTTAGAGGGACTGTCGGCCTGAGAGACACAGCCGGTGGGGGTAAAGCTGCCACAGACCAGGGGACCCGTCCACAGCAGGTCATCTGTGCAGCCGCCAGGAAAGTGCGATGTGAGGCTGGTCGATGTTGCCTGGCAACCGTAAAGATGGCGGTCAGCAGCCCCCAAGCCCTGCCTTATCAATAAATATAACATTTATAATACTAGTAGTCTATAATATAACTTATAATACCGTCATACTAATAACTTATAAGACTGTTCGCCCTGTTCTGGTGTCAGAATTTTGCATAGTATTCGTAGGAAGCCGCCGAGGGGAGACGTTATTTCGGTTCCGCCAGTAATGGTCCCACCAGAAATGACCAAGAAAGGCTGACGGGAAATGCTCACAACTTGTTACCTTCAGATGTTTTCGGTTTGTGGCGGTCGCCGTTTGTGCAAAAGTGACAACCGGATTAACTGACGACGGGTTGTCAGGTCCAGGAGGAAGAGCTGAACTAACGTGACATCCAATATGGCTGCTGAGGGGGTTGTCAGACTTGTGGACTCGGCGACTATTGCTGCGACTTCTGATTTATTCGTTTTCGGACGTTTTGCTCTCGGAGGTTGTTGGTCCAGGCCGTGTAATGCTGCATTCCCCCAGCGGATGGCGCTGAGCATTCGGCGAGCCCCAGCTTGGTAAAATCACTTCTGTGCGTCGCCACGGCGGCTCTCGGGTTAAAGGGGTTGTCTGTGATGAGACTTTCCCTTTCAGTTTTGTGTATTGAAAAGTTAGCAACGTCTTCATACTGCATTTCAGTTTCTTTCCATTTTCAAGCTCTCTGCGTAATGTCAGTGAACAGAAACTTTCTTCCATCGAGACCGGTATAGAACTTTTAGAACTCTGACTTCTGACAGCTGAGCCTTTGCTTCTGTAGCATCCGGCAGTATGACTTTGGGCGCCTTCACGTGTGACGGAAACCTGTCCACTGGAATCCACACGTCCGTATTTTTATGTTTTTTTTTTTTATTGTGGATTGTGACTTCCAGTTAACTCCTTTGAAGAAGCCCCCCGAAAATGAATGGAGCAGCCGGTTGCACATGCGTGCGGTAATCCATTCATTTCTATGGGAATTCCGGAGATGGCGCTCAGATAGCTGGGCGCTGTCTATCCCTGGAGCTGCCATAGAAATGAATGGAGCAGCCGGGTAAGACTCCCTAACAACTCCTCCGCGCACATTCAGCTCTGCCAAACGCCTGTGTATGTTCTTTGGGGAAGGGGGAGAAAGCTGCTGCAGACTCTTCTGGACACTTATTTCCCGGGAGATCAGAAAGATGAATTGAAGATATTAATTTCGCCTGATCCTTCTCTCCTCCACAATGTTTCGGGGGAGAGTCAGGAGCTCAGAGTCAGTTGAGCTGTATGGGGGCTCTTTTTCCTCATGTTCAGGGTTCATTCACATGTCCGTAGTGTATTGCGGATCCGCAATACACCTGGCCGGCACCCCCCATAGAACTGCCTATTCTTGTCCACAATTGCGGACAAGAATAGGACATGTTCTACTTTTTGCGGACCCGTGGCCCGGAAGTTCGGGGCTAAATCCCAGAAGTTCGGGGCCGCAGCACTGTGTGCTGTCCGCATCTTTTCTGTCCCCATAGAGAATGAATGGGTCCGCACCCATTCCGCAAAATTGCGCAACAGATGCGGACCAATTTGCGGATGTGTGAATGGAGTCTCACAGGATAGGGCATCAGTGTCTGACCAGCCGCTGGGGCCCCGTGTTCCCCCAGTTGAATAGTGGTGAGCATACGTTCCGTTCTGGGGGCCACAGCTGTCGGATCTCACCAGCCAGACACATCGCCAATCCTGTGGTAGAGGAGAAGTCATTGTCATGGGATAAGCCATATAGACTCCATAGGAATATACGGAGAGCTACCTATACTGTGTGTATTTCTGCAGATGCATTCCTTCCCGTGTGAGGGCACCCATAGACAATCCTCTGTGAGTGGAGCAAACTCTCAGCTGTTAAAAGTATTAGGGTTGTACAGGTTTGGATGCAGAAACTTTTCTCATCTACCAACAGCAAGCAGAGATCTTGAAAACAATGAAAAATTAAAAGGGTTTTCCAGGATTGTTTTTCACTCTGGATAGGTCACCAGTATCTGATCGTGGGGGTCTGACACCCGGGGCCCCGGCCGATCAGCTATTTTGAGAGCACCACGGCCTTCTTAGAGCCCCACATAGTATAGCAGCTGTGCTCGGTTTTGCACTCAGCTCCATTCACTTGAATTGGACTGAGCTGCTCCTAGACCACGTAAAAGGCGAACGTGATGTCACTTGGCCTAGGAAAGAAAAGCAGAGAGAAGGCCGGTGTCTTCTCAAACTGCTGATCGGAGGGGGTCCCGGGTGTCGGACCCGTACATATCAGATATGGATTACCTATGCTGAGGATGGGTCATCAGTATAAAACTCCCGGAAGACCCCTTTAACAACGCAAATTTTAGAACTTTGTATCCCATCTTGGTTTTGCATCTAGATAAAATTGGAGAATCCATTTGAAAGGGGTTGTCAACGCCATAAGATCTTATCACGTATCCACAGTCCCATAAAGAATGAATGGAGCGGCAGCAAGCATTCGCGACCACCACACCATTCAGTCCAGGACCCATTTTTGGGATCAGTGGGGGTTCCCAGCAGTTGGACCCCCATTGATCAGAAACTTGTCACCTCTTATGGAGCGGTGATAAGTTCATATGGTGGGACGCCACCCGTTAAGTTACAGATACAGTTTCTGTATGTGGGGATAGTATGTGGCATGTGCCCATCACTTTAAAAGGGTTTTATGATTTTATTTTTATTTTTTTACACGGATGACCCACCCTCAGGATAAGTCATCAGTATCTGATTGATGGGGGTCTGACGCCCAGCGATCAGCTGTTTGAGAAGGCACCGGCGTTCCAAGCACAGCGCCGTGCATTGTATAGAAGCTGTTCTTAGTATCGTGCTCAGCTCAGTTCACTTGGATGCGGCTGAGCTGCGCTCCCAGGTCATGTGACCGACGATCGTGACGTCTCTGGCCTAGGAAAAGCAGAGAGAAGGCCGTGGCACTACTGCAAACGCCGGTGCATTTTCAAACATCTGATCGTCGGGGGTCCCAGGTGTCAGACCAATCGGATACTAATGACCAATCCAGAAGAAATCTCGGAAAACCGTTTAAATAGTCTGCTACCCTCATTTGTTAAGCTGGCCTTACATCTAAGACCGTTATCTTTCCCATATGAATGCTTGGCAGAGTGTACATATTAATATTGGAGAGGGGGGCACTGCCAGACCCCTCCAGACACTTCTTACATCCTGGCAGTATGTTGTAGTCTGTAGAACATGGAATAAATGTGCTTTTTTCTTTTCATCACCCCTTGCAGCCTGTGCCAGCAGCTCTAGCACAAGTCGACAGGGAGAAGATCTATCAGTGGATCAATGAGCTATCAAGCCCAGAGACTCGTGAGAACGCCCTGCTGGAGCTGAGCAAGAAGCGGGAATCTGTCCCAGACCTCGCCCCTATGCTATGGCATTCATTCGGCACTATTGCTGCGCTGTTACAGGTCCGTCTCCACAGATGTTCTGTCATTTTACTTGTGCAGTGACCGGGACTCATCATTCTAATTCTCATCTGCTTCTTTCCAGGAAATTGTTAATATCTATCCATCCATTAATCCGCCAACCCTGACGGCACATCAGTCTAACAGAGTGTGCAATGCACTGGCCCTGCTGCAATGTGTGGCTTCTCACCCAGAAACCAGGTACCCGGGGAAAAACATAAACTGTTAGGCATCACGCACACGGCCATGTTACAGCTCTGTGATGTATGGAGCAGAAATAAGGGCGTGCATAGAGGTGCATGGGCCCTAACAGAGCCTGTAAAGTGGTTGGCCAATTGACACTGCTGAACGGCAAATGGATGTGTACGGTATCTGGATTCTGCTACCTGTATCTGGGCATGCATCGGACTCGCCCATTTGCCATTCAGCACCTATGCATAATGGAAGGGATCCAGGAGCAGTCAGAGTAAGTGGTCTCCACCATCATGCAGGGAATGACAGGTGATTATGTTTATGTCGCTGACAGACAGGGGCCTCTGTTAGGGTAGCTGGGCTACAGTATACAGGCATGGATCAATAGGTATGCAGCTGTTCTTCCATAGTATAGTACCTGACCCAGCATGGTAAGGCAGCACGGGAGGTCCCCTTAGTACGGGACTTAGTGTGCCACCACACCACCTCCTGCACACAGCCCTGTCATAAGTACGCACTTTAGTATCTGTTTGCAGCACGTTTTTGGCCCATATCAGACGTATAGTAATGTACCCATTTTATTTTATAATGGAAATCAGTTCAGATCTGTAGAAGACATAAAGGGTAAAACTCAAAGCAATGAGGTCACAGAGGAGACTGCTTAAATCAGAGTTAGGTGCGCGGACTCTCCCTATAAACTTACAATATCGAGTTAGGGGGATAGTTCTAAACGATAACCCTGTCAGTCAGAGGCACTATTAAAGTATTTCCATTATTTTAAGAGGACCTCTCCCCTCTCCTGACCGGCCTGTTTTAATAGCTTCATGCATTCCCCATGTAGTAATAATTCTGGAGCCTCTATTCTTATGGCTCTATGTTGTGCCGTTCCTCTATTATTTCTACTAGAAGTTATGAATGAATTGCTAGCAGTCTGCAGTAAGGGTACAGAGGGGCGGTAACATGTTGGGGGTGTGTCCCTGCACAGACTCACTCTATCCAATCGGTACTGCCATTTTCAGACTGTGCAGGGACACACCCCCAACATGTTACCACCCCTCTGTACCCTTACTGCAGACTGCTAGCAATTCATTCATAACTTCTAGTAGAAATAATAGAGGAACGGCACAACATAGAGCCATAAGAATAGAGGCTCCAGAATTATTACTACATGGGGAATGCATGAAGCTATTAAAACAGGCCGGTCAGGAGAGGGGACATGTCCTCTTTAATGTTACAGCATATCACATTGCTGCCGGCCGCCCCTTGTGCAAGAAAAGTCAGCAAAAAAAGCAATGTGACCCCTTTATTCTAAGGATCAGCTGGTGTCCAGGCAGCCGAATCGTTAGGTGATGGCATAGTCTAGCTTTATGCCATCACTTACTTTGATGAAGCCTTTAGATATGTGAGTGACATGGCAGTGAGCCCTCTACATGATGATGTCATATTTCATTTCAGGTCTGCTTTTCTTGCGGCACACATTCCCTTGTTCCTGTATCCCTTCCTTCACACAGTCAGCAAAACCCGGCCCTTTGAATATCTCCGCCTGACCAGCCTGGGAGTCATTGGTAAGACGTGGTAGATATCTCAATGACAGTAGCCTGCTCTCATTGTATGTCACTTTTGTGAAGGCATCGCAACCCTAAAATAATTCCTGTAAAACCATCCCTATTCTCATGTCAGTATTGGAGATTATACGGATATAATGGGGGGGGGGGGGGTCCTCTGTCATTGTCCATGACAGTGAGGTACCTGGGGGGGGGGGGGGGCCCGATCACCAGAGCACAGGCCGCTCTTTGTAACGTTGTTCTTTTCTCCATCTTTTAGGAGCACTGGTGAAGACGGATGAACAAGAAGTCATCAACTTTCTCCTCACGACTGAAATTATCCCCCTGTGTCTGCGGATTATGGAGTCTGGAAGTGAACTCTCTAAGACGGTACAGCAGCCTCCGCCTTCTCGTGTCCAGTGATTACTGATAGGAAATGAGGGCTTTTATGGACTTCTCGGTCTCTGTTCACCTCCTGTCTGGACGAGGCTGCAGCCATGTCTAGTTACACACATAATGACTCTTATTGAGATCTGAGATGTTGTACTTCACTTCTTGCTAAGTTTGTTCTCTCTTTAAGGTGGCCACATTTATTCTGCAGAAGATCCTGCTGGATGACACCGGCCTGGCCTACATCTGCCAGACGTACGAGCGCTTCTCTCATGTCGCAATGATCTTGGTAAGATTTCAGCAAGTCGTTCTCTGAAATTCTTCTAGAACTGGTCCCTTTTGCTCACAGGGAAAGGGAAAGATCTATAAAGCGAAATGGAAATGTTTCCCTTCCAGGATCTGTTCCCATTTACAGATCTTCCAGATCTTAATAATTCCTATAATTATTTGGACATCTTCATGGTATTGATTGCCAAATACTAAGTATTATTACACACCCAAAGCACTCCTTTAGGGGACCTTATGCTTTTACCCTCTCTCGCCCTGTACCACATAGTATGCCGTGGAAAGTACATACTTTCTGTGAGTTGCCGTAATGGTGAGGGCACATCGCTTGTGGGTGCACTTGTATTTACAGCTGGAACACTGCTCTCACTGCTGGGATTAAAATTAAAGGGGTATTTCCATCTGGAACATTGATATATCATATGCCATCAGTGTCCAGTAAGTGCAGGTCCCACCTCTAGGACCAACTCCCGTCTCCAGAACGGGGCCCCTGATGTGAAGAACAGCACACCATGTGTGTGCAACAAGCTTTCCATTCATCTGTGAGTTCCATAAATAGCCAAGCGAGCGTGCTCGGCTGTTTTCTGAAGGCCTATAGTAGTGGATGGAGAGCGCATAATCAAGCATGGCCTCCTCTCCATTTACTACTATTGGACTGCTAGAAGCTAGACTATTTACGGAACTCCCATAATGGTGAACGGAGGGTGGCTGCGCATGGATGGCTGCAGTCTGATCACTTCAGGGACCGTATTCTGGCAAGAGCAACCGGTCCCTTAGGTAGGAACTGTACCTATCTGACATTGGCATATCCTAGCAGTATGCAGTCTGTGTCCCAGATGGGAATACTCCTTTAATCTCTTAGGCTAATTTCAGATGAGCGTGTCCACTGCAGGAAATACGCTCCATGTGGGAGCCCGATTACCCGTTATGGACACTGCTCCTTTCACTGGACCGAATAGTATTATGATAGTTTATAATGCTGTGTGTCCCTGCCCAACCTTGGATTTATTGCATTGTACTGATGGCATTATGTCAGTACGTTTCAGTAGATCCGAGATCGGGCAGGGACGCACAGCATTAAAAAACTTATAATACCATTCGGTCCCGTGAAAGGAGCAGTGTCCCTAGCAGGAAATTACTCTCCCACACAGAGCATGTTTCCTGCAGTGGACACGCTCATCTGACATTAGCCCTGGATGGATTGTCAATGCTGACCATGGCATCTAAGTGGTTAAAGAGAGGGAGGGTGGTGTGTTTTTTTTTTTTTAATAGCATCCCAAATTTTGGAGCCCCGCAAAGTGGTGGCTGGAGGCTTCCGGTCTGGCCACCACCAAGCGCGCTCCTCATAGAAGTGAAGGGGAGCGCAACGCGCATGACCGGCCACCGCTCCAATTCACTTCTATGGGCTCGAAGGAAATAGCCTAGCCAGCGCTCGACTATTTTCGGCAGCCCCATAGAAAATGAATGAATGAATGGAGGGAGGCTGTGCCTGCGTAGTGCACCCTCCACCACTTTCGGGGCTCCGTTCTAGATATAGGTGTGGGGACCCGCTCCTATAAGACAATGGGGGCATATCCTAACAATATACCCCTATTGTCTGTGAGGCAGAATAGTTTGCAATTAAGTTTTATTTTTTATTTTGTCATGTGTAGGGCAAAATGGTGCTGCAGCTCTCCAAGGAACCGTCGGCTAGGCTGCTGAAACATGTAGTGCGCTGTTATCTTCGCCTCTCAGACAACCCCAGGTATGTTCCCCCTTTCCTTTTAATTCACTTGTACTTTTTCTTAAGTCAGGGGGCTTATGCCTTTGTCATTGCCTAATAGTTAATTGCTGATGGCAGACTAGAGGGGCCTTTATTAGCACCCTGGCTGCTATGGGTGGCAGAGGAGAGGCACTTCCCTCTGTCTAGGCACTTAGATGCCATGGTGGGGTTTCTTCTCCAGTCCTGGCCATTGCAGCAGAATGTCAGCTATGCTCTACATTTACAGCACTTGGCGATATCTGATGTTTTAATATTCTGCGTTGATTTCTGATGCAGAGCTCCACACCCTCTGCAAAGACACAGACTAGATTGTTAAAATTGAGTCTCCCTCCAGTCACCACTAGGTGGCAATCTGCTGGAAATACACAGTCCTCAGTGAGCGGCAGGTCAGCTATTATAGCACTTATGGCTGTAAATATGGGGTTACGTAAACATGCATGTCTCCTTTATGTTACAGAGCACGTGAGGCGCTGAGACAATGTCTTCCTGACCAGCTGAAGGACACAACATTCGCCCAGGTACTGAAGGACGACACCACAACCAAACGCTGGCTGGCTCAGCTGGTTAAGAACCTACAAGAAGGTCAAGTCACCGACCCCAGGGGGATCCCACTTCCTCCCCAATGACCTCATCATGAAGGAAATGTGATGCAGCTGTGCTGATGAGCGCAGGATCTGGTACGGCAGGAGTTGCGTCGATTCTGTCTTCTTTCCGAAGACTTTCCTGGCCAAGATATTCGATGCACCAGTTCTCAGGCCGGTGGGGGTTTTGCTTCAGCTCAAGGATTGTCATGAGGGACTCGGCGTTCTTGTTGATCAAGAACTGGCCGCTCTAGAACTTCCTCCTGGATCTTCAGGTCACTGGACTGCGGTGATCTAGTGTCATGTTTACAGACTACTAACCTATAGTGCAGTCACCAGAGCATCCTCATCGACCACTGCCTGCCATCCTCTCTGCACTTCTATCCAAGCTTCTGGCTGTGTCCAAACTTTACAAAACAAAGTAAATCCAAGAAAACTTTTATATTTTCACTATGGAGATGTTAAATAATGCGTTAGTTTGCAAAATGTTTTGCAGAATAATATGCAAAGCATTCCAAAATAAGGCTGTGGTTTCTTCATGTGTTGCAGGTTTTAATAAATACGGAGTTCAGACACTCGCTCCTCGTTTTTTACTTGAATCTGTTAGACCTGGCGTTGAATCGGTTAGATCCTTAATCTGTTAGACCTGCCGTCAGCTATAATGTATCCGTTACTAAATGTCCTCACATCCTCAGCGGTTTCCTGAGGCTTTCCTGCCTGTTTCTAACCCTGTACAAGCTGTAACATGAACAGGATCTCGTCAGTCGGGCTGTCAATGGCCTCACTCGTTGATCTTAAAGGGAACCTGTCACCTGGATTTTGTGTATAGAGCTGAGGACATGGCTTGCTAGATGGCCGCTAGCACATCCGCCATTCCCAGTCCCCATAGCTCTGTGTGCTTTTATTGTGTACAAAACCCGATTTGATACATATGCAAATTAACCTGAGATGAGTCCTGTCCCCGACTCATCTCACGTACAGGACTCATCTCAGGTTAATTTGCATATGTATCAAGTCGTTTTTTTTCCGCAATAAAAGCACACCGAGCTATGGGGACTGGGTATAGCGGATGTGCTAGCGGCCATCTAGCAACCCATGTCCTCAGCTCTATACACAAAATCCCGGTGACAGGTTCCCTTTAAGGTTCAGAAAGAAGAAATATTCTTTCTAATAAATCTGGAATAAAGAGAATGTGGGGCCTACAAGTCCTGGGGTAGGCACTTTCCTCATGCTCCATTTTGACAAAGGAAGGTGTCTTTGTTTCACCTGTATTTATTTTTGCAATTTGCAGAGTTATTCCTCTGTGTGCCTATATCATGAGAATAGCTCCCTGTATATGGTGACATGACCAGCAGAATATTGAGTGCAGCTCTGGAGTATAATACAGGATGTAACTCAGGATAAGTAATGTATGTACACAGTGACTCCACCAGCAGAATAGTGAGTGCAGCTCTGGAGTATAATACAGGATGTAAGTAAGGATCAGTACAGGATAAGTAATGTATGTACACAGTGACTGCACCAGCAGAATAGTGAGTGCAGCTCTGGAGTATAATACAGGATGTAACTCCGGATCAGTACAGGATAAGTAATGTATGTACACAGTGACTGCACCAGCAGAATAGTGAGTGCAGCTCTGGAGTATAATACAGGATGTAACTCAGGATCAGTGCAGGATAAGTAATGTAATGTATGTATACAGTGACTGCACCAGCAGAATAGTGAGTGCAGCTCTAGAGTATAATACAGGATGTAACTCAGGATCAGTACAGGATAAGTAATGTATGTACACAGTGACTGCACCAGCAGAATAGCGAGTGCAGCTCTGGAGTATAATACAGGATGTAACTCAGGATCAGTACAGGATAAGTAATGTATATACACAGTGACTGCACCAGCAGAATAGCGAGTGCAGCTCTGGAGTATAATACAGGATGTAAGTAAGGATCAGTATGCAGTGGCTGCTACACTGGGTCCCCCAAACACTATTGAGGTGTCACGACGTGTTGCTGCTCTCTGGAATGGATTGTAAGGTGTGGTGCACCCCAATAAGAAATAAGTCCAGAGAGTCAGGGTCCGCAGTAACCAATTCAAGTGCAAAACAATAGAGGCGAGGTATAGGGCTGACTTCCCCAGTCTCCTCCCTAGCAGAAAGTTTTGTGCTGAGGAAAGGCCTGAGCTAGCTGTCCCTCTCTTTCTTCCAGAAGGCTGGTGGCCCTAGATCTGTTGCTCAGTATCCATGTCTCGGTGTCTTCTGGTCACTCATGCGGTCTGAAAGAGTCTCTTCTAAGCACTGGTCCATATCTGCAGACAACTTGGAGCTCTGACTGCTGTACTTTATACAGTTTCTATCCAAACTAGAACCTTCTAGTGGGGGTGGGGTGAAGAAGCACAGCCTAAGGTCTCATGCACACTCACGTTTTTTCATATTTTTTTTCGTTTCCGTTCCGTTTTTTTGCGTTCTGTATACAGAACCATTCATTTCAATGGATCCGCAAAAAAACGGAAGGTACTCCGTATGCCTTCTGTTTCCATTTTTCCGTTCCGTTCAAAGATAGAACAGTACTATCCTTGTAGTTATGCGGACAATAATGGCATATGTTCTATCAGGGGACAGCTGTTCTGTTCCGCAAAAAACTGAATGCACACGGACGTCGTCTGTATTTTTTGCGGATCCGTTCTTTTCGGTCGTGTGCATGAGGCCTAACAGAAACAATGTTGCAATTTCAGTCTGTCATAGACTTGTATACAGTTTCAAGTCCATGGGAATGACTAAGCAGTTTTTCCAGACCTAATCAAGTCTTCAGATGTAAACAGCAGAGCTAAACAAAAACTTTGCATAGTCCCTTATAGTAACTGTGGAAGATTTCTAACTTCTCAGTGCATAAGTGGCCCCAAAGTGTCCGTATTAGCTGGCTGTGCATTAACCCTTCCCACTGCAGCTGTAGTGTAATAACAGTGCAAATGAACAGAATGTATTACAATAACCATATAAAATGCCGTTTGATATATAAAACAGTAAGTGTAAACAATGGCATAAATCACAGTGCAAGTTAACCCTAAAGTAGCGAGTTGATAACTTTTGCATAGTAGCAATAGGGGAAAATGTCCATAGATGGGACCTACACGATCAGAATTGCCTCTCCTGAGCCTAAGGCTACTTTCACACTGGCGTTTTGGTTTCAGTTTATGAGATCCGTTCAGGGATCTCACAAGCGGTCCAAAACGGATCAGTTTTGCCCTTAATTCATTCTGAATAGATAAGGATCCGCTCAGAATGCATCAGTTTGGCTCCGTTCAGTCTCCATTCCGCGTGTCCGTCTGACAAAACTGAGCCAAATGGGGACTGATCCGTTTTCCATGACACAATCTGGCACAATAGAAAACTGATCCGTCCTCCATTGGCTTTCAATGGTGTTTAAGACTGATCCTTCTTGGCTATGTTAAAGATAATACAACCGGATCCTTTCTCAACGGATGCAGAGGGTTGTATTATCTGAACGGATGCGTTTGTGCAGATCCATGACTGATCCGCACCAAACGTGAGTGTGAAAGTAGCCTAAGCCTACAAAATTCAGGGCAATGTCGAATCCAGCTATAGGATACTCTGGATTGGAAGCCATTGGCAGGAGTGCATGGGCCAAAAATGGGGAGGCCCCCCCCCCCCACTTCTCTAAATGTCCAATGCAAAAAAGTTAGACCAGCACCTCCAAACAACATGAAAAAAGGAGTTCAGGCGCACACTACCATGAAGACCATGTAAAAACAAACGACAACTACAAGTAGCAGCAGACTGCCATGCACAAAGGAAATTGCATCACTGCTGTACTAAGGCTACTTTCACACTTGCGGCAGAGTGATCCGGAAAGCAGTTCCGTCGCCAGCAAAAACGTATACGCCAACTGATGGCATTAGTAAGACTGATCAGTCAAAAAAATGCATTGAAATGCCGGATCCGTCTTTCCGGTGTCATCTGGCAAAACGGCTCCGGCATTTATTTTTTTCACCTTTTTTTCTGTATGCGCATGCGCAGACCGGAAGGACGGATCCGGCACTAATACATTCTTATGAAAAAAAATGCTGGATCCGGCATTCAGGCAAGTCTTAAATTTTTTTGGGCTGGAGATAAAACGGTAGCATGCCGCAGTTTTATCTTTTGCCTGATCAGTCAAAATGACTGAACTGTAGACATCCTGATGCATCCTGAACAGATCGCTCTCCATTCAGAATGCATGGGGATAAAACTGATCAGTTCTTTTCCGGTATTGAGCCCCTAGGACGGAACTCTATGCCGGAAAAGAAAACCGCCAGTGTGAAAGTACCCTTACTATATGAAAATTAGAAGCTATTTTGCACACAATTTTGAATCGTTCTACATGGCCCTGAATTTTGTAGGATTAGGCCCAGAAGATACGAGTCTGACAGTGTAGGTCCCATATGTGTAAGCCACCTTGTCGTTGGTAGAGGGTCCTGACACAATTTTGATCAACCCTTTTTTTAAAAATTTTTTGGAGGTGCTATTCTGACACTGTTTTTCTGCATTGTACTTCTCAGCGTTTCAGCTGTTTAGTAGATTGCTCCACAAAGCGATTGCATGTTGGAAGGAGAGGGCCGGCCAGTGGCGCCTCCACTGTGTGAAGTTAGCATACCTGCCTGGTGCTGGGCGGCTTCACTGCAGGAATATGGCAGAGCGCACAGTCTGCGCAGGCCAAGTCCCCCATGGTCTGTGCAGTAAACTGAAGTCTTCCCAGACGAGAGAGATGTAGACAAAGACATTGCCCATTGAGAAAAAAAGCGTCTGTCACTTAAGGTATATCGGCTTTGTGTTGACTTTGCCATCAGATCCAAATCCTATGTGACTGATGATCTTCTGGGAAACCTGATGGTTCAAGGATCAGTCTCCTAGTTTCAACTGAGATGATCTGCTTGGGTATTGGCGACTATGGTTGTCTTGTTTATGGGACGTTTTGATAAATTGAAGATTGTTCTTCTCTCCTTCGTGTTGGAAGATACAGACTTCTTATAGTTGCTCCGTGTTTCTTGGACTGAGGATGAGACATCTGAATAAGGGATCTCCCGTCTAAAGATTCTTCACCAACCACCATCTGAGGATTTCCCTACCTGAAGATCTTTTCCATACAGTCAAGATCTTCCTCTGGAGTAACCTGAAATTAACTTCCTCCCTTGAGTTGCTCATATAACTTGTGTCTAATGTCTCAACACTGTTACAGCTCTTCAGATGGTGGAAGAGGAATCCAAATCTGTAGACGTCTCTCCTGAGGAAGAGATAGAAGTGTCTTCTCGAGAGCCCATGATGGACCTAAAAACAGAAAACATTTTCTTGGTGTAAGTTTGGATTTTTCCAGTATTTTAGGAACCTATGATGCTACAATACGCCACAGTGGGGAACATAGCTTTTATCAACTGATCCCTGGAGCACGCCAAGATGTCCAGATATTGGTCAACTTGTACTCCTTATAACCTCAAAAAGCTGACAATGCTGATCTTTGTGATAAGAGAATGGGAGGTGTCCTGTTTGTGACAACGATTCTGTTGCGAGGCAGGCAATCAAATTCCGGAGAATAAATTTTATTTTTTTTCATTGATGAAAAGACCCCAAGAATCTGGAGTGTTCTCTGACCATAGAAGGCAAAAATCTTTCTCCAACTGGTGGCCTACCGAGCTCGACGTAAGAATTCTGCTTCTTTGGAAGACTTCTTCTTGAGGCTCCAAACTTTTCTCCTCTCAACCATGTATTTATATAGTGTCTGTCTTCTCAAAAGCATCTTCTGCCTCTCATGGATAGAAAGGGATGACTTTCATTTCCTGGACACCCAAGAATAAAGAGCTCCCCTTATCCTCGCTGAGGCTTTCTTGGGTGATTTAATTTTGTTTCAAAAAAGAATGAGGGATTCAAAGTCAAGGAAGGTAAAGAAAGGTTGGAGGCCACATCTCCTGACCAGGGTTTAATCCATGTACAGTAGATCTTTATGATTTTTTCAATAGCAGCAACAATTTTGAAAAAAACCTAAGACTGTTCTGGTTAAATCACACAACTTCTATCATCTTTAAAGGTGGACTGTTAAATATCTACTCTCAAAAAACAGCGCCTGACCCAGGTGCTAAGCCATCCTAAGCCCATGTAGCAGATTTTCCACACAAGTAAACATGTTATACATGACACTGTTTGCAGCCACCACTAGAGGGAGCACCATGTATATGCACTTTCATAGTTAACACTGAACTCATCATGCAAATATGCATAACATCCAACATACATAATATACATAATATACACTGCGTACAGAATTATTAGGCAAATGAGTATTTTGACCACATCATCCTCTTTATGCATGTTGTCTTACTCCAAGCTGTATAGGCTCGAAAGCCTACTACCAATTAAGCATATTAGGTGATGTGCATCTCTGTAATGAGAAGGGGTGTGGTCTAATGACATCAACACCCTATATTAGGTGTGCATAATTATTAGGCAACTTCCTTTCCTTTGGCAAAATGGGTCAAAAGAAGGACTTGACAGGATCAGAAAAGTCAAAAATAGTGAGATATCTTGCAGAGGGATGCAGCACTCTTAAAATTGCAAAGCTTCTGAAGCGTGATCATCGAACAATCAAGTGTTTCATTCAAAATAGTCAACAGGGTCGCAAGAAGCGTGTGGAAAAACCAAGGCGCAAAATAACTGCCCATGAACTGAGAAAAGTCAAGCGTGCAGCTGCCAAGATGCCACTTGCCACCAGTTTGGCCATATTTCAGAGCTGCAACATCACTGGAGTGCCCAAAAGCACAAGGTGTGCAATACTCAGAGACATGGCCAAGGTAAGAAAGGCTGAAAGACGACCACCACTGAACAAGACACACAAGCTGAAACGTCAAGACTGGGCCAAGAAATATCTCAAGACTGATTTTTCTAAGGTTTTATGGACTGATGAAATGAGAGTGAGTCTTGATGGGCCAGATGGATGGGCAGAGAGCTCCAGTCCGACTCAGACGCCAGCAAGGTGGAGGTGGAGTACTGGTTTGGGCTGGTATCATCAAAGATGAGCTTGTGGGGCCTTTTCGGGTTGAGGATGGAGTCAAGCTCAACTCCCAGTCCTACTGCCAGTTTCTGGAAGACACCTTCTTCAAGCAGTGGTACAGGAAGAAGTCTGCATCCTTCAAGAAAAACATGATTTTCATGCAGGACAATGCTCCATCACACGCGTCCAAGTACTTCACAGCATGGCTGGCAAGAAAGGGTATAAAAGAAGAAAATCTAATGACATGGCCTCCTTGTTCACCTGATCTGAACCCCATTGAGAACCTGTGGTCCATCATCAAATGTGAGATTTACAAGGAGGGAAAACAGTACACCTCTCTGAACAGTGTCTGGGAGGCTGTGGTTGCTGCTGCACGCAATGTTGATGGTGAACAGATCAAAACACTGACAGAATCCATGGATGGCAGGCTTTTGAGTGTCCTTGCAAAGAAAGGTGGCTATATTGGTCACTGATTTGTTTTTGTTTTGTTTTTGAATGTCAGAAATGTATATTTGTGAATGTTGAGATGTTATATTGGTTTCACTGGTAAAAATAAATAATTGAAATTGGTATATATTTGTTTTTTGTTAAGTTGCCTAATAATTATGCACAGTAATAGTCACCTGCACACACAGATATCCCCCTAAAATAGCTAAAACTAAAAACAAACTAAAAACTACTTCCAAAAATATTCAGCTTTGATATTAATGAGTTTTTTGGGTTCATTGAGAACATGGTTGTTGTTCAATAATAAAATTAATCCTCAAAAATACAACTTGCCTAATAATTCTGCACTCCCTGTATGTATAAGCTCTAACACATAACATATGTACACTGCATATTAACACCTCACAGGCAAACATTAACTAAGGAGGGCCACTCCACATCACAACTCCACCAGAAGAATAGTGAGTGCAGCTCTGGAGTATAATACAGGATGTAACTCAGGATCAGTGCAGGATAAGTAATGTAATGTATGTACACAGTGATTGCACCAGCAGAATAGTGAGTGCAGCTCTGGAGTATAATACAGGATGTAACTCAGGATCAGTACAGGATAAGTAATGTATGTACACAGTGACTGCACCAGCAGAATAGTGAGTGCAGCTCTGGAGTATAATACAGGATGTAACTCAGGATCAGTACAGGATAAGTAATGTATGTACACAGTGACTCCACCAGCAGAATAGTGAGTGCAGCTCTGGAGTATAATACATGATGTAACTCAGGATCAGTACAGGATAAGTAATGTATGTACACAGTGACTGCACCAGCAGAATAGTGAGTGCAGCTCTGGAGTATAATACAGGATGTAACTCAGGATCAGTACAGGATAAGTAATGTATGTACACAGTGACTCCACCAGCAGAATAGTGAGTGCAGCTCTGGAGTATAATACAGGATGTAACTCAGGATCAGTACAGGATAAGTAATGTATGTACACAGTGACTGCACCAGCAGAATAGTGAGTGCAGCTCTGGGGTATAATACAGGATGTAACTCAGGATTAGTACAGGATAAGTAATGTAATGTATGTGCACAGTGACTGTACCAGCAGAATAGTGAGTGCAGCTCTGGAGTATAATACAGGATGTAACTTAATGATTTTCCTATTTCATGACGTAAAGTCATAGTTTTATTAAAGACACGGAGGCGAGTATTGCTTTCTCCTTCTTTACTTCCACCAATAGCAGCAAAGGAGAAATTAACATAATCAAAACAATAAAGGACCCTCCCCTAACAGATCCTATAATAAGCAGTGTCCTCTTTATATCTTCCTCTTTCTTTGAATCCACGACACCAACCGCCAAACCATAACCGAAAACGAACCAAACTGGAACTGGTTCCGACACCGACCATTCTTGTCCCTCCAACTGAAGAACTCAAGCCAACATGGCTAACATCTCAAGAAACCTGGAACAACACGGAATTCCATCTGCCAAGGAGTTTTCAACCTGAAACAGAATAAATAATATAGCCAGTGTAAACACATGGGTACAAATGCGCAATCTCGACCCTATAACGGTCGTACATCAAAAAGGTCGCTGAAACAGAACCATAATAAACCTTAACGGTAAACGTCATAAATAACAACAGAAGACAGAGTAATAGTCAATAATAATACCATAACAGTAATAATAACAGGGCGGGCAGGAGAAACCCAGGGTGGGCAATACTCGCCTCCGTGTCTTTAATAAAACTATGACTTTACGTCATGAAATAGGAAAATCATTAAGTTTTACATCAAGACACGGAGGCTTCGTATTGCAAGTTCAAAGCTGCTCAATAATAGCTGAAAACACATGAGGGGAAGGACGGAAATAAAACTCTGTGAACGTCGTGGCCCTAGACCAGTCAGCCAGACGCAGAATGTCCTCCAAACGAGCCCCCGAAACTGCCAGGGCAGTAGCAGCTGCGCCCCTGGCCGAGTGAGCGGTAAAGATCGTCGTATCAATCCCAGAAAGGGACATGACCCACTTCATCCAACGCGCCAAAGTGGGACTGGTAACCGGGCCAAAGGGATGACGAATAGAGAGGAAAAGCTGCGGAACGTCCGCAGAACGGTGAGACCGAGTGCGCAACTCATATTCCCGTAGGCAAGCTACAGGACAGAGCGCCGGAGAAGACGGAAAACTGGGATAGGACACAGACCGAATATTGGTCTTGGTACGCCGCGTGATGTTAAAAGTAACACCCTCGGGAGTAAAGGATCTGGCATCATGATCCAAAGCCCTGACATCAGATACCCTCTTACAGGAAATCAGGCAAAAAAGGGTCAGCAACTTGGCCGACAGATGACGGAGGGAAAGAGCCGCGTTGTCGGGCCAGGAAGAGAGGAAAGACAGCACCAGGGAAACATCCCACGTAGTGGTGAAACGTGGCCGAGGAGGCCGAGCCAAGCGTGAGCCACGTAAAAGTCGAGACACCAAAGGGTGTTGACCAGCAGGAACGCCATCAAATCCCTGATGAGTCGAGGAAATCGCAGAACGGAACAAATTGATGGTCCGATAAGCTTTCCCTGCTTCAAAAAGAGATGTCAGGAATTGCAATAAATGGGTTACAGATGCCGAAACGGGATCCAGGTCCCGTTCCATGCACCAGCTAACCCAAGATCCCCAAGCTGCCCGGTAAGATTTTCGGGTGCCGGGAGCCCAAGCGTTGTCCAGGAGGCGTCTAGTTGCCTCCGAAATTCCCTCGACCTCTCCTGGAGTCCTGAGATTCGGCACGCTAGAAGTTGAAGGGAGCCCTCGACCAGCAGGGGATGTGGGGCACCCAGAGGGTCCTGGAGGAGATCCGTCCGCGTCGGGAGTAGGAGAGGAACACCGACTAGGAGTTCTAGGAGGATCGGGTACCAGGCTTGAGTTCCCCAAAAGGGAATCACCACCACCAGTTCCGCCCCCTGACGCCGAGTCTGTAGCAACATCCTCGGAATCATGGCAAACGGTGGAAACGCGTAATGTAGGGCTGAAGACCAGTCCTGTAGAAACGCATCCACTGCTTCTGCTTCCGGGTCCGGCCGCCAGCTGAAGAACCTGGGCAGGTGAGTATTGATTCGGGAGGCGAACAGGTCTATGGAGCAAGGACCCCAGATGTCCGAGATTGTGGAGAACATTTCCGGATTCAGCCTCCAGTCGCTGCCGTCCGTGAAGCATCGGGAACTCCAATCCGCTTTGTAGTTGTGAAGACCCGGCAGGTACTCCGCTTGAATCATGATGTCCCTGGACAGACAGTAGGACCAGAACTCCTTCGCCAGTCGGGCTAAGGTGGCCGATTGAGTGCTGCCTAGGTGATTGACGTATCGGACCGCCGACACATTGTCCATGCGTAGACGGATGCATGCATGAGCTATGCCCTTGGTGAAACTCCTGATGGCAAACGAACCCGCTAGAAGTTCCAGCGCGTTGATGTGAAGATGGGTCTCGGACACCGACCATCGACCCCCAGTGGAGATACCCTCGCAGTGGGCACCCCAGCCTTGGAGACTCGCGTCCGACTCTACCGTGAATTCCGGTTGGAATCCGAAGATTGCTCTGCCGTTCCAGGCTTCCAAATTGCTCAACCACCAACGAAGTTCCTCCTGAGCTTCCTGATCCAGAATCACCGCGTCTGCAAACGAGGCCCCGGCACGGAGGTGGGCGATCTTCAGGCGCTGTAACGCCCGATAATGGAGCGGAGCGGGGAAGACTGCCTGGATAGAGGAGGCTAATAGCCCAATGATGCGAGCCAGGTGGCGTAGGGATAGGGAGGGAGTTGAGAGAGCATGTCTCAACTCCTTGCGTATCGTCCGCAATTTCTCTGCAGGGAGGCTGAGAGATTCCGCAACAGAGTCCACCGTGAAGCCCAGAAACTCCATACGTCGAGTCGGTGTGAGGCAGGATTTCTCGAGATTGAGTAGAAAACCCAGACCCGTCAGAAGATCCGAGGTCCACTGGAGATGTTTTAGCAGAGATGACTGACATTGGTGCATAATGAGGATGTCGTCCAGGTATATGACAAGACGAACCCCACGACTCCGCAGCCAGGCCATGACTGGGCGCAGTAACTTGGTGAAGCACCAAGGTGCTGAGGAAAGACCGAACGGCAGGCAAGTGAAGCGCCACACTTCGCCCTTCCACAGGAAGCGCAGAAGATCCCTGGAGGAGGAGGCAATCGGGACCGTCAGATAGGCATCTTTGAGATCCAGCTTCACCATCCAGTCCCCCGGAATCAGCAAGTCCCGAAGGAGGTGAATCCCCTCCATCTTGAAGTGGCGGTAGCGCACCACAGAGTTCAGTGCCCGGAGATTTATGACCGGACGAAATTGTCCCCCTTTTTTCTGAACTAGAAAAATGTGGCTGAGAACGCCCCTTTGGGTAGGAGGGGCCCTTTCTATCGCATCCTTGTGCAAGAGGGAACAAAGTTCTACGTCCACTAGCTCCCTGTCCGGTAGCGCCAGGGGAGGGGGAGAAAGAACGAGATCTGGCGAACCCGTAAGTTCTATGTGGAACCCCTGCACAGTGTTCAGCACCCATGGGTCTGATGTAATGCTGGACCAAACGTGGGAACATAGACGGAGTCTGCCCCCGACACAAGGAGCCAAAGAAGTCCCCACTGGGGAAAGACTTACCGAAAGATTTTCTGTAGTTCGGATTTCCTCTAACCGACCTGGAACGCCATTGGCCGCCTCTGGCCGGGAAGAACGAGGGAGGGTTCCTTTGGTCCTGGAAAGGAGGTCTCTGGTTGAAGGAGCCTCTGCCCGAGCTGCGGGCTTGATAACTGGAGCGGCCGGACAGACGGCCCCTACTACTGCCGGCCCTAGTGGAGACCCGTCCCTGAAATACCCTTTTCATGGAGGACTGGGCCTTGTCCAATGCGGTAAATGCTCCAACGTACCTGCTGAGGTCCTTAATGAAGGAATCCCCGAACAGTTGACCCTGAGCATCCTTCCCTGTCTCAGTGAGTGCCAGGTTGGCCAATTTTGGGTCAATTTTAAAAAGAATGGCTTTACGCCTTTCAATGGACAGGGAGGAGTTGGTGCTGCCCGCAATGCAAATGGCTCTTTGTATCCAGCCAGTAAGCTCCTCCGGATAAATCGGAGAGCCGTCCACTCTGGCCGATTCGGCCATTTCAAAGATTTTGGCGAGGGGGCCAAAAATGTCGAGGAGCTTGTCCTGACAACTCTTTATAGCGGAATCCAGCCCTTTACGGGGATTCCAGCCGGTTTTTGCCAAAAACTGCGTCATCTTTTGATCCACAGATGGCGTTTCACAGACCTTGTTGGGTATCAATGGTCTAGGGCATTCCGCACGGAGCTTGCTGCGCGCCTCTTTGCTGAGAGGACGACGCACCCAATGCTCCAGGTAGTCGCTCACATGAGCTACCGGCATCCACTCCGCCGACCTAGGGTGGTGGAGGGCATCAGGGTCAAATAGTGGGTTGCCAGAAGGATCCACCAGGGTAGAAGCCGTGTTAGGGGCAGAGGTGGATGCGCCCACGGACCCAGATGTGGAAGGCCTAGGGCCTGAGGTGCTTGGAAACTCAGGTTCCATCTCCAACACTCCATCAGAGTGGTCACTTGCCTCCGCATAAGCCTCCATGTCAGATTCATTATCAGAATCTATGTCATCAGTTTGTGCTCTAGCACATTTCCACGTTCGCGCCCTTTCTGCCTGGCGCGGTAAGGCTCTTTTGCGCGATCTAAGCGCGCTATCATGGGTGGCTTGGATCACACCAGTCAATGTCTCCTGGGCAGGAGGTTCAATGGTAGGCTGCGGGTTAGTGGGTGTAGGCATTAGATTAGAGGGGCCAAGAGCATGGGCAGATAAGGCCTGAGATATGGTCTGAGAGATCATGGAGGACATGGATCCCATGGCCTCTATAATGGCACTAGACACTGAGCGTTGTAGCTCCAGGGCCTGTGCGCTAATGGCTGGCAAGTTGGGGTCCCCAGTGGGTGTGGGGGGATTAGGCCCAGAGGGAGAGCGGTCTGAGGACATGATCTCGTTTATTTAGAGATAAAATCTAAATGCAGAGTAACCGATGGGGTACCTAGTCTAATGGTGCCTAATCTGTGGCAGAAAACTAACCTAAGCAGGGGTTAATCACCCCAAGCGCCGCAGTGTAGCAGGAGCCGATCCGGAGCCGAGTGGAGCAGCAAGGCACTGGTGAGCGCTCCGAAATCCCGCGAGAGGACGGGCGGGAGCTCCCAAGATGGCCGCCGAGATCTCGCGATATCTCGGAGCCGCGGGAAGCAACAGAAATATGCCGCCGAAAACCTATGCCGCCGGAGACCAGCGGGGAGGAATCGGAGCGGCGACAAAGGTAGTGGGAGAGGAGGGGGGTCAAGGAAACACACCCCAAGAAAGGAAAGGATTTAGGGGATAAAAAACGCTGATGATCGCAAGGCAGAGGGGAAAGAGCGGGAGGGGGGGGACGACCCCCAGATGAAGGCCGCAATAGGTGTATGGGGGATACAGTAGTAATGCGATAAAATCTCCAAATGAAGGGAAAAGGGAGACCCTGTTAGAGGTCAGAACAGTATATATATACTAGGCAAGTATTAAACACCATGCAAAGACATAATTGCTTCCAAATCTAAAATCACATAATCGAACATATACAGTCATGTGAAAAAATTAGGACACCCTTTGAAAGCATGTGGTTTTTTGTAACATTTTTAATAAATGGTTATTTCATCTCCGTTTCAACAATACAGAGAGATTAAAGTAATCCAACTAAACAAAGAAAACTGAAGAAAAGTCTTTTCAAGATCTTCTGTAAATGTCATTCTACAAAAATGCCTATTCTAACTGAGGAAAAAGATAGGACACCCTCACATGTATTCCCTCTTAAATTGGCTCAGATCTCACACAGGTATATCACACCAGGTGCACATAATTAGTAGATCGTTACTCTGCATGTTGAATGAGGCTTGCCCTATTTAAACCTCAGACATTTAGTTTGGTGTGCTCCTGACTGTTGAAGTGAGAGTGAGCACCATGGTGAGAGCAAAAGAGCTGTCAGAGGACTTCAGAAAAAAGATTGTAGCAGCCTATGAGTCTGGGAAGGGATTTAAAAAGATCTCAAAAGATTTTGAAATCAGCCATTCCACTGTCCGGAAGATAGTCTACAAGTGGAGGGCTTTCAAAACAACTGCCAACATGCCCAGGACTGGTCGCCCCAGCAAGTTCACCCCAAGAGCAGACCGCAAGATGCTAAAAGAGGTATCCAAAAACCCTAAAGTGTCATCTCGAGAACTACAGCAGGCTCTGGCTACTGTTGATGTAGAAGTACATGCCTCTACAATCAGAAAGAGACTGTACAAGTTTAACTTGCATGGGAGGTGTGCAAGGAGGAAACCTTTGCTTTCCAAGAGAAACATCGAGGCCAGACTGACATTTGCCAGCGATAAAGTTGACAAAGACCAGGACTTCTGGAATAATGTTCTTTGGACAGATGAGTCCAAAATTGAATTATTTGGACACAACAGCAGAGGACATGTTTGGCGTAAACCAAACACAGCATTCCAAGAAAAGAACCTCATACCAACTGTGAAGCATGGAGGTGGAAGTGTCATGGTTTGGGGCTGCTTTGCTGCAGCAGGACCTGGTCAGCTCACCATCATAGAATCCACGATGAATTCTACTGTGTATCAGAAGGTGCTTGAAGAACATGTGAGACCATCAGTTAGAAAATTAAAGCTGAAGCGGAACTGGACCATGCAACATGACAATGACCCAAAACATACTAGTAAATCAACCAAAGATTGGCTGAAAAAGAAGAAATGGAGAGTCCTGGAATGGCCAAGTCAAAGTCCAGATTTGAATCCCATTGAGATGCTGTGGGGTGACTTGAAAAGGGCTGTACGTGCAAGAAACCCCTCAAACATCTCACAGCTGAAAAAGTTCTGCATTGAGGAGTGGGGTAAAATTTCCTCAGACCGATGTCGAAGACTGGTAGATGGCTACAAGAACCGTCTCACTGCAGTTATTTCAGCCAAAGGAGGTAACACTCGCTATTAGGGGCAAGGGTGTCCTATCTTTTTCCTCAGTTAGAATAGGCATTTTTGTAGAATGACATTTACAGAAGATCTTGAAAAGACTTTTCTTCAGTTTTCTTTGTTTAGTCGGATTACTTTAATCTCTCTGTATTGTTGAAACGGAGATGAAATAACCATTTATTAAAAATGTTACAAAAAACCACATGCTTTCAAAGGGTGTCCTAATTTTTTCACATGACTGTAGATCACTTAGCTTTGGTGGAGCAGCAAAGAAAGAGGAAGATATAAAGAGGACACTGCTTATTATAGGATCTGTTAGGGGAGGGTCCATTGTTGTTATGATTATGGTAATTTCTCCTTTGCTGCTATTGGTGGAAGTAAAGAAGGAGTAAGCAATACGAAGCCTCCGTGTCTTGCTGTAAAACTCAGGATCAGTACAGTATAAGTAATGTATGTACACAGTAACTGCACCAGCAGAATAGTGAGTGCAGCTCTGGAGTATAATACAGGATGTAACTCAGGATCAGTACAGGATAAGTAATGTATGTACACAGTGACTGCACCAGCAGAATAGTGAGTGCAGCTCTGGAGTATAATACAGGATATAACTCAGGATCAGTACAGGATAAGTATTGTATGCACACAGTGACTGCACAGCAGAATAGTGAGTACAGCTCTGGAGTATAATACAGGATGTAGCTCAGGATCAGTACAGGATAAGTAATGTAATGTATGTACACAGTGACTGCACCAGCAGAATAGTGAGTGCAGCTCTGGAGTATAATACAGGATGTAACTCAGGATCAGTACAGGATAAGTAATGTATGTACACAGTGACTGCACCAGCAGAATAGTGAGTGCAGCTCTGCAGTATAATACAGGATGTAACTCAGGATGAATCTATCTGGAAAAACACTCCATTCCATGTGGGCACTTATCCCCAGCTGTATAAATAAACTGTGACTGACATCAACTGGATGAATTCAATAAAATAATCCCAGTGAATATAAATCCTTGAGTTGTCTTCTTCTGTACTGTAGATACAGTTTCTTTGTTTTATCTGTGTCTGGGAAAGCTGGATGACCATCATTATCGTCCCTAAGAGAAATATGATCTTGTAAACCATCTTTCTTCAGTTTTTTAGTAAAGATTTTTTAAAGGAATTTACCTAATAAAGATATTTATGTGTATGGTGACTTCACCGTTTTTATTATCTCTGTACTGTGACATCACTGTGTTTATTATCTCTGTACTGTGACATCACTGCGTTTATTATCTCTGTACTGTGACATCACTGCGTTTATTATCTCTGTACTGTGACATCACTGTGTTTATTATCTCTATACTGTGACATCACTGTGTTTATTATCTCTGTACTGTGACATCACTGTGTGTATTATCTCTGTACTGTGACATCACTGTGTTTATTATCTCTGTACTGTGACATCACTGTGTTTATTATCCCTGTACTGTGACATCAATGTGTTTATTATCTCTGTACTGTGACATCGCTGTGTTTATTATCTCTGTACTATGGCATCACTGTGTTTATTATCTCTGTACTGTGACATCAATGTGTTTATTATCTCTGTACTGTGACATCACTGTGTTTATTATCCCTGTACTGTGACATTACTGTGTTTATTATCTCTGTACTGTGACATCACTGTGTTTATTGTCTCTGTACTGTGACATCACTGTGTTTATTATCCCTGTACTGTGACATCACTGTGTTTATTATCCCTGTACTGTGACATCACTGTGTTTATTATCCCTGTACTGTGACATCACTGTGTTTATTATCCCTGTACTGTGACATCACTGTGTTTATTATCTCTGTACTGTGACATCACTGTGTTTATTATCTCTGTACTGTGACATCACTGTGTTTATTATCCCTGTACTGTGACATTACTGTGTTTATTATCTCTGTACTGTGACATCACTGTGTTTATTGTCTCTGTACTGTGACATCACTGTGTTTATTATCTCTGTACTGTGACATCACTGCGTTTATTATCTCTGTACTGTGACATCACTGCGTTTATTATCTCTGTACTGTGACATCACTGCGTTTATTATCTCTGTACTGTGACATCACTGTGTTTATTATCTCTATACTGTGACATCACTGTGTTTATTATCTCTGTACTGTGACATCACTGTGTGTATTATCTCTGTACTGTGACATCACTGTGTTTATTATCTCTGTACTGTGACATCACTGTGTTTATTATCCCTGTACTGTGACATCAATGTGTTTATTATCTCTGTACTGTGACATCGCTGTGTTTATTATCTCTGTACTATGGCATCACTGTGTTTATTATCTCTGTACTGTGACATCAATGTGTTTATTATCTCTGTACTGTGACATCACTGTGTTTATTATCCCTGTACTGTGACATTACTGTGTTTATTATCTCTGTACTGTGACATCACTGTGTTTATTGTCTCTGTACTGTGACATCACTGTGTTTATTATCCCTGTACTGTGACATCACTGTGTTTATTATCCCTGTACTGTGACATCACTGTGTTTATTATCCCTGTACTGTGACATCACTGTGTTTATTATCCCTGTACTGTGACATCACTGTGTTTATTATCCCTGTACTGTGACATCACTGTGTTTATTATCTCTGTACTGTGACATCACTGTGTTTATTATCTCTGTACTGTGACATCACTGTGTTTATTATCCCTGTACTGTGACATCACTGTGTTTATTATCTCTGTACTGTGACATCACTGTGTTTATTGTCTCTGTACTGTGACATCACTGTGTTTATTATCCCTGTACTGTGACATCACTGTGTTTATTATCCCTGTACTGTGACATCACTGTGTTTATTATCCCTGTACTGTGACATCACTGTGTTTATTATCCCTGTACTGTGACATCACTGTGTTTATTATCCCTGTACTGTGACATCACTGTGTTTATTATCCCTGTACTGTGACATCACTGTGTTTATTATCTCTGTACTGTGACATCACTGTGTTTATTATCCCTGTACTGTGACATCACTGTGTGTATTATCCCTGTACTGTGACATCACTGTGTGCATTATCCCTGTACTGTGACATCACTGTGTTTATTATCCCTGTACTGTGACATCACTGTGTTTATTATCTTTGTACTGTGACATCACTGTGTTTATTATCCCTGTACTGTGACATCACTGTGTTTATTATCTCTGTACTGTGACATCACTGTGTTTATTATTTCTGTACTGTGACATCACTGTGTTTATTATCTCTGTACTGTGACATCACTGTGTTTATTATCTCTGTACTGTGACATCACTGTGTTTATTATCCCTGTACTGTGACATCACTGTGTTTATTATCCCTGTACTGTGACATCAATGTGTTTATTATCCCTGTACTGTGACATCACTGTGTTTATTATTCCTGTACTGTGACATCACTGTGTTTATTATCTCTGTACTGTGACATCACTGTGTTTATTATTTCTGTACTGTGACATCACTGTGTTTATTATCCCTGTACTGTGACATCACTGTGTTTATTATCCCTGTACTGTGACATCACTGTGTTTATTATCTCTGTACTGTGACATCACTGTGTTTATTATCTCTGTACTGTGACATCACTGTGTTTATTATCTCTGTACTGTGACATCTCTGTGTTTATTATCCCTGTACTGTGACATCACTGTGTTTATTATCCCTGTACTGTGACATCACTGTGTTTATTATCCCTGTACTGTGACATCACTGTGTTTATTATCCCTGTACTGTGACATCACTGTGTTTATTATCTCTGTACTGTGACATCACTGTGTTTATTATCTCTGTACTGTGACATCACTGTGTTTATTATCCCTGTACTGTGACATCACTGTGTGTATTATCTCTGTACTGTGACATCACTGTGTTTATTATCTCTGTACTGTGACATCACTGTGTTTATTATCCCTGTGCTGTGACATCACTGTGTTTATTATCCCTGTACTGTGACATCACTGTGTTTATTATCTCTGTACTGTGACATCACTGTGTTTATTATCCCTGTACTGTGACATCACTGTGTTTATTATCTCTGTACTGTGACATCACTGTGTTTATTATCCCTGTACTGTGACATCACTGTGTTTATTATCTCTGTACTGTGACATCACTGTGTTTATTATCTCTGTACTGTGACATCACTGTGTTTATTATCCCTGTACTGTGACATCACTGTGTGTATTATCTCTGTACTGTGACATCACTGTGTTTATTATCTCTGTACTGTGACATCACGGTGTTTATTATCCCTGTACTGTGACATCACTGTGTTTATTATCCCTGTACTGTGACATCACTGTGTTTATTATCTCTGTACTGTGACATCACTGTGTTTATTATCTCTGTACTGTGACATCACTGTGTATATTATCCCTGTACTGTGACATCACTGTGTTTATTATCTCTGTACTGTGACATCACTGTGTTTATTATCCCTGTACTGTGACATCACTGTGTTTATTATCTCTGTACTGTGACATCACTGTGTTTATTATCTCTGTACTGTGACATCACTGTGTATATTATCCCTGTACTGTGACATCACTGTGTTTATTATCTCTGTACTGTGACATCACTGTGTTTATTATCCCTGTACTGTGACATCACTGTGTTTATTATCTCTGTACTATGACATCACTGTGTGTATTATCTCTGTACTGTGACATCACTGTGTTTATTATCTCTGTACTGTGACATCACTGTGTTTATTATCTCTGTACTGTGACATCACTGTGTTTATTATCCCTGTACTGTGACATCACTGTGTGTATTATCTCTGTACTGTGACATCACTGTGTTTATTATCTCTGTACTGTGACATCACTGTGTATATTATCTCTGTACTGTGACATCACTGTGTGTATTATCTCTGTACTGTGACATCACTGTGTTTATTATCTCTGTACTGTGACATCACTGTGTTTATTATCTCTGTACTGCGACATCACTGTGTTTATTACCTCTGTGCTGTGACATCACTGTGTTTATTATCTCTGTGCTGTGACATCACTGTGTTTATTATCCTTGTACTGTGACATCACTGTGTTTATTATCCCTGTACTGTGACATAACTGTGTTTATTATCTCTGTACTGTGACATCACTGTGTATATTATCTCTGTACTGTGACATCACTGTGTTTATTATCCATGTACTGTGACATCACTGTGTTTATTATCCCTGTACTGTGACATCACTGTGTTTATTATCTCTGTACTGTGACATCACTGTGTGTATTATCTCTGTACTGTGACATCACTGTGTTTATTATCTCTGTACTGTGACATCACTGTGTTTATTACCTCTGTGCTGTGACATCACTGTGTTTATTATCTCTGTGCTGTGACATCACTGTGTTTATTATCCTTGTACTGTGACATCACTGTGTTTATTATCCCTGTACTGTGACATCACTGTGTTTATTATCCCTGTACTGTGACATCACTGTGTTTATTATCTCTGTACTGTGACATCACTGTGTGTATTATCTCTGTACTGTGACATCACTGTGTTTATTATCTCTGTACTGTGACATCACTGTGTTTATTATCCCTGTACTGTGACATCACTGTGTGTATTATCTCTGTACTGTGACATCACTGTGTTTATTATCTCTGTACTGTGACATCACTGTGTATATTATCCCTGTACTGTGACATCACTGTGTGTATTATCTCTGTACTGTGACATCACTGTGTTTATTATCTCTGTACTGTGACATCACTGTGTTTATTATCTCTGTACTGTGACATCACTGTGTTTATTATCTCTGTGCTGTGACATCACTGTGTATATTATCCCTGTACTGTGACATCACTGTGTGTATTATCTCTGTACTGTGACATCACTGTGTTTATTATCTCTGTACTGTGACATCACTGTGTTTATTATCTCTGTGCTGTGACATCACTGTGTTTATTATCCTTGTACTGTGACATCACTGTGTTTATTATCTCTGTGCTGTGACATCACTGTGTTTATTATCCTTGTACTGTGACATCACTGTATGCATTATCCTTGTACTTTGACATCACTGTGTGCATTATCCTTGTACTTTGACATCACTGTGTGCATTATCCCTTGCACTTATATTCTGAAGACTGGGAAAGCTGGGTGATGACTTCAGCGCCCTCTATATTGGCAGCCCCCCTTCCCCCCTCCAGCTTTCCCAACAGCAGGTATATCAGTAATTTAAGATGGAAATGCTCTTCTTCTTACGTCTGCTCCTCTAATGGTGCATCTTATCCTGTGTGACCTGGAGCAGGGGGAGGACATGATGTGCCAGGAGCTGCTGACACTTGAGAGTGCCTCTTTAAGAATGGATAGGGATCGCAGAATGGGCAGGGCTGGGACAGCAGCTATTAATATGTGGTGTCCTTCACTTCCACTCACTCTGCACAGGAGAGTACAAGACGCTGCACTGAGAGGAGCTGCTGCGGACATGTGCCTGGCACAGGTATGGTACCCGGGCACTGCCCATACTACAGGGTAACTGCATTACTATACAGATCCTGTGGCACTAAGCACAGTATATACCCCCACGTGTAGAACAGATGCTTCCAGTGATGTACTTGGTGCTGTATCTGGTATCTGCAGGGTCTCCTCAGCACCAGGGGGTCTGACTGTGCTCAGGACAGAGCCTGGAGGAGAGGCAGAATCCGGGATCCAGATGCAGGATTGGTACCAGGTCTGCTGGTATCTGGGTTACAGGAAGATAAGAGGTTTATCCGGGGGCATGATCTGTAAGCTGCCCAGGAATAGAGAGATGCCAACCGCCCCTAATCTACCCGCCTTAAAGGTTTCATCCTGGAAATGTGCCCTGTATCTGCGTAAAAAATGTCTGTACTTGTGTGCCAGAGTCTCTGAGACAGTATCGCACAGGCTTAGATACACTGGGCTCAGGAGACAGTATCGCACATGATAGGCTTAGATACACTGGGCTCAGGAGACAGTATCACACATGATAGGCTTAGATACACTGGGCTCAGGAGACAGTATCACACATGATAGGCTTAGATACACTGGGCTCAGGAGACAGTATCACACATGATAGGCTTAGATACACTGGGCTCAGGAGACAGTATCACACATGATAGGCTTAGATACAGCAGCAACAGGACACTGGGACACATTCACAAAAGTTTTGCCGTCTGTTTTCACGAGTAAAAATACTCTTATTTTTTCAGTCTTATTTACCAACTGTTTTTGCGCCTGCTGCACCTATTTTGAGTTTTAAAACAAAATCAGAAGTATTCTATCTTTTGCGCCTTATTTCTGTCCTATTTATGTAGGTGCGCCTTATTTAGCCCCAGATTTCGTCATAAAATCGGTCTAATTTCTCCTCCACTCTAGGGCTGGCGCACTTTTCTGCCTCTGTTTTGAGGTGGCGAGTTGCGCCACAATTTGCATTCTTTCATGGAGATGTGCGCCTAATTTCAGATCACTGGCGCCACATTTTCATGCGCACACTAATTAGACCAGTTTAGTGAATCTGAATCTGTCTTACAAGAAAATGACCACTAGAGGTCAGGCTTAAACCAAATTAGAGAAACCAGATTTATTAAGGGATAATAAATGAGGCGCAAATTGAAGACAGACTTTGCCAATACGCCAGTTTTTTATTTATTTTTTTAGTAAATGTGCCCCACTGTTCCTGGAATGAATAATGCAAAGAGTACTTGATGAGCAATTTCATGCTGGATATTGTAGTTCTCTTCAGTTTGCTGCCCTCTGTTTGCCACTGACCCAGTATTTCCCTCTCCTATACCTCCTAGCAGAGTAAGTGCCCCCCTGTTCAGATGGGAGAGGTCCTAAATTTATTGTGGGTCCTAAGTAGAGCTGCTGTTATGGTACTTAAAGGGGTTCTTCGGGCTAAAGATATTGATGAACTTTTCTCGGGAAACAGAGCGGATGCTGAAGGCTGTACTCACTGTATAGACTCTAAAGCAGTGCTAGCCCGAAACAGCTGATTGTAGGGGGGTTGGGTGTTGAGACCCCCCATCGATCTGATATTGATGAACTATCCAGAGGATAGGCCATCGATGTCTGTAGCCCGGAGAACCCCTTTAAATCCTAACTTAACACCAAGAACTTCAAATTAATATTCTTCCATGTCATAATCACAGAAATACTGAAAGCTGAGCTATGAGGAGCTGTTTGCTGAGGTCTTAACTCTCCTTGTAGCATGTGGATATCTATAGTGTGAGGACCCTAGCAAACAGCTCCTTATATCTCAGCTTCCCGGCATCCTGTGAGTATAAGGGCTCATTCACACGGCCATTGTTAGGCCGTTTCGTGCATTGGGGACCGCAATCTGCACCATCCGTGCGGCTGTCGGGACGGATCCAGACCCATTCAACTTAAATGGGTCCGTGATCCGTCCGCACTGCAAAAAAATAGAACACTCCGTAGTGCTTCCGTGGGGTGCTTGCCTCTGTTCCACACCTACTTTCCGTATTGTGGACCCATTCAAGCTGTTTGCGGGACACAATTATGGCCACGGCCCCGTGCATGAGCCCTAACATGAAGAGGCAGCATAAAAACTGTGGTCCCGGTGCAGATCCCAGAGTAATCCACCCTAAAGCATTAACAGTGGCTACTGGTTGCAGGGATTAAGGGGTTAATAAGCCAATCATACCCTCAGCCAGTTAAACCCATTACGTTACATTAATTAAGAGCACAAGAACAGCAACTTGCTGATGGTTTCCAGATAGCAACAGGACATTGTGTTTCCACACTGCACAGAACACAAGTGTAAAGCCGTTAGGTCCTATGGAGGTCAGAAAAAGAGGGGACACCTGCTAAGCCCCCATTTTGAGTGGGGGCCAACTGTTAGGTCTCATGCACACTAACGTATTTTACTTCCGTGACCGTTCAGGTTTTTTTTTGCAGACCATATGCGGAACCATTTATTTCAATGGGTCTGCAAAAAAACGGAAGTTACTCCGTATGCACTCCGTTTCTGTACGTCCGTTCCGCAGAAAAATAGAACACGTCCTATTACCGTCCGCATTACGGACACGAATAGGACTGTTCTATTAGGGGCCAGCTGTTCCGTTCCGCAAAATACGGAATGCACGCGGACGTCTTCCGTATTTTTTGCAGATCCGTGTTTAGCGGACCACAAAATACATACGGTCATGTGCATGAGGCCTTAGACAGTGATTTAGGGTCCATTCCCCTCCCATAGTCGACATGGAGAATAGCGCACTGTGCAAAACGACGGACGCCTCGAAAGAACTGAAGTCTGTCTGGTGTCAATAGTGCCTATTGTGGGACATTTTATGTAAACATGACAGGTCTCATTCACTGACAACTAGCAGAGATCTTGAAAACATTGAGGCATTGAAGCACAAAGTAACAGCAGAGCTCTGCAGTGATCATTATACATTGTAGAAACAGATAGAATCAGAAATCGTTACAATGTATTCTTGTATTGATACATGGCTGCTGAAGGGGGCGGAGCTTACTCTGCCATCCTTTGTGCCAGGCTCCAGAGTATTTCCGTACCAGTTTTCTGTCAGTACCCAATGTTCTGTACGGTAGTATTATAGATGAGCCTCAGTAAACTGCTCGCAGATGCCGGGTAATTGTATTATCTGACTACAGATCTGACCCCATTCATTTACAATGGCGGCTTCCTAGTGTAAGTGATTTATATGGCCGTGATTTACTCTATGGCGGAATATTGCACTGGATGCGACTTATAATGGAGGCATGAGTAACGGGAGGAGAAATCGTGGCCATTCTTCATGCAGCTGACAGCTCCCGTACATCTCTATGCTTCCTGCAATCGTTACTAATCAGATTCCCTTATTTAAAGGAAGGCGCGGTCCGGGAATTCAGACGCAGCCTCCGGCACTCCAGCTGTTGTAAAACTATAACAACTCCCAGCATCCTTCATTCTCTTCTATGGGATTTCTGAGAACAGCTGAGCAGGCAGGCATGCTGGGAGTTATAGTTGCACAACAGCCGGCGTGCCGAAGGCTGCTGAATCCTGCTCTAAAGCAATAGGACTGCGCAGCTGCTGGCTGTCAGGGCATGATGGGAGTTGTAGTTTTGCAACAGCTGGAAAGCCACAGTAAATTCAATGGGAGAATGTGCAATAAGAAACTAGAGGGGTCTGAGGGGGTCCTCTTCACGGGGGCCCCTCACTTTAGGGCTCATGCACATGAATGTATTTTTGGTCCGCTTCCGATCCACATTTTGACTGTATGTCCGTTCCGCGGCACCCGCCAAAAAAGTAAATAAAACATGTCCTATTCTCGTTCGTATAACAGACAAGGATAGGACCGTTCTATTAGGGCCGGACGGACATCCTGTTCTGCAAAATGCGGAATGCACACGGCCGGTAGCCATGATTTGCGGATCCGCAATCTGCGGCCATGTGCATGAGCCCTAAGCCAGAGCAGTTAGCTGCGAACAGGTCCCTCTGGCAGGCTGGGCTCATCCTCTATTATGTGGTCGACCATTCATTTGAAGGGCGGTGCTGCACGGGAAACGTATGGCCGGCTGCAGCTTCCCTCCGCTGATGGCCGGGCTGGTTTCTATCTGCCCCCATCTAAGTGCCCCCACAACTACCCCCAAATCCTTGTTTTTAGCATGCTTTCCCAACTGGTAGTAAAACCTAAAAGCCCATGGGTGTTTGGCACTAATAATGCGGGCACTAAAAACACCTGTCAGAAAGCAGCCAAAGGGTCATTTTTTTGACCCAAAAAAAATCGTAAAAAACGTGAGTGTTTTTGTAGTTTTGCATTTTTTTTTTTAGGGGGGGAGGGTGCTAAGGAACTTGCGACTATTCCCCTTTTTTTTTTTTTATGTGGACGTGTGATTAAATGTTGTCACACGGCCGGTTTTACGCTGTGTCCGCTAGTTACTAGGGCCTAATAATTACATTTATTAACATTCACATATTTTTTAATGACATTTACAAGTACATGTATTTTTAATGGATTTTTTTTTGCAAAGCTAGTATTTTATTTAGCATAAAGTATGTGACCCCTCCCCCATCTTTATAAAGCAGTATGGGAAAAAATATGGCTAAAAAAAAATGCACACACTACACACACTGAATGTGGATTTTTTTGCAAAAAAAATCTAAAATCAAAAACTGTTGAGGTCTATGGCAGAAAAACAGCAGACCCAGAAAATGCTGCAATTTGAAATACACGCCATTAACACAAAAACAGCACTACAAAACCGTACCTGTGTGTCCTGCCTTTAATGTTTCCGTAGACCTTCATGTAACATCTGGAGCTGGCATTTTTTGACTAAAAAACTAGGCAAAAAGCAACAGCAAAAAAACAAACAAAAATGCCACAAATGCGCAAAAAAAACAGCAATGTATGTGTAAACCCACTGTATAGCGGCTGTTTTCCTGCATTGTACTGTTAAATCAATTTGGAAACTGCGCTAGTTTGTGTTAAAACCGCGTGGCCTCACCGCGATGCTGGAAGAGAAATGCATTAAAAGGAAGGTACAAGACTTTGCAAAATCCATTTTCTGCTTTGCCCAGACAAGTTAATTTGCTAATTAATCCAAATCTTCTGCATCAGCTGCATAAAGTATGGATGAGATCACAACACCAACCCTAGGGCGATCGGTTAGCGGTGGTAAAAGTAAACAAGAGGACGGTATTCAGCAGGTTTGATGCAATTATCGTATCAAAATCCAACACTGCTGCACATGTTGCCATCGCTATGACATCACATATGTACATACGACCCCATAGCAGTACATTAGGTGTAATAAAGCGGTGCCTTTTCACTCGGCGTACGCCTCAGGCCTCATGCACACGACCGTATGTATTTTGCGGTCTGCCAAAAAAAACGAATCCCCAGAAAACACGGATGACGTTCGTGTGCATTCCGTATTTTGCGGAACAGAACAGCTGGACCCTAATAGAACAGTCCTATCCTTGTCCGTAATGTTTTATTTTTTTGCGGAACGGAAATACGGACATACGGAAACGGAATGCACACGGAGTACCTTCCCTTTTTTTTGCGGACCCATTGAAATGAATGGTTCCGTATACAGTCCGCAAATAAACCGGAACGGACACGGAATGAAAATACGTTCGTGTGCATGAGGCCCCATAGTGCTGCATGTGACTGATGTGGCATTTTTTACATTTACTCTATTACTATTTATTTGTGGAGTCCAGTTCTGTATGACTGGACGACCGCGCTCCCTCCGCCACCGCCTTTTACTTTTAATTAAATTACGCTAGAAAACTGCAGCAATAAATCTTCCCCAAAGCGTCTGTGACTCAGAGACCTGCAGATCTCGCTCTCTTTTATACTTCTCCCCAGGATTTAGTTAAGGAATACCAAATGTGCACTGTGCCTATACAGCTTAAAATAACACTGCCATACTTTCCCAAAATATTACTGCCACACAGGGCCAGAATAATACCAAAATAAGATGCTATAATAACACTGCCATACTTTCCGAAAATAATACTGCCACACAGGGCCAGAATAATACCAAAATAAGATGCTATAATAACACTGCCATACTTTCCCAAAATAATACTGCCACACAGGGCCAGAATAATACCAAAATAAGATGCTATAATAACACTGCCATACTTTCCCAAAATAATACTGCCACACAGGGCCAGAATAATACCAAAATAAGATGCTATAATAACGCTGCCATACTTTCCCAAAATAATACTGCCACACAGGGCCAGAATAATACCAAAATAAGATGCTATAATAACGCTGCCATACTTTCCCAAAATAATACTGCCACACAGGGCCAGAATAATACCAAAATAAGATGCTATAATAACACTGCCATACTTTCCGAAAATAATACTGCCACACAGGGCCAGAATAATAGCAAAATAAGATGCTATAATAACGCTGCCATACTTTCCCAAAATATTACTGCCATACAGTGCCAGAATAATACCAAAATAAGATGCTTTAATAACGCTGCCATACTTTCCCAAAATAATACTGCCACACAGGGCCAGAATAATACCAAAATAAGATGCTATAATAACGCTGCCATACTTTCCCAAAATAATACTGCCATACAGTGCCAGACTAATACCAAAATAAGATGCTATAATAATGCTGCCATACTTTCCAAAATAATACTGCCATACAGTGCCAGACTAATACCAAAAAAGGATGCTATCATAATGCTGCCATACTTCCAAAAATAATACTGTCATACAGCACCTAAATAAGATGCCATAATAAGACTGACATACAAAAATAACACCGCCATACAGTGCCAAAATAATAGCAAAATAAAATGCTATAATAATATTGCCATATTTTCCAGAAATAATACTGCCATAATGTGTCCAATCATGACTGATGTAAAGTACCCATATAGTAGTGCATTATAGTGTACACGTACTACCACTGTGCACTACACATAGAACTGTATCATACATCACGCAAATAATATTCAGACATAGGCCGTTGTGTGTTTTGCGGTCTGCTAATTGCGGATCCACAAAACACGGATGGCGTCCGTGTGCGTTCCGCAATTTGCAGAACGGCACGGACAGCCTTTAATATAACTGCCTATTCTTGTCCGCAAAACGGACAAGAATAGGACAGGTTATGCTTTTTTTGCGGACCACGGAACGGAGCAACGGATCTTTTGTGGCCCCATTGAAGTGGGTGGGTCCGCATCCAAGCCGCAAAACCTGCGGCTCGGATGCGGACCAAAACAACGGTCGTGTGCATGAGACCATACGGAGAGATATTATTATACGCCGGTCTTAATCTATATCCCGCTGGTGTCAGATGTGGCGCAATTAGTAAGAGGCATACACCTCTTCATAATGGTGGCGCACCTGTGACGGTCGGTGCGCCAAAATAGAAATCTACAGCAGCGAGGGATCTAGTGTAGATTACCGTTATATGCCAGTTTCCTGGCGTGGATTATAATGAATGTGCCATGCCGGCTACGGCTGCCCCTGCACCATCCAATCCGTGCCCAGATTTTGGAAGCGTGGACTCCAAACACCCAAAAAGTCATAAAGAAGTCACAAAATTATGTGCAGGCGTGACATGCGATACATTTTATGACTTTTGACCACAGTTTTGTGGCTTACAGGGGTTGAAAAATGCCCCCCACAGTGCATACAGTATGAAAATAATACCACCATATAGTGTCCAAATAATAACAACCCAGAGAACCCAAATAGTACTGTAGTGTGTCCAAATAAGACTGGTCCCATAAAGTTACCAAATAGTACTGCCATACAGTGCTTAAATAACCGTCCTGCACAACATCTAGCTAATATTAACATACACTACACCAATGCTACTGTATTGTGTTCAAATAATACTGCCACAAAGTGCCCAGATACTGGTTCCAATATAATACTGCCATACAGTGATCAAGTTACTGTGATACATAATATCTAACTAATATCAACATACAGCACACCAATGATACCACCATGTAGTGCCGCCATATACTGTCCTAATATCACTGTAAAATTTCCAATATCCAAATTATATCAACAGGAAGTACCAGAATAATATCACCATACAGCGTCCGAATATTACCGCAATATACTACCCATAAAAGAGCCTGGGTTCTCAAGTCTCTTGGTGCCAATGCTGCAGGGATTTGTATTTGGCCCCTGCCAGGCGATGTGGGCCCCATGGGGACATTTCTTTCCCCATCCCTGATTCCATGTGTACTATGAGGCGGCAGATATTTTAGGTGACGGTTTGGCACTGCCTGTTCCTTCACCAGGGCGGCCACAATCCATTTATTTCTCTCTGCAACTATTTTTAAAGCTGCAGATATGGCGCCTTACATTATGCAAATGGTCCCAGAAAGTATTGATCTCCTGTGCGGAGAAATGAATGATGGTCGATAGCACTCAGGTCAGATCCTGGAGAGTGCCGAGACTACTACTCCCCCCATCCGGCTGACACGTTAGAGGAGGCTGATGATAATACTCCGCTACCGGCTGCTGCCATATAATGTACTGATCGTGTGTCATCACTAACCAGATATACAGCCCGACACCCACATGTAGTGTCCTGTGGTTCTATGAGACTGTATCACACATGAGAAGCTTAGATACACCAGTTCAGCAGACAGTATCACACATGACTGGTTTAGATACAGTGGCTCAGCAGACAGTATCACACATTACTGGCTTAGATACAGTGGCTCAGCAGACAGTATCACATATGACTGGTTTAGATACAGTGGCTCAGCAGACAGTATCACATATGACTTGCTTAGATACAGTGGCTCAGCAGACAGTATCACACATTACTGGTTTAGATACAGCAGCTCAGCAAACAGTATCACACATTACTGGCTTAGATACAGTGACTTAGCAGACAGTATAACACATTACTGGCTTAGATACAGTGGCTCAGCAGACAGTATCACACAACATAGGATTAATTAAAGAGTAATGTCATGGAGTATTTTACTGTTACATTATCATCCAGGATCAGGACCCTGGACAATGGTGGGGCAGCGCCTTATGATGCCTCATAGACCGGCCATGTGCACACCGCATCACAGAGGCGGACCTGTTCACTTGAATGGTTCTGAACTCGGAAGGTGCAGAATGGAGGCACGGAACCCCAGGGAAGCACTACGGAGCACTAACCTGGGGTCTCTCTCCGTGCCTCGCACCGCAAAAAAATAGAACGTAAGCCCTAATACCCATCTCAGCTGATGTTCTCCAGTATCTGAGGATTGTATGTGAGGTTTTGCAGCAGCTGAGACGTGTATTATGATGTTCTGCAGCAGCTGAGGTGTCTATTATGATGTTCTGCAGCAGCTGAGGTGTGTATTATGAGGTTCTGCAGCAGCTGAGGTGTGTATTAGGAGGTTCTGCAGCAGCTGAGGTGTGTATTATGAGGTTCTGCAGCAGCTAAAGCATGTTTTATGATGTTCTGCAGCAGCTGAGACGTGTATTATTACGTTCTGCAGCAGCTGAGGTGTGTATTATGAGGTTCTGCAGCAGCTAAAGCATGTATTATGATGTTCTGCAGCAGCTGAGACATGGATTATGATGTTCTGCAGCAGCTGGGACGTATATTATGATGTTCTGCAGCAGCTGAGGTGTGTATTATGAGGTTTTGCAGCAGCTGAGGTGTGTATTATGAAGTTCTGCAGCAGCTGAGGTGTGTATTAGGAGGTTCTGCAGCAGCTGAGGTGTATTATGAGGTTCTGCAGCAGCTGAGATGTGTATTAGGAGGTTCTGCAGCAGCTGACGTGTGTGTTAGGAAGTTCTGCAGCAGCTGAGGTGTGTATTATCAGGTTCTGCAGCAGCTGAGGTGTGTATTATTAGGTTCTGCAGCAGCTGAGGTGTGTATTATTAGGTTCTGCAGCAGCTGAGGTGTGTATTATCAGGTTCTGCAGCAGCTGAGGTGTGTATTATTAGGTTCTGCAGCAGCTGAGGTGTGTATTATCAGGTTCTGCAGCAGCTGAGGTGTGTATTATCAGGTTCTGCAGCAGCTGAGGTGTGTATTATCAGGTTCTGCAGCAGCTGAGGTGTGTATTATTAGGTTCTGCAGCAGCTGAGGTGTATTAGGAGGTTCTGCAGCAGCTGAGGTGTATTAGGAGGTTCTGCAGCAGCTGAGTTGTGTATTAGGAGGTTCTGCAGCAGCTGAGGTGTGTATTATGAGGTTCTGCAGCAGGTGAGGTGTTATTATGAGGTTCTGCAGCAGCTGAGGTGTGTATTATGAGGTTCTGCAGCAGGTGAGGTGTTATTATGAGGTTCTGCAGCAGCTGAGGTGGTTGGCACAGGAGAAGGAAGTTCCTGCAATAGTGATCCGTAGACCATTCCTGCAGTAGAGATAAGCAGTGCCGCCGCTCGTCTCTGTGGTCAGCGTCACAGTGATAGGTATGATATATATAATGGTTCAGCGCCCGCTGCCATCCTCCTGGGGCTCGTGTGGTGGGAGATGGCTCCGTCACAGTGTGTGCAGCTACTTGAGTGTTTTCACATCTTGTGAGGCTGAAACTGGAGCCGCCTTTCCATGGACTTCTATGTTACTGTGTAACCCTGTAAGAGCGCGGCGCGGCCGTCACTCATCGGGTCGGGGTACCCTCCTCCGTGCAGCTCCCAGCAGGATGTGACTTTTCCGCGCTGAACATGTTGCTCTCCTTCCCCAGGAAGACACGCTCTACCAAGACCCATCCTAATTAAATGCGAGACAAAGGCGGACGCCATGCAGAAAGCTCATTAGCCTCCGCGTGTTGGATACATGATCCAGACGGAGTCCTGAAACCTGGGAAGAAGCCAGCTCCCCGTCTGTCAGGTCAGTGTGTGCCGCGTCCCACAGACACCGGGGCCACTAAACCTGCAGCTTCTAATAGGAGGAGCCGACCATATCAGTCACATACGATGGAAACGTCTCCGCAGGGTCTCAGCACTGGAAATATAAGGACAGATGTCACCTGACATGTATGTTTTAGTAACTACTTGCATTCCCCGTGTAATAACAATTCTGTAGCATCTATTGCTATGGCTCAATGTTGTGTCATTCCTCTATTATTCCTTCTAGAAGTTATGAATGAAATTCAAGCCATTTGCAATGAAGGTCCAGAACTGTCCTATCCAATCAGTGCTGCGAGGGGCAGACGGTGCAGGGACACCCCCCTCTGGACCTTCATTCATAACTTTTAGCAGGAATAATAAAGTAATGGCTTCAGAATTGTTATTACAAGGGCAATGCTAAGTAGTTACTAAAACAGACAGGTCAGGAGAGGGGAGAGGTCTTCTTTAAAACACATTGTGGTGATCATAGAGGACAGGGAGGCGTCAACAGGGAGTAAGACGTAACCAGGATTGGTAATGATACGACCCGTAGAAGATCAGAGAGTAATTCTGGAAATGTAACCGAGGTCTGAGGTAAGAGCAGAGCATTGCACCCTGACTGGCACTGAACACGGGGGCATTGTGACTGGCACTATACATGGGGACACTCTGGCACTGTACACGGGGGTATTGTGACTGGCACTATACATGGGGACACTCTGGCACTGTACACAGGGGCATTGTGACTGGCACTATACATGGGGACACTCTGACACTGAACACAGGGTTATTGTGACTAGCACTGTACATGGGGACACGCTGGCACTGTACAAAGGGGCATTGTGACTGGCACTATACATGGGGGCATTGTGACTGGCACTATACATGGGGACACTCTGGCACTGTACACAGGGGCATTGTGACTGGCAGTATACATGGGGACACTGGCACTGTACATGGGGGCATTGTGATTGGCACTATACATGGGGACACTGGCACTGTACATGGGGGCATTGTGACTGGCACTATACATGGGGACACTCTGGCACTGAACATGGGGGCATTGTGACTGGCACTATACATGGGGACACTCTGGCACTGAACATGGGGGCATTGTGACTGGCACTATACATGGGGACACTCTGGCACTGTACACAGGGGCATTGTGACTGGCACTATACATGGGGACACTCTGGCACTGTACATGGGGGCATTGTGATTGGCACTATACATGGGGACACTGGCACTGTAAATGGGGGCATTGTGACTGGCACTATACATGGGGACACTCTGGCACTGTACACAGGGGCATTGTGACTGGCACTATACATGGGGACACTGGCACTGTACATGGGGGCATTGTGACTGGCACTATACATGAGGACACTGGCACTGTACACGGGGGCATTGTGACTGGCACTATACATGGGGACACTGGCACTGTACACGGGGGTATTGTGACTGGCACTATACATGGGGACACTGGCACTGTATACGGGGGTATTGTGACTGACACTATACATGGGGACACTGGCACTGTACATGGGGGCATTGTGACTGGCACTATACATAGGGACACTCTGGCACTGTACACAGGGGCATTGTGACTGGCAATATACATGGGGACACTGGCACTGTACATGGGGGCATTGTGACTGGCACTATACATGAGGACACTGGCACTGTACACGGGGGCATTGTGACTGGCACTATACATGTGGACACTGGCACTGTACATGGGGGCATTGTGACTGGCACTATACATGGGGACAACCTGGCACTGTACACAGGGGCATTGTGACTGGCACTATACATGGGGACACTCTGGCACTGTACATGGGGGTATTGTGACTGACAGTATACATGGGGACACTGGCACTGTACATGGGGGCATTGTGATTGGCACTATACATGGGGACATGGGCACTGTACATGGGGGCATTGTGACTGGCTCTATACATGGGGACACTCTGGCACTGTACACAGGGGCATTGTGACTGGCACTATACATGGGGACACTGGCACTGTACATGGGGGCATTGTGACTGGCACTATACATGAGGACACTGGCACTGTACACGGGGCATTGTGACTGGCACTATACATGGGGACACTGGCACTGTACATGGGGGCATTGTGACTAGCACTATACATGGGGACACTCTGGCACTGTACACAGGGGCATTGTGACTGGCACTATACATGGGGACACTTTGGCACTGTACATGGGGGTATTGTGACTGGCAGTATACATGGGGACACTGGCACTGTACATGGGGGCATTGTGATTGGCACTATACATGGGGACACTGGCACTGTAAATGGGGGCATTGTGACTGGCACTATACATGGGGACACTCTGGCACTGTACACAGGGGCATTGTGACTGGCACTATACATGGGGACACTGGCACTGTACATGGGGGCATTGTGACTGGCACTATACATGAGGACACTGGCACTGTACACGGGGGCATTGTGACTGGCACTATACATGGGGACACTGGCACTGTACACGGGGGTATTGTGACTGGCACTATACATGGGGACACTGGCACTGTACACGGGGGTATTGTGACTGACACTATACATGGGGACACTGGCACTGTACATGGGGGCATTGTGACTGGCACTATACATGGGGACACTCTGGCACTGTACACAGGGGCATTGTGACTGGCAATATACATGGGGACACTGGCACTGTACATGGGGGCATTGTGACTGGCACTATACATGAGGACACTGGCACTGTACACGGGGGCATTGTGACTGGCACTATACATGTGGACACTGGCACTGTACATGGGGGCATTGTGATTGGCAATATACATGGGGACACTGGCACTGTACATGGGGGCATTGTGACTGGCACTATACATGGGGACACTCTGACACTGAACACAGGGTTATTGTGACTAGCACTGTACATGGGGACACGCTGGCACTGTACAAAGGGGCATTGTGACTGGCACTATACATGGGGGCATTGTGACTGGCACTATACATGGGGACACTCTGGCACTGTACACGGGGGCATTGTGACTGGCAGTATACATGGGGACACTGGCACTGTACATGGGGGCATTGTGATTGGCACTATACATGGGGACACTGGCACTGTACATGGGGGCATTGTGACTGGCACTATACATGGGGACACTCTGGCACTGAACATGGAGGCATTGTGACTGGCACTATACATGGGGACACTCTGGCACTGAACATGGGGGCATTGTGACTGGCACTATACATGGGGACACTCTGGCACTGTACACAGGGGCATTGTGACTGGCACTATACATGGGGACACTCTGGCACTGTACATGGGGGCATTGTGATTGGCACTATACATGGGGACACTGGCACTGTACATGGGGGCATTGTGACTAGCACTATACATGGGGACACTCTGGCACTGTACACAGGGGCATTGTGACTGGCACTATACATGGGGACACTTTGGCACTGTACATGGGGGTATTGTGACTGGCAGTATACATGGGGACACTGGCACTGTACATGGGGGCATTGTGATTGGCACTATACATGGGGACACTGGCACTGTAAATGGGGGCATTGTGACTGGCACTATACATGGGGACACTCTGGCACTGTACACAGGGGCATTGTGACTGGCACTATACATGGGGACACTGGCACTGTACATGGGGGCATTGTGACTGGCACTATACATGGGGACACTGGCACTGTACACGGGGGTATTGTGACTGGCACTATACATGAGGACACTGGCACTGTACACGGGGGCATTGTGACTGGCACTATACATGGGGACACTGGCACTGTACACGGGGGTATTGTGACTGGCACTATACATGGGGACACTGGCACTGTATACGGGGGTATTGTGACTGACACTATACATGGGGACACTGGCACTGTACATGGGGGCATTGTGACTGGCACTATACATAGGGACACTCTGGCACTGTACACAGGGGCATTGTGACTGGCAATATACATGGGGACACTGGCACTGTACATGGGGGCATTGTGACTGGCACTATACATGAGGACACTGGCACTGTACACAGGGGCATTGTGACTGGCACTATACATGTGGACACTGGCACTGTACATGGGGGCATTGTGACTGGCACTATACATGGGGACAACCTGGCACTGTACACAGGGGCATTGTGACTGGCACTATACATGGGGACACTCTGGCACTGTACATGGGGGTATTGTGACTGACAGTATACATGGGGACACTGGCACTGTACATGGGGGCATTGTGATTGGCACTATACATGGGGACACGGGCACTGTACATGGGGGCATTGTGACTGGCTCTATACATGGGGACACTCTGGCACTGTACACAGGGGCATTGTGACTGGCACTATACATGGGGACACTGGCACTGTACATGGGGGCATTGTGACTGGCACTATACATGAGGACACTGGCACTGTACACGGGGCATTGTGACTGGCACTATACATGGGGACACTGGCACTGTACACGGGGGTATTGTGACTGGCACTATACATGGGGACACTCTGGCACTGTACACAGGGGCATTGTGACTGGCACTATACATGGGGACACTGGCACTGTACATGGGGGCATTGTGACTGGCACTATACATGAGGACACTGGCACTGTACACGGGGGCATTGTGACTGGCACTATACATGGGGAAACTGGCACTGTACACGGGGGTATTGTGACTGGCACTATAGATGGGGACACTGGCACTGTACACAGGGGCATTGTGACTGGCACTATACATGGGGACACTCTGGCACTGTACACAGGGGCATTGTGACTGGCACTATACATGAGGACACTGGCACTGTACACGGGGGCATTGTGACTGGCACTATACATGAGGACACTGGCACTGTACACGGGGGCATTGTGACTGGCACTATACATGGGGACACTGGCACTGTACACGGGGTATTGTGACTGGCACTATACATGGGGACACTGGCACTGTACACGGGGGTATTGTGACTGGCACTATACATAGGGGCACTGGCACTGTACACGGGGGTATTGTGACTGGCACTGTACACGGGGGCACTGGCACTGTACACGGGGGTATTGTGACTGGCACTATACATGGGGACACTGGCACTGTACATGGGGGCATTGTGACTAGCAGTATACATGGGGACACTCTGACACTGTACACAGGGGTATTGTGACTGGCACTATACATGGGGACACTGGCACTGTACATGGGGGCATTGTGATTGGCACTATACATGGGGACACTGGCACTGTACATGGGGGCATTGTGACTGGCACTATACATGGGGACACTCTGGCACTGTACACGGGGGTATTGTGACTGGCACTATACATGGGGACACTGGCACTGTACATGGGGGCATTGTGACTGGCAGTATACATGGGGACACTGGCACTGTACATAGGTGCATTGTGACTGGCACTATACATGGGGGCATTGTGACTGGCACTGTACACGGGGGTATTGTGACTGGCACTATACATGGGGACACTGGCACTGTAACACGGGGGTATTGTGACTGGCACTATACATGGGGACACTGGCACTGTACATAGGTGCATTGTGACTGGCACTATACATGGGGACACTGGCACTGTACACGGGGGTATTGTGACTGGCACTATACATGGGGACACTGGCACTGTACATAGGTGCATTGTGACTGGCACTATACATGGGGAAACTGTGTAGAACTGTTCATGGGAGCGGTCCAGCACTATAGATAGAGGTACCCTTGCTCCCATTATAGGGTAGACTGGCTGGTACCGTTCAGTGGGCACTCTGGCTGGCACTATTAGGGTACATGCACACGGTCAGGATGCAAATCTGTGCGGTCAATCTGCATCAATTGGTGCGGATTTTACTAAGTAAATGAAGAAGGTCAAAATCCGTGTAGAAAAAAATCTGCATCGTGTGCATTTAGCCTTAATTATCCTTTGCGGCCGCATACACTGTTGGATCTTTGTAACTTCCCTGTCATTGGATTCCAGATGCCGGGAGAGCTGAGGGTATAACGGATACGCGATGACCTCTCCGCGCTCCGCCCGTAAGTACCAGGACAGCGGTGAGGACCGGCCACGTCTGTGAACCTGCTCTGCTCACTTTGCTCTGTTTGCAGGTCTGCAGCTGGATGAGAACTTGCAGCTGATGCAGGCCGGCTCCGTGATGAGGAAAGTGAAATCACGAAACTGGAAGAAACAAAGATACTTCAAACTGCAGGAGGACTGTATGACCATCTGGTACAAGTCCAAGAAGACGGGCAACACCAAGTCCACCTGTGAGTGCCACCCGAGCGGGCGTCCACTGGACAAACCCCTGCGCGATCATTCCAAGAGAAAAGTTCTGCAACTTTCTAATATACTTTGTATGTTCCACTCCATTGTCAGGATCTCTGCTTGCTGTGAGGGAAGATTTCTTACACACAGAGCTAGAAAACCCCATACAAGCTAAATATGTTAAACTAATTTGCTACAACTGTATCCAGTCTAAACAACCTGAACTCCAGACCGATACATTGTAACAAACCATCAGGACAACAAAGAGAGATTTGCACTGATTTGTTTACCTTGCATAGTTTTGCCTAGACTGGATGCAATGGTAGCAAAGCTTCAGCTGTGAGAAGTATTCTTCAGCTGTGAGAAGTATTTGGTCTATCTAGGTTTTCAGGCTTGAAATAAAAAAAAAAATTCTCCTCCATTCACTTCAATGCAGAACTTTCATTTTACAATGACTGCGCTCCCCTCTGAGGGTCCAGAAATTAGACTCATGGGGAGAAGAAGCTTCTGATAATATTGGGCACTTGATAATCATTTCTCTGATCTTTGGTTTCTGGATGGAGAACGTATGGATCGGTTCTGGCTGCGGAGGGATTCCGCACGTCCATTACTGCTTCCCTCAGGCATTGTATAATGTGCAGGGAGGGCTTCTGTGTAGGTGACGTTCTGCCAGAGATGATGTGCATTTCCTGTAATCAGTTGTAGTGGGGGATGAGAGTCTGTGAGCTTTGGGGCTAAGTGCACTGAGGTTAATGCAGCGGAGCAGGGAGATCACCCAGCGCTGTGCATTACTAATGGGATGGATTCCAGGAGAGCTGCAGTTATCACTGTGAGAGGCCCTGTGTACATCACAATAGATAGAAGTCTGAAAATAGCTCAAGTATTTATCGCTGGTAGTAAGCTTAGTGTGTATGTCCATCTCTGTCCAGCAGCATGTAACAGTTTATATATTAATTTTATTTACAGCCTGTATTATACTCCAGAGCTGGACTCACTATTCTGCCGTACATACATTACATTACTTATCCTGTACTGATGCTGAGTTACATCCTGTATTATACTCCAGAGCTGCACTCACTATTCTGCTGGTGCAGTCACTGTGTACATACATTACTTATCCTGTACTGATCCTGAGTTACATCCTGTATTATACTCCAGAGCTGCACTCACTGTTCTGCTGGTGCAGTCACTGTGTACATACATTACTTATCCTGTACTGATACTGAGTTACATCCTGTATTATACTCCAGAGCTGCACTCACTATTCTGCTGGTGGAGTCACTGTGTACATACATTACATTACTTATCCTGTACTGATGCTGAGTTACATCCCGTATTATACTCCAGAGCTGCACCCACTATTCTGCTGGTGCAGTCACTGTGTACATACATTACATTACTTATCCTGTACTGATCCTGAGTTACATCCTGGATTATACTCCAGAGCTGCACTCACTATTCTGCTGGTGCAGTCACTGTGTACATACATTACTTATCCTGTACTGATCCTGAGTTACAGCCTGGATTAAACTCCAGAGCTGCACTCACTATTCTGCTGGTGCAGTCACTGTGTACATACATTACATCACTTATCCTGTACTGATCCTGAGTTACATCCTGTATTATACTCCAGAGCTGCACTCACTATTCTGCTGGTGCAGTCACTGTGTACATAGATTACATTACTTATCCTGTACTGATCCTGAGTTACATCCTGTATTATACTCCAGAGCTGCACTCACTATTCTGCTGGTGTAGTCACTGTCTACATACATTACATTACTTATCCTGTACTGATCCTCAGTTACATCCTGTATTATATTTCAGAGCTGCACTCACTATTCTGCTGGTGCAGTCACTGTGTACATACATTACTTATCCTGTACTGATCCTGAGTTACATCCTGTATTATACTCCAGAGCTGCACTCACTATTCTGCTAGTGGTAAGGTTTATGGGTCAATTTTCCCCCCCAACCTAACCAGCATGTTTTTTGACTGATAAATGACTTTATAAAACACTTTTGAAAGTTCAGTATTGATGCTGCTTTTTACAAACCCCCCAAAATGCCACAAAATAGTATGTGTGAAGGGAGCTTCTTCGGGAGAATGTGTAATTGGTCACATTTCTAACAAATAGCATGTGCAGTCATACAAGATGTAGATGGACACCTGGAAGAAAGTATGACAGCAGGATCAGACTACACAAAGCTTGTAGTCTGTTCCCATGGAGATACATAGTCCTGCATAGGGGGTTGTATACACAGAGCAGTAGACAGATTTATAATCAAGTTGCTTTTCTCCATCTAGTTTCCATCAGCGACATTGAGACCGTGCGGGAGGGACATCAGTCCGAGATTCTACAGAGCATCGCTGACGAGTTCGAGCCGGAGCTTTGTTTCACCATTGTCTTCTATGGGCGTCGGGGGAACCTTGACCTGGTTGCAGGCACGGCAGAAGAGGCTCAGTGCTGGATCCAAGGGCTAGAGAAACTCATCGAGACTGTGAGGAATATGGACCAGAAGGAAATCCTCGATCAGTATCCTTTATATTTTCTTACAACTGGTTCCAATTCAAGATCTCTGCTTGCTGTTAATGGAAGGAATCAAATCATGTCCACACAGGTGCAAGATGTTGCAATGTATCTGCATTAGAGAGGACCGAATGTTTCATTCCTGATTAAAAGAAAAGAAAAATCTATATGATTGGGGTCTCAATCAATTCTACACAAATCAGAGAGAGTGAAGAGGCCAGCCACCTCGTAACATGCCCCAGCCTAATCAGTGCGTCTCAAAAAAACAAGGTGTAATGCAGGTATCCAAAGTTCATACTCATCCCTTTAAACAGGCCTCAAAGCACAACTCGGATAATAGCAACGTCAGCATCTCATCAGCACACAACCGTTTACAGGTAATTTCTTTATCAGAGCAGAAGAAAGACAATTATTAACTAGCTGAGAGGCCTTTGTTGAGATCTGGGGGGTATTTTTTTTTATCATTATGGAGAGCGCCCAGTATGCATGAGAAGTATTGTAGGCCAGGCAATAGCTCACTAGGAAAAATAAATGCAAATTAGCATATCTTATATCTGGTGGCATCAGAGAGGCTTAGCTTTCTTTTCCTTTTGAAAGTTAAGCTAATTTGCAGATTATTGGGTTTCTGGGAAAGATATTCAAATTAGCCTTCCTTCCAAAAGGAAAAGAAAGCTAAGCTTCTCTGATGCCACCAGATGTAAGATATGCCAATTTTCATATATTTTCCCAGAAACCCAGAGAATTGTTTTCTGGTCTAGAATATTTCTCATGCATACTAGGCGCTCTCCATAAAAAGAATACCCCCCCCCCCCCCATACCCTGACAAAGACCGATTCGCGATCGCCATAGCTGCTGGGTTTCTGCTGGTTTAAACAGCAGAGTCCCGGAGGTAATCTCTGCAATTGACGACAATGCAAATAGCAGAATTGAACCTCTCAGATGCCGTGGTCAATAATGAGCAAGGCATCTGAGGCAGCTCTCCTCCCGAGGCTTGAACAGCTTCCCCGAGCAGAGATGTGGAAAGCTGTTGCTTCTTTGTAAATGCTTTGGTCTCGCTGAAGAAACCAAGGCTATTACTGGTGTCGTTCCCATAGAGCCCTGCAGGTGGGCTCAATAAAAACAGCAAATCTGCAGTAAACTGCAATGGCAATTCATTGCAATGTAAGGGAGAATCAATCTAAAAACTGCTTGTTATAGTCGTCTAGGGTGACTTAAGAAAAGTTTATAAAAAATGTTTTACAAAATATAAAAAAAAATTCATTTTAAATCACCACTTTCTGTATAATTAAAATAAATAATAATAATAATAGTAATATTAAAAAAATTATAGGAATCACTGCGTCCCAAAATGCCCAAACTAATAAAATATAAAGGCATTTATCCAGTATGATGAACATGTTCTCATGTTTCAATTTACTGGAAAAAAAATCAGAGATCTAGAAAATAGTGAGCAACTAGAACACAAATTAGACATTTTGGAATTCCTTTGCTTTACCTAATTGGTCCTGATTTTGAGTTACATGTTCACTCCTCCATTCACAGCTAAAGCTGACATTTAAATTGTGAATTATAGTGGCTCACTCTGTTTGACACCGCGGTAATGGTGCTCTGCTGCAAGTGATTCACCCAATCTCTTAACAAGTAAGTAAATATAAAAATAATCAGCAGGCACTCACCATCTGTATTTCACACATATATAACACATTTATTATTATTTAAAATTAAAAATATTAAAAAAAAAAAAAAAAAAAGGGGAAAATGGATAACAATATACCTTAATATACCTTAATTGTGCACACAGTATAGAAAGTTAATAACCATATGTTAATATATAATATATAATGGATAAATGTGGTAGAGTCAATTTATAAAAAATCGATTAAATATTCCAATAAAAAAGATCGATTAAATAGTCAGATAAAAAAAATCGGATAAGTGGTCGAATAAATAGCAGAGAAGTGTCTTTAGATTATTTCATATAAAATTTTCGGATATTATATGAATATAATTTTGAAAATTCGCTAAGTAAACTTGTCTTCTTATTCTTATGGGTAATCCAACATATTCCAGTGTTAAATTAGTTGCAGAATGTTCATAATATATTATAAGTTGATCAATTTTCATACATTTCCTTAATTTATACCATGGAAGATCTGATATTCACAATAGAGCACTGCAGCTATATAGTTAATCAGTGGGTGATTTTCGAATTAATAGTTTATTATAGATAGTCTGGTTATAAAATTCGATTGTGCTTGCTGTGGAGGCGTCCCTCTCACAGTTAAGCTTACTCACCCAGGTCTAGAGCGCTTGTCTATGTGATGTGTTGATTTCGTTCAGCTGTCAGCATCTCACATGGCATTGAATGGAAAAAAGATGAAGTTGTTGGAAATCTTGTATGATCCTCACTTTTTCGATTCTTTGATCTTTAATCTTTAATCCTGCAGGATGATTTGGTCTGTAGTTTGGTTCCTTTAATCCGCCAGACGCGTTTCGAGGTGACCTCACCTCTTCCTCAGTGGCTTAAGAAAGCTGACATTTAATTCCTGTAGGTTTCCTCTTACTAGAAGGCAATGCATTATGGAAGCTGAATTGAAAGTTACCTGTAGAGGGCAGACACAAATGGTGGAATTGTTGGATGTGACCAGAGTATAAGACAATACATTAATACAATGTGGTTTTCAATGACCTATGGCGGCTTTTTCCTTAACCGGCCGCTCAGATGGATTTGTGACTGGTTCCAAAAAGCCGACAAGAACCGAGATGGGAGAATGAATTTTAAGGAGGTCCAGGATCTTCTAAAAATGATGAACGTAGACATGAACGAGCAGCACGCTTTTCGGCTGTTTCAGGTGATGGGTGTGAATACTTATGCAATCTCAATGTGACCTGACACAGCTGAGGTGTGGGGTTTAATAAATCGTTTTGCCAATCAGAACTTTATGAAATCTGGATGACAACCCCACTGATGCAGCTTTCCTGGAAGCAGAGGTGGACTTATACTTGCAGGGAGTTGTAGTTTTTATAATGCCACAGGTTGGAATATAACTGGAATAAACCCTAAAACAAAAGTGCAAAAAAGGTTTTAGGTTCCTTAAAGGGCCGGATTATCTCTCTGACCGAGGGGGACATGTCATCAGAAGATATGAGCATCATTTGACCCTGACATCCAACCATACAATACTGTCACGGTCCCTCAGGTGACTGATGTCAGGAAATCAAGGAGATTGGCTGAGCGTGGAGGAATCTAACAGCCTCCTTGATTTCTCTTGATTCAGTGTTGATATGGTCAATGACCACTTCCCTTTTCTCAGCTGTTGCTCAGTGGTCATCACTTCTACCCTTCATAGTCTGACCCCACCCTTCTGACTATGCGGTAGATAGCTTCATTTGGGTTTGGCTGAGCTGGTGTGAGTTTGTCTCTGGTGTTCCTGTTCTTCCATCTCTACAGAAGTTAAGTGTCGCGTTTGTTTGTGTTTGTTATATTCCCTGTTGTTTGTATCTGGTCCTGAGACAGAGACTTCCATTCATCCATCTGGGGAGGAATGGGTTGTCTCTGGTCCTAACCTTTTCCAGGGCCTTATAGGGATATAAAGGCCTAGGTATCCTGCATATGAATATTCCTACCTTTAGGGTCCATTCATATTGATAGGTAGTCAGGGGCCCGGATTAGGGTTGTCTAGGAGGTGACCCGTTTCTTTCCTAGTTTTCAGGCCCAGTTACTGTTTCTGTTCCCTCCTGTGTTCAGTGTGGAGTTTTCCCCCACACTGATCGTGACATTATCTACCGCCATATAAACCGCCATTTTGTTTAGGCCAGTGCAGCTACGGATCTTATGTCTGTACTGGTCGAACAGCTGCAGGGACTGTCATTGGAGATAGCTGACCTCCGTACGACAGTATTACGGATTCAGAGACCACAGGCGGCTGGTTCCGATGGTGGGTACCAGGCCTGCCCTGAACCTAAGGTTGCCCTCCCGGACAGATTTTCTGGGGGTAGAGACAATTTCATTCGGTTCAGGGAATCGTGTAAGTTGTACGTTAAGTTGCGTCCATACTCTTCTGGGGATGAGTGTCAACGTGTGGGTATGATCATTTCTTTGCTTAAGGATTATGCTCAGTCTTGGTTCTTTTTCTCTGCCGACCGGGTCACCGTCCCTCCAGTTGATAGATACATTTTTTAGAGCCTTGGGTCTTATTTATGATGACCCGGATTGGATCTCTCAGGCTGAGACCAAGTTACGTGGTTTACGGCAGGGAGAACGCTCCGCGGAAATCAATTACTCTGAATTTAGGAGATGAGCTACGGATACGGAGTGGAATGATCCTGCTCTCAGGACGCGTTGGCCTTTCATGAAAAACCTGAGTAATTGGAAGCAGCTATGTCCCTTGCTGTACGTCTGGATAGACGCTTTAGGGGGAGATGTAAGGGTCCTCACCCTCAGGACGTACTGTCAAATAAGGTGGCGGCTTCCTTTGACACTTATAGTAAAGAGATACTTGTGGTTGTGCCTTTTGTGAGGAGCCTATGCAGTTGGGGGGGGGGGGGGGGCTACTCCTAAGACTGCTGGTAAGAGCTTTGGTCATATTAAGGGGGTCTGTTTTTGTTGTGGAAAGAAGGAACATTTCGTGAATATTTGTCCGTACATTCGGCGTCAAGGAGTAAACAAAAAAAAAAACTTAATCCCCAAATTACTATTGGTGGTGTGGGTGGGGAGCAAGAAGAATTTATGGGTTGACTACTAGTGCACTAGAGAAAAGCATTTCTTTCCTTGCAATTGATTCTGCACCTCTTACCCAAAAATGCCTGTCGCAGGTGGTAAATTACATCCATTTAAGAGTGGGTGATTTACATCAGGAATCTGTCTCCTGTTATGTGTTGGAGGGTCTGCCTGCTCCGATGGTTTTGGGTTTGCCATGGTTAAACAAACTTAACCCTACCATCGACTGGCAAGCGAGACAGATTCTCCATTGGAGTGATTTTTGCATGGACAACTGTCTTAATGCGTCTTTCTCTGTGGTCACCACTAAACCTGCACCCTCGTTCATTTCCGAATTTTCTGATGTGTTTTCTGAGAGCGGTAACCAAGAGTTACCCCCGCATCGGGAGTATGATTGTCCCGTCAATCTTATTCCTGGAGCTAAACTGCCCAAATCTCGGTTGTATAATCTTTCGGAGCCCGAAAGAAAGGCTATGCGAGAGTATATCACTGAGAGCTTGGCGAAGGGTCATATCAGACCATCCAAATCCCCAGTGGCTGCTGGGTTGTTCTTTGTAAAAAAAAAAAAAAAGATGGTACCCTTAGACTATGTCTGGACTTCCGTGAGCTCAGCCGTATTTCCGTCCGTGATCCGTACCCCCTTCCTTTGCTTCCGGATTTGTTTAGTCAGATTGTTGGTGCCAAGGTGTTCTCTAAATTGGATCTGAGAAGGGCATATAATCTGGTAAGGATCAGGGAGGGGGATGAGTGGAAGACCACATTTAATACCCCTGAGGGTCATTTTGAAAACCTGGTCATGCCCTTTAGGTTAAACAACCCTCCAGCGGTTTTTCAACACTTTGTCAATGACATCTTTCATCATCTGGTGGGGAGGTTTGTTGTTGTATACCTTGATGACATACTAATTTATTCTCCAGACATGGAGACTCATCAGGATCATGTAAGACAGGTGTTACAGATCTTAAGAGAGAATAAATTGTATGCGAAGATGGAAACATTTGTTTTTGCTGTTCAGGAAGTACAATTTCTGGGTTACCTGCTCTCATCCTCAGGTTTTCGTATGGATCCCGAGAAGGTCTGTGCCAGGGCTGGGACAAGGCCATTTGGTGCCCAGGGCGAAGATGGCAAACTGCGCCCCCCCCCCCCCGTTTTTAAGAAAGAATCAATGTTGTTTCAAAACAAGAATATACTTAAAGCAATAGAACAAAGGACTGTGGGACTTTGAAAGTCACAGACACTATAAAGTTCCCCCCCATCATCATGTGCCAGTATAAAGTCCCCCCCATCATCATGTGCCAGTTTTGTAATAAGCCCCCCCAATGTGCCAGTAACACTATTGTAAAAAAAAACAAAAAAAAAACACTTATACTTACCTAAGTGTCAGCGATGCGATGCAGCCTCTTCCTGTGTCCCACGCTGTAATGTAAGGCTCAGGCGGCACGATGACGTCATTGCGCCGGCCTCTGATAGGCTGCCGGCCTAGTGCCTGCAGCCAGGGGCGTACATAAAAATCACTGGGCCCCATAGCAGGAATCTAAATTGGGCCCCCATTCCCCATTTATAGCCCCTCCCTTTGTTCCATGAACTATTCTTGCTGCTGCGTTTTATAATTTATGCCATCAGGGCCGGAATGGGATTACAAAACAGCCCTGGCACACAAAAGAGGTATAATAGATGCAGATGTATATTATATACAGCAGTGTACAGTTATGTGAGGTACGCGGTATAATAGATGCAGTGTGTACAGGTATATAGTATATTCCCTAGTGTTCTGATATGTGAGGTACAGGGTATAATAGATGCAGTGTGTACAGGTATATAGTATATACAGCAGTGTACTGATATGTGAGGTACGGGGTATAATATATGCAGTGTATACAGTATATACAGTAGTGTAATATGTGAGGTACGAGGTATAATAGATGCAGTGTGTACAGGTATATAGTTTATACAGCAGTGTATTGACACCTCGTACCTCACATATCAGTACACTGCTGTATATACTATATATCTGTACACACTGCATCTATTATACCTCGTACCTCACATATATAGTATATACAGAAGTGTACTGATATCTGTACACACAGCATCTATTATACCTCATACCTCACATATCAGTGCACTGCGGTATATACTATATATCTGTACATATTGCATGTATAATACTGTGTAATATATGCAGTGTGTGTGCATGTATGTGTGTGTATATATATATATATATATATATATACAGAGCAGTGTATTGATGTGACACATAGAAGGTATAATACTGTAGATGCAGTGTTTATAGAAATATGTGGTCAGTTATGCATTATAGTCACTGTGAGGTACATGAGGTAGTGGTAACTGTCTGAAGTAGTATACATGAGTGAGCAATGAGTAAAAACAGGGCATGGAGGGGGGGGGGGGTAAATGATGAAAAGTGGAGGACCTCCTCTTACCTCTCCATTCCAGTCTGTATGGATCAATACAGAGCTGCTTGTGAACTTTTAATACTTGCTGTTAGGGGTTGAAGGACCTGTGATGATGTCATCACAGGTCCTGGCAGATGCACTGTTCTAACCTGGGAACTACACTTTACACTGTGCAGTTCCCTTACAGGACCTGTGATGACATCATCAAAGGTCCTTTAGCTTTAGAAAGGTAAACAGGAGTAATTAGGGGGCGGGGCCTCTCCTCCACTTCGGTGCCTGCCTGCAGCCTATCAGAGGAAAGGGAAGGGACACGCCTCTCCCTCCCCTGCACCTCCGCTGGCACAGACAGTTTACAATGGAGATGAGCGCAATGGAAGCGCTCATCTCCCTGTGCCCGGCGGCGGCTGCTCACTTGGGGGGGGGGGGTCATTTTAGTTGGGGGGGCACATGGGGGGGCACAGCATGATGTAGGGGGGGCCGTGGCTGGCACTTCACCTGCGCCCCCCTCCTGTCCGCAAATGGTAGCGCCCAGGGCACCCGCTCCTTCGGCCCCTGCCTTGTACCGGCCCTGGTCTGTGCTGTATTGGACTGGGATCGACCTGAAAATCTGAAAGCTCTTATGCGGTTTTTGGGATTTACCAACTACTACCGTAAATTTATCTTGAACTATTCAACTGTGGTTAAACCTTTAACAGACATGACTAGGAAGCAGGTCGATTTCTCTGTTTGGTCTGAGGCGGCATTACAAGGCTTTACTGCTGTGAAGGAATGTTTTGCTTCAGCCTCTATTCTGGTGCAACCGGACGTTTCTCAGCCCTTCATTGTAGAGGTTGACGCATCCGAGGTAGGGGTAGGAGAATTTTTTTCGCAAGGTCCTTCACCTAGTTAATGGCACCCATGTGCTTTTTTCGCTAAAAAACTTTGACTGCTGAAAGAAATTATGATGTGAGTAATAGGGAATTGCTGGCCATTAAGTTGGCTTTTGAAGAATGGCGTCATTGGTAGAAGGAGCGATTCATCCTATTACGGTAATTACTGATCACAATAATCTGGCTTACCTTGAGTCGGCTAAACAACTGAATCCAAGGCAGGCCAGATGGTCGCTGTTTTTCACCAGATTTAACTTCATTGTCACCTACTGCCCTGGGGTTAAGAACGTCAAGGCTGATGCTTTGTCACGCAGCTTTCCTGATGGGTGATTCTAAAGATCCTAGTCCTATTTTGTCTGAAGGGGTAGTCATATTGGTCCTATATCCTGATCTTGAGGCAAAGGTGTTAGAGGCCCAAGAGGATGTTCCGGACTCTTGTCCTCCAGGGAAATTGTTTGTTCCTTCAGACTTACGTCACAAGGTATTTGAGGAACATCACTGGACACCCTGAGAGTAGATCCACTGTCGATCTCATCTCGTGCAGATTTTGGTGGCTGGCGCTGCGTAAGTGTGTTGAGGACTATGTGTCAGCCTGTTGTACCTGTGCTCGTGCTAAGGTGACACATACTCGGCCTACTTCTTCCATTACCCACCCCGTCTAGACCATGGACGCATTTGTCCATGGGCTTTATCACAGATTTACTGAATTCTTCGGTAAAAAACGTGATCCTGGTGGTAGTTGATCGGTTTAGCAAAATGGCGCATTTTATAGCATTGCCTGCTCTACCTAATGCCAAGACTCTTGCACAGGTGTTTGTCGATAACATCGTGAAGCTACATGGCATTCCCTCTGATGTGGTGTCTGATCGGGGGACTTAGTTTGTTTCCAGATTCTGGAAAGCGTTCTGTACTCGACTGGGGGTATAATTGTCCTTTTCTTTGGCTTTTCATTCTCAGTCGAACGGACAGACGGAGCGCACTAATCAGAATCTGGAGACTTACTTGAGATGTTTTGTTTCAGAGAATCAGGAAGAGTGGTCTTCATTCTTGTCGTTAGTTGAGTTTGCCATTAATAACCATAGATTGGATTCCACCGATAAGTCACAGTTTTTTGGGGCATATGGATTCCATCCACAGTTTGGCACATTTTCTGGTTCTCAAACTTCCAGTATTTCTGAGGAGGAACAATTTTCCTCTTCTTTGTCTTCGATTTGGCGGAAAATTCAAAATAACCTGAAAAAGATGGGCAACAGGTATAAGCGTGCGGCTGACAGGAGACTGGTCCGGACCTGAGAGTGGGTGATTCTGTGTGGCTGTCCACAAGAAACATTAAACTTAAGGTACCTTCTTGGAAGTTGGGCCCAAGATTTATTGGTCCATATAAGATTTCTGCCATTATTAACCCTGTAGCCTTCCGTCTTGAACTTCCTCAGGCTTTGAAAATTCATAACGTATTTCATAAGTCGTTGTTTAAATGTGTCGAACCTGTTGAGCCGTCCTCCTTGCCTCCCGCTCCTGTCATGGTGGACGCTAATTTAAATTTCAAATCAGCAGGATTATGGACTCCCGAGTTCTTCGTAGATCCATCCAGTATCTCGTCCACTGGAAGGGTTACGGACCAGAGGAGAGGATGTGGGTTCCAGCGGCCGCTGTTAATGCGAATCGTCTGGTGAAGGCCTTTCACAGAGCCCATCCTGATAAGGCCGGTCCTGGGTGCCCGGAGGTCACCCGTAGAAGGGGGGGGGGGTACTGTCACAGTCCCAGAGGGTGACTGGTGTCAGGAGATCAGAGAGACTGGCTGAGCATGGAGGAATCTAACAGCCTCCTTGATTTCTCTTGATTCAGTGTTGATAGGGTTAATGACCACTTCCCTTTTCTCAGCTGTTACTCAGTGGTCATTACTTGTACCCTTTATAGTCTGACCCCACCCTTCTGACTATGCAGTAGATAGTTTCATTTGGGTTTGGCTGAGCTGGTGTGAGGTCGTCACTGGTGTTCCTGTTCTTCCATCTCTACAGAATTTAAGTGTCGCGGTTGTTTGTATTTGTTATATTCCCGGTTGTTTTTATCTGGGCCTGAGACAGAGACTTCCATTCGTCCATCTGGGGAGGAATGGGTTGTCTCTGGTCCTATACTTATTCCAGGGCCTTATAGGGAAATTAGGGCCTAGGTATCCAGCATATGAATTTTCCTACCTTCAAGGTCTATTCATATTGATAGGTAGTCAGGGATTGTCTAGGAGGTGGCCTGTTTCTTCTCTAGTTTCCAGGCCCAGTAACTGTTTCCCTTCCCTCCTGTGTTCAGTGTGGAGTTTCCCCCACACTGATTGTGACAAATACCCAGATTGGCCAAATGCAGCGTCCGGCAGATTGTAATGAATAATGCAGTCTGACCAAGAATATCAGTCCCTGGTGAGACCCAGCAGCTCAGGCTTAGTCATTAGCTGGGAAGATAAGAGATAATTACAATATTAATTAACCAGTAAGTAAGTGAACCCCTTACATACAGATTGTTGTATGATAGTTGGTAGAACCCGCACAGAATAAAAAAAGCGGTGTCTGGATTAAACCATGTGAGTGAAGGGGGAGATTGGATGCGTCTTAGAGAGGCACTGATACATGTGATCTACAGAGGCCGGAAAAGTAACGAGCAGCAACTATACATGTCATCAAAGAAACGTGAGGAGGATCAGTTCCTGGTGTTTCCGCAGCTTTCTCATGAGGTCGGACCATCAAACATTTAGTCTACCAGGGTTGCCCTTACATTGGATGGTGCCCTCTGCAGTACATTCTGTTGCCCCCCCTCCCCCACTAGGATGTTTTCAACCATATGCATCTTATAGTATAGTGCCTACATAACACCGCCATATATTGACCAAACTACCCTTCTATACAGTCACCTAAATAACATTGTTATATAGTACCGTCACCAGAACATACTGTAAAAATAATATACTGCATAGTAGAAGCACCACACAAGTAAATACTGCCATACAGTGCTAAAATAACAGCAACGTAGAATTAAAATTAAAACTGTCCCCTATGTCACATTAAAGTGCCACTATACTATCTGCTAAAGTACCCAAATACTAGCCAGAGTGCCCACATATAAATGCCATATTAGTAGCACAAGCCGAAATACAACCAATACCAAATGCTCCCCAGACTCCTGCTATACATTTCCTACTTGTAGGTGCGTTCACCCCTCCATAACACTAATATACCGCTATCATTACATCACCCCCTCTTACAGGAGCTGACCAATATTATATATAAGCCCCTTTAGCTGACGGCTGCAGTTCCCCTTCTCTGTCATCCATCAGCGCCAGCACTCACCGGGCCTGTTATCATGTACGGTAATGTGATTATTCGGAAAAGTCTCTAAATATAGTCTGTCCTTTATAAACATAGCTACTGATACAATAATCATACGGCCACATACATGAGGAATGTCAGTACAGCACACCGCATCTAAGTCTAAAGGGAACATTTTACACCAATAATTTACGGTAATCAATTGACCTGTAAATCTAACAACCAGATCCCCTTGGATTCATAGATAAAATGTTATAACAGTTATATTTTCTACTTAGCAGTATTATAGTAGTTATATTCTTGTACATAGGAGCAGTATTATAGTAGTTATATTCTTGTACATAGGAGCAGTATTATAGTAGTTATATTCTTGTACATAGGAGCAGTATTATAGTAGTTATATTCTAGTACATAGGAGCAGTATTATAGTAGTTATATTCTTGTACATAGGAGCAGTATTATAGTAGTTATATTCTTGTATATAGGAGCAGTATTATAGTAGTTATATTCTTGTACATAGGAGCAGTATTATAGTAGTTATATTCTTGTACATAGGAGCAGTATTATAGTAGTTATATTCTTGTACATAGAAGCAGTATTATAGTAGTTATATTCTTGTACATAGGAGGCAGTATTATAGTAGTTATATTCTTGTACATAGGAGCAGTATTATAGTAGTTATATTCTTGTACATGGGAGCAGTATTATAGTAGTTATATTCTTGTACATAGGAGACAGTATTATAGTAGTTATATTCTTGTACATAGGAGGCAGTATTATAGTAGTTATATTCTTGTACATAGGAGGCAGTATTATAGTAGTTATATTCCTGTACATAGGAGCAGTATTATAGTAGTTATATTCTTGTACATAGGAGGCAGTATTATATTAGTTATATTCTTGTACATAGGAGCAGTATTATAGTAGTTATATTCTTGTACATAGGAGGCAGTATTATAGTAGTTATATTCTTGTACATAGGAGGCAGTATTATAGTAGTTATATTCTTGTACATAGGGGGCAGTATTATAGTAGTTATATTCTTGTACATAGGGGGCAGTATTATAGTAGTTATATTCTTGTACATAGGAGCAGTATTATAGTAGTTATATTCTTGTACATAGGAGGCAGTATTATAGCAGTTATATTATTGTACATAGGAGCAGTATTATAGTAGTTATATTCTTGTACATAGGATCAGTATTATAGTAGTTATATTCTTGTACATAGGAGGCAGTATTGTAGTAGTTATATTCTTGTACATAGGAGCAGTATTATTGTAGTTATATTCTTGTACATAGGAGCAGTATTATAGTAGTTATATTCTTGTACATAGGAGCAGTATTATAGTAGTTATATTCCTGTACATAGGAGCAGTATTATAGTAGTTATATTCTTATACATAGGAGCAGTATTATAGAAGTTATATTCTTGTACATAGGAGCAGTATTATAGTAGTTATATTCTTGTACATAGGAGCAGTATTATAGTAGTTATATTCTTGTACATAGGAGGCAGTATTATAGTATTTATATTCTTGTACATAGGGGGCAGTATTATAGTAGTTATATTCTTGTACATAGGGGGCAGTATTATAGTAGTTATATTCTTGTACATAGGAGCAGTATTATAGTAGTTATATTCTTGTACATAGGAGGCAGTATTATAGTAGTTATATTATTGTACATAGGAGCAGTATTATAGTAGTTATATTCTTGTACATAGGAGCAGTATTATAGTAGTTATATTCTTGTACATAGGAGGCAGTATTATAGTAGTTATATTCTTGTACATAGGAGCAGTATTATTGTAGTTATATTCTTGTACATAGGAGCAGTATTATAGTAGTTATATTCTTGTACATAGGAGCAGTATTATAGTAGTTATATTCCTGTACATAGGAGCAGTATTATAGTAGTTATATTCTTGTACATAGGAGCAGTATTATAGTAGTTATATTCTTGTACATAGGAGCAGTATTCTAGTAGTTATATTCTTGTACATAGGAGCAGTATTATAGTAGTTATATTCTTGTACATAGGAGCAGTATTCTAGTAGTTATATTCTTGTACATAGGAGGCAGTATTATAGTAGTTATATTCTTGTATATAGGAGCAGTATTATAGTAGTTGTATTCTTGTATATAGGAGCAGTATTATAGTAGTTATATTCTTGTACATAGGAGCAGTATTATAGTAGTTATATTCTTGCACATAGGAGCAGTATTATAGTAGTTATATTCTTGTACATAGGAGCAGTATTATAGTAGTTATATTATTGTTCATAGGAGCAGTATTATAGTAGTTATATTCTTGTACATAGGAGGCAGTATTATAGTAGTTATATTCTTGTACATAGGAGCAGTATTATTGTAGTTATATTCTTGTACATAGGGGCAGTATTATAGTAGTTATATTCTTGTACATAGGAGCAGTATTATAGTAGTTATATCCTTGTACATAGGAGCAGTATTATAGTAGTTATATTCTTGTACATAGGGGGCAGTATTATAGTAGTTATATTCTTGTATATAGGAGCAGTATTATAGTAGTTATATTCTTGTACATAGGAGCAGTATTATAGTAGTTATATCCTTGTACATAGGAGCAGTATTATAGTAGTTATATTCTTGTACATAGGAGGCAGTATTATAATAGTTATATTCTTGTACATAGGAGCAGTATTATAGTAGTTATATTCTTGTATATAGGAGCAGTATTATAGTAGTTATATTCTTGTACATAGGAGCAGTATTATAGTAGTTATATCCTTGTACATAGGAGCAGTATTATAGTAGTTATATTCTTGTACATAGGAGGCAGTATTATAATAGTTATATTCTTGTACATAGGAGCAGTATTATAGTAGATATATTCTTGTACATAGGAGCAGTATTATAGTAGTTATATTCTTGTACATAGGAGCAGTATTATAGTAGTTATATCCTTGTACATAGGAGCAGTATTATAGTAGTTATATTCTTGTACATAGGAGCAGTATTACAGTAGTTATATTCTTGTACATAGGAGCAGTATTATAGTAGTTATATTCTTGTAAATAGGAGGCAGTATTATAGTAGTTATATTCTTGTACATAACAGACAGTATTATAGTACTTATATAGTTATAAGTAGGAAAGCAATATGAGAATTTGCAATCGATGCTCCAGTCTATGTGACTAATAAGCACATAACTCACCATGTATCACACTGACTTTACACAGGGAGAAGTTTCATTCCTTTATAATAGTTTTTATGTGCTCAGATGGCTGACAAGTCGGAGTCCGGGACCCTGGAGGGTGACGAGTTTGTGCTATTTTACAAAGCTCTGACCCAGCGAGATGAGGTCCTTAAGATATTTCAGGACTTCTCAAAGGATGGCAAGAAACTGACTCTGTTGGAGTTTGTGGACTTTCTGCGTCAGGAGCAGCAGGAGGTGGACAACACTGAGGAGTTTGCAATGGATCTTATAGCCAGATATGAACCTTCAGAGACAGGTAAGATGTTAGTAATATATCATGACTTGCTGCTTTTTTCCAGTCTGTGGTAAGCCACTAGTGTTGAGCGAATCGGAGTGTCCCCCGATTTTAAGAAAAATTTAATTTGTCACGAAGCCAAATTTCCTCACGATTCGTGGTAGTGAATCAATTTTTCCTAAAATGGTGGCTAAAAGTAAAAAAAATTATACTCATCTCATTTACTTGATTGTGGAGAGCCATCTTTTCCCATCCAAAGGACCTGCGTAAAGTGTGAAGACATCACCACGTAGTCACGCTGGCCATGAGCGGTGATGTCATCACTGATGAGGTCACCGCGCAAGGCCAGCGTGATCACGGCTGCAGGTCCTTTGGCGGGTTTTCATCAATCAAGACGGGGGCGGACAGCCTCTCCGCAATCAAGTGGATGAGATAAGTATAATTTTTTTTCAACCCCGGATTAACTCCTGAGCACCTGAATGCTTGTCTCAGATGCCGCCATCAGCGTTGAACATGGCATCTTAGGGGTTAAATGACGGGGGACAGTGCCAATTGCTGTTTCCCGTCATTGCTCCATACAATAGAAGGCGATTGGTGAAGAAGTAATTCGTAACAAATCGAATTTCTTGACCAAGTTCGGTGAAGCAGCTGAATCGAATTTTTCAAACCTTTGCTCATCACTAATAGCCACAATTGTAAACCCCACAAATAACTGATGTTTGCTTCAATCATAGTCAGTTTTAAGGTCTCTGTCAGTGAATGAGAACACTATTGTTTCCATTCACAGGCAGTAAACCTGTGCTCAGCTCCTCCTGCTCTCAGCTTGGAAGTGGATACAATTGTAACCAGTCCAGACAATGCTCTGTGAGCAAAACATCCTGGACTCCAGACTGATACATTGTAGCAAACTAGCAGAGAGATATGTACGGTTTGCAAGTAGTGTGGACTGTGTTTGGTTACTTTCACACTTGCGTTAGAGGATTGCCGTTGCCGGAACTGCCTGCCTCCCGGCTGCCGGATCTGGAAATCTGTATGCAAACGGATATAATTTGTTTCCGAATTTGGATGCGGATCCATCTGACAAAAGCATTGAAATATCGGATCAGTCTCTCCGGTGTCATCCGGAAAAACGGATCCGGTATTTTTTTTTTTCACATTCTTAAAGGTCTGCGCATGCGCAGACTGGGAAACCGGATCCGTTTTTCCGGGAACACTTGGTACCGGATCCGGCATTCATACATTTCAATGGAAATGAATGCCGGATGCGGCATTCCGGCAAGTATTCTGGAATTTTGGCCGGAGAAAATACTGCAGCATGCTGCAGTATTTTCTCCGGCCAAATACTGTAAGAGGCACTGAACTGAAGACGTCCTGATGCATCCTGAACGGATCGCTCTCTATTCAGAATGCATGGGGATAAAACGAAAGCGTTTTTTTTTCTGGTATTGAGCCCCAAGGATTGAACTCAATACCGGAAAACTTTAACGCAAGTGTGAAAGTATCCTTAGGTTAATATTGTTTTGCATTTAAATTGTCTTTCCTAGTATTTTAGGGTGGACCGACTGGGAGGAAAATGGTTGACCTTATCTCTTTGGCACCTCTTTGTAGCCTTCACTTAGAACCACTATGTATTTGAGCCTCTCTTGATGAAAGTTGCTTTGAGTTCTGTTACGCCTGCTTGGCTATCACAAGCGCCTAATCGGAACTATAATGTGGGTAGTAGCCATCGCTGTAATATCGCCCACGACCTGTGGGGGCTCCACTACAAGCTGCTGCTGTTTCTGGCATTGACTAGACTGGATACAATTGTATGTGCTTCCTGTGCAGGATCTGGTATGTACACGGATTTCTGTCACTGAATGTAAATACTGGAAGCATGAACTCATTCACTGGCAGCAAACATATACATCATGTAAATGGTGAGGAACTAAAACATGAAGTCGTAGAACTTTTCATTTATGGACTTTATCTGAAACCAGAAACGCTCTTTAATTGGAAGAGTAAATGACTAGAAGAACCATCTTCTGTCCTGCTATCGTCCACATGTATTCCCAATTTAACATACTGGTCCAGGATTCCGTTTTTTTCGGGGGAGGGCTTCCTTCTCTCTAAACATGGTGGATCAGTTCTCCCTCCTCTTTCAATACTTGATCCTCCTTGATGACCACAGAAGTGGGGTTGTGTCTGAATCAAATCTTAGTCTTTGAAGGCCATATTCATAGTCTTGGTAGACTAGCTGGCCAACAATTTTCTATGCTTACCATCATTGGGAACTGGATCAGAGACTTACATCTTCAAAAATAAACTTTTTAGACGCCTTGGTTCCTTCTTCCCAGGTGTAATTCTGGTTGGCAATGGATCTCACAAAAGATAATTAAGCTTTACTCTTCTCCAATCTACAGGATATCAACAAGACTGTGGTCTGAGAACTCTACGATAGACTTTTTACGCGTCTACGATAGACTTTTTACGCGCTATGAAGGTGTTTTTGTAACCTTCCTATAGATCTGTGGTCTCCAACCTGTGACGTTGCAACTGTTGCAAAACTACAATACTCATTATGCCCTGGGACTCGGGAGGTCTAGTTTTGCAACGGTTGGAAAGCTACAAGTGGAGACCACTTCTTTAGATAAATGGGGTGGGGGGGTTAAAATGATAGGAGAGTGGAAGTTTCAACCAAGGAGCTGTATGATCTACTGCCCTCTTCCAGAGCAACTGCTTCCCCTTTGAGACTTTTATCTCTTAAGATTATGGAAGGTTCTTCTTCTTGGCTTGTTTCAGACTACTGGTCTTTGCTCTCGTCTTAAAGGGGGTTCTCCAATTTGGACAATCCCTAATAGGAGAAGGGTCCCTTGACGATAAGCAAATCACAATACTCCCCCCCTGTTGGGCTCGCCAGAAATCTGTCCGTAAAGCCTGTATTATTGGGCGGATTTTCTGCCAGATGATTGCTAATGAGTATTTGTCGTATCATCTGGCAGTGTAATACTGCCGCCAATTACGTTTGCTCGTTCATTAGGCAATACAAATATTTTGACTGGTTTAAAAATAATCGTTTGCAGGCGGCGGATCCTGCTGTCTAATCACGATCTGCTGCCGGCACTCAATGATTGAGTATGGGGAAGAGCGATGGTATAACGCTCTCTCCTCCCTATACTGTGGAGGAGATCGCTGCATGTAATAGCAGAGGTCACCTCCGCTAGTGAGCAGGCGATTGCCGGGAAGGAACGTTTCCTTCCCAAAATCACCTACAGAAGCGGGCTGGCTAAGGGCTCATACACACAAATGTGTGTGCCCTGTGCTGTGGAATGCAAATAGCGGTCTGCAATACATGGAAACCGGCCGCGTGGTCGCCGTTTGCGGACCTATTTACGTGAATGGTTTCGAGATTTGCAAGATTCAACAAAATAGAACATGTTCTATTTCTTTGCGGTGCAGAGACACAGACCGCAATCCCACAGAAGCGCTCCGTATCTCGCGGTTTGCGGACCCATTCAATGCAATACCGCCTTGGCTGCACACAGGGGCCAATACAGCCTTAAATGTTCAGTCTTCCAGCAGCGCCACCACAGGACAAATGAAGCATTGCACAGTGTCTATTCGCACCTGTAGATTATCTGTGTAATGCAGGACAGGGCAGGTCAATCCTTATAATTCATTTATTTCTCTGCCTTGTAGCAAAAAAGCTTCACGCTCTGAGCATTGACGGCTTCCTGATCTACTTGTGCTCTGCGGCGGGATCCATCTTCAACGTGAGCCATCAACCTCCGTACCAGGACATGACGCAGCCGCTGTGCCGTTATTTCATCTCGTCCTCCCACAACACCTACCTGATAGAGGACCAGCTACTGGGGCAGAGCAGCGTGGAAGGTTATATCAGGTGAGATGGGGCGGCAAGGGCTGGCACCTCCATCATCCGTGAACAAGCCGGTGGGGCGAGACCTTCTCTGGACTAATTCTAGACTCGTTTCATCCAATGCAGGGCATTAAAAAGGGGCTGTCGGTGCGTCGAGGTGGACACCTGGGATGGCCCCAATGGAGAACCCATTGTATATCACGGGCACACCTTTACCTCCAAAATCTTCTTCAGAGATGTTATATCAGCCATCAACAAGTATGCATTCACGGTGTGTAGCTCAGAAGACGAGAAATGTCATTATCTAAATGTTTCTGTAAATTCTGCCAATAACTTACTGAACCTCTGTAAGGGTCCATTCACACGTCCGTAGTGTATTTCGGATCCGCAATACACCCGGCCGGCACCCCCCATACAACTGCCTATTCTTGTCAGCAATTGTGGACAAGAATAGGACATGTTCTATTTTTTTCCGGGCCAGAAAAACGGGGCCGCGCTCCAGAAATGCGGATGCGAAGAGCACATAGTGGGCTCTCCGCATCCTTTCCTGCCCCATAGAGAATGAATGGGTCCGGATATTGCGGAACGGATGAGGACCCATTCCATGGACGTGTGAATGGACCCTTAAAGGGTTTATTTAGTCCGGATTCCCCTTCTAGGTTTTCCCGGCACAGAGGCAATCCCACAGGCCCAAATCGCTAGGATGTGCCTCCAATGTCGGCTAGGTACAGGGACCACCTGTGGGACACCCCGCTATCTCTAGAAGCGGGACCTTACAGGGAAGGGGAGCGCATCACTGTGCATAGCGGGCTTGCTATTTACTTCTATATTACTTCCAAGCGAGAGGTGGCCGTGCATGGTGGGGTGCTCTCCTTCACTTTGGGATCCCCATTCTACAGATAGTACCCACAGCTATCTGACATTGGGGGCATATCTTGGCCAACCCCTTTAAGGAAGACCATGCTGCAGAAAGAGAGGGGACTCTGCCCTAAATGAGCTCTGCGGCCCCTTCATTCTGTTTCCATGGCTGAGGAGGCAGGTAATGTGTCCAGGACCGAGATGAGAGATTTGTGTTCTGGTTGTATTTAGATTATTGTCTATGTTAGATACCATTGTAACAAACCCTCAGCTGTGAGGAGTATTCATTTTGTGCTTCAGGCAACGGCAGCGTGCACTTTTCTTTGCTTGGTGATAGTGTACACAGTAAAGTCTGCAGTTTTTGTGTTTTTTCAAGATCTCTGCTTGCTACCTCCTCTCCTGGTCATGCGATTGATCACACAGGTGCACCGCTCGTTACCGTCATCAGAGTTCTGTCTTGTAACGAGCCTGGCACCTGTGCATCCATCACGTGACCTGGACTGGGAATGACAGCAAACAGAGATATTGAAATCCATAAGTAATTCATACAGGTCACGTGGCCCAGAGATTCTCTTTGTAAAATGTAGCCGCCCCTTATGATTATATCTGCTTCTAATAAGCTTGGTGACGCAAACACCACCGACATGCTGAAACTATGTCAGGAATACCCGCTTATGGGTGGGCATTACATAAGCCCCACCCATTTGCAGTCAGAATTTTCCAGGACTGTCTCTCTAAGGCCTTTTCACACGACCGTTTGGCTTTTTTTTAGTGTTTCGCGGTCCGTTTTTTAACAGATCCGTTGTTCCGTTTTTTGTTTCCGTTCTGTTTTTCCGTATGGCAAATACAGTATACAATAATTACATAGAAAAAATGGGGCCGGGCATAACATTTTCAATAGAAGGTTCGCAAAAACGGATACAGAAGATATGCGGACCCATTGACTTGAATGGAGCCACGGAATGTGATTTGCGGGCAATAATAGGACGTTCTATCTTTCAACGGAACGGAAAAACGGAAATACGGAATGCATACGGAGTACATTCAGTTTTTTTGCGGAACCATTGAAATGAATGGTTCCGTATACGGAACGCAAAAAACGGTCGTGTGAAAGAGGCCTAAGGCCTCATGCACACAACCGTATGTATTTTGCGGTCCGCAAAAAACAGATGCACAAAAAATATGGATGACGTCCGTGTGCATTCCGTGTTTTGCGGAACGGAACAGCTGGGCCCTAATAGAACAGTCCTATCCTTGTCCGTAATGCGGACAATAATAGGACATGTTCTATATTTTTGCGGAACGGAAACATGGACATACGGAAACGGAATGCACATGGAGTACCTTCCTTTTTTTTTTTTGTGGACCCATAGAAATTAATGGTTCCGTATACGGTCCGCAAAAAAACGGAACGGACACGGAAAGAAAATACGTTTGTGTGCATGAGCCCTAAGGGCTCGTTCAAATGTATGTTTTTTGCGTTCCGTATACGGGCTATATACTGAACCATTCATTTCAACGGTTCCGCAAAAAAAAAAATGGAATGTACTCCGTATGCATTCCGTTTCCGTATTTCTGTTTTTCCGTTCAAAGATAGAACATGTCCTATTATTGCCCGCAAATCACGTTCCGTGTCTCCATTCAAGTCAATGGGTCCGCAAAAAAAAAACGGAACACATACGGAATGTACAATGTTTTTGCGGAACATTCTATTAAAATGTTATGCCCAGCCCATTTTTTTCAATGTAATTACTGTATACTGCATATGCCATACGGAAAAACGAAATGGAAAAACGGAACAGAAACAGAAACACTACTGAAACAAAAAATGGAAAAACTAATTCGTTAAAAATGGCCCGCAAAACACTGAAAACGCCATACGGTCGTGTGAACGAGCCCTAAGTTTGAGACCATTGGCAAACAATGCCCAGGGGTGTCACCGAGCCCGCCCAGACCCCTGAACGCCCAGTTACAGTGATGACAATGACAGCCATACTGACTGGCACTCAGCTTTCCCAGAAACAGATATAAGTGGGGAAAAGCGTAATTCTTTCAGGTCCGATTTTGCTGGGGCCTTAGGTAGATGATGCAGGAGTCCAGTCAGACGTGTCCGTTGGGTGACCGCTACTTTATCGGTGATATCCCGGGACAGGTGCCAGGCGTCCCTGCCCCAGACACAGGGCGTCCTCCGCCAGTGTCATTACCGCTTATCTGCTACGCTGCCGCTCTGAAGAAAGAAAGCTAATATGTCATCTTATAAATATTGCATCGCTTCCTTAAAAGTGAGATACAGTAAATGAGCAGGTGGTGAAAAACAATCTGCAGCGGGCACACCGCTGCAAGAAGACGGCGGGCACGTGACTCTGGATTTTTGGCGCTGTCCACAGGTATCCGACTACCCGGTCATTCTGTCTTTGGAAAACCACTGCAGCGTGGAGCAGCAAGACGCTATGGCGCAACACCTGAAAAGCATTCTGGGAGAAAAGCTGGTGGTCAGCACTCTGGATGGACGGATTCCAGTGCAATTACCCTCTCCTGAGGTAAGAGGGCGAGACAATCCTTGTAGAGGTCAGCTGCCCCATGGAGACGGGATGTAGGCTTTTGGAGTCTTTTTTTTTTATTGCTTTAACGCTTCTAGAGGCAAAAATTAAGGAATTCTGTAAATAGGCTTCATAAAAAATACCCTACCGTTTTGTGTATACAGCTCTATGTGTCTCCGTGGTTACTGACCTCAAAGTAACCCATTGTAGTCTGATCCAGCAGTGGTGTGTTAGTCTTTGACGGTATGTAGGTAAGGCCTCATGCACACGACCGTTGTGTGCATCCGCGGCCGTTGTTCCGTTTTCCGTTTTTTTTTTTCGCGGACCCATTGACTTTCAATGGGTCCGTGGAAAAATCGGAAAATGCACCGTTTGGCTTCCGCGTCCGTGATCCGTTTTTCCAGTCCGTGAAAAAAATATGACCTGTCCTATTTTTTTCACGGACAACGGTTCACGGACCCATTCAAGTCAATGGGTCCGTGAAAAATCACGGATGCACACAAGATAGTCATCCGCGTCCGTGATCCGTGTCCGTGATCCGTGTCCGTTTTTCCTATCATTTTCAATGGAAACTTGACTTAGTTTTTTTTTTCACTTTTCATGTCCGTGGATCCTCTAAAAATCAAGGAAGACCCACGGAAGAAAAAACGGTCACGGATCACGGAACAACGGAAATCTGTTTTGCGGACCGCAAAAAAAAGCGGTCGTGTGCATGAGGCCTTAACAAGAGGAAGCAGAAGGATTGCAGTGATATAAGGATGCAGGGTCTGACTACACAGGGGTTGTTTGTAGTCTGTAACCATGGAAACGTGTTGGTCTGCATACATGCACCAAGGAAAACACACAATGGGAATGATGTTTATTTATTTATAAAGCTACATGTTTTATTTTAGACGGACTGGACTAATATGCAACATGTTTGCAAAAGTCTACATTACCTTTCAAAGGTTTTATGAGATAATTAAAGGGATGTTCAACAAATGAAGCCAAAAACATACGCAACCTTCTAATATTATTTGTGCATCATTTACTCATGATACTAAAGATCTTAGCTTGCAGTCATTGACTGGGAAGCTTTATTGCTTATTTCCAGAGAATGGAAAGATGTCTTGGTGATATATAATGCTCACCCGAGAGAGCCCAACTGACCCATGATGCATGGTTGGGGTCCTTTATACAGATTATGCACGGAGTTCCAGAAGCTTCACCTCTACAAACAAGGATGTACTGTACTAACACACTCTTCTCCCCCAACTTTCTCCATACTTTCACACCTACTCTAATACTTCCCCCATAATCTTCCCTACTCGTCATACTCTCCCTGTAAGCGCTCCCTTCAACTCTCTATACCAGGGGTCTCCAAACCCCGGCCCGCGGGCCACAACCGGCCCGCTTGTGCGTTCGATCCGGCCCGCCCGCAGCTGGCAGGTTGCAGGAACCAAATCCGCACAACCGCCCATGCTGTCACGCTTGTGTTGTGTGTTCGATTCCGCGCCCGCCCGCAGCTGACAGGTTGCAGGAACGAAAGCCGCACAACCGCCCATGCTGTCACGCTGTGCTTTTTGATTGGCTGCTGGGACCGCCGATGTCCCGGCAACCAGTGACGTCACAGGTGCGGCACCTCCCCTCTTCCCGCCCGCTGTTTGAAATAACAAATCCACGTGTGTAGCAGCGGGCGGGAGTCGGGACTCAGGAGTCCAAGAAGAAAAAAAAAAGAAGAGGAGCAGAAGCCGGCTACAGCGGAGGCAAGTGTTGCACAACGCTGATGGGGACACAATGGGGAACGCTGACATTGCTGTGCTGCGCTGATGGGGACACAAGCTGCTGAGGACACATACTGATGGGGATATTGCTGTGCTGCTGGGGACACTGCTGATGGGGACTTTGCTGTGCTGATGGGGACATTGCTGTTCTGATGGGGACACCGTTGATGAGGACACGGGTGTCCCCATCAATGGTGTCCCCATCAGCACAGCAATGTCCCCATCAGAGGTGTCCCCATCAGCGATGATGGGCACACTGCTGATGGGGACAATTCTGTTCTGATGGGGACATTGCTGGGGACACCGCTGTTTGGCACACTGCTGATGGGGACATGGGTGTCCACATCAATGGTGTCCCCATCAGGATAGCAATGTCCCCATCAGCGGTAACCCCATAATCGATGTCCCCATCAGCACAGCAATGTCCCCATCAGAGGTGTCCCCATCAGCGGTGATGGGGACACATGCTGCTGGGGACACCGCTGACAGGGACATTGCTGTGCTGATGGGGATGTTGCGGTGGACACTGCTGATGGGGACATTGCTGTTCTGATGGAACATTGCTGGGGACACCGCTGATGGGGACATGGGTATCCCCATCAGCGGTGACCCATCATCGGTTTCCACATCAGCACAGCGGCGTCCCCATCAGCAATGATGGGGACGCTGCTAATGTGGAAACTGCTGATGTGAACATTGCTGTGCTGATGGGGACATTGCTGAGGACACCGCTGATTGGCACACTGCTGATGGGGACAAAGGTGTCCCCATCAATGGTGTCCCCATCAGTACAGCAATGTCCCCATCAGCGTCCCCATTCTGATGGGGACATTGCTGTTCTGATGGGGACACCACTGATAGGGACACGGGTGTCCCCATCAACCGCGTCCCCAAAGGCAGTGTCCCCATCAGTGGTGTCCCCATCAGCTGCTAATGGGGACTCCGCTGATGGGGACATTGCTGTTCTGATGGGGACATCATTAATGGGGACATTGCTGTGCTGATGCTGACATTGCTGTTCTGATGGGGACATTGCTGTGCTGATGGGGACACCGCTGATGGGGACATTGCTGTGCTGATGGGGACACCGCTGATGGGGACATTGCTGTGCTGATGGGGACAACGCTGATAGGGACACGGGTGTCCCCATCAATGGTGTCCCCATCAGTGGTGTCCCCATCAGCACAGCAATGTCCCCAACAGCAGCGTCCCCATCAGTGGTGTCCCCATCAGCACAGCAATGTCCCCAACAGCAGCGTCCCCATCAGTGGGTGTCCCCATGATGGGAATATTGTTTTTCTGATGGGAATATTGTTTTTTTGATGGGAATATTTTTTTTTTTATGGGAATATTGCTTTTCTGATGGGGACATTGCTGTTCTGATTTGGCCATTGCTGTTCTGATGGGGACACCGCTGATAGGGACACGGGTGTCCCCATCAATGGTGTCCCCATCAGCCGCGTCCCCAACAGCAGTGTCCCCATCAGTGGTGGCCCCTATCAGCTGCTAATGGGGACTCCGCTGATGGGGACATTGCTGTTCTGATGGGGACATCGTTGATGGGGACATTGCTGTGCTTAAGGGTGACACGGCTGATGGGGACATTGCTGTGCTGATGCTGACATTGCTGTGCTGATGCTGACATTGCTGTGCTGATGCTGACATTGCTGTGCTGATGGGGACATTGCTGTGCTGATGGGGACATTGCTGTGCTGATGGGGACATTGCTGTGCTGATGCTGACATTGCTGTGCTGATGCTGACATTGCTGTGCTGATGGGGACATTGCTGTGCTGATGGGGACATTGCTGTGCTGATGCTGACATTGCTGTGCTGATGGGGACATTGTTGTGCTGATGCTGACATTGCTGTGCTGATGGGGACATTGCTGTGCTGATGGGGACATTGCTGTGCTGATGGGGACATTGCTGTGCTGATGGGGACATTGCTGTGCTGATGGGGACATTGTTGTGCTGATGCTGACATTGCTGTGCTGATGCTGACATTGCTGTGCTGATGGGGACATTGCTGTGCTGATGGGGACATTGCTGTGCTGATGGGGACATTGTTGTGCTGATGCTGACATTGCTGTGCTGATGGGGACATTGCTGTGCTGATGGGGACATTGCTGTGCTGATGGGGACATTGCTGTGCTGATGGGGACATTGCTGTGCTGATGGGGACATTGCTGTGCTGATGGGGACATTTTTGTGCTGATGGGGACACCGCTGATAGGGACACGGGTGTCTTTGCGTTGTTAATATATATACATTTAATTTAATACATAACTGATTTTTTTTTCCGGCCCCCGAATACTTGTAAAATCTTCAATGTGGCCCTCCTGTTGAAAAGTTTGGAGACCCCTGCTCTATACTATCCTCATACAATTCCCCTACGCTCTCTAAATTCTCCTAACGCTCCCCACGAAAACCCTCACAATATTCCTCCTATATTCTGGTCATACCCTAATACTTTCCCCATACTCTCCCCTACTCTTCATACTCTCACTGTACTCTATACTCCCCCCCCCCCTCCCCATACTCAGGAATTACGAGGAAAAATCATCATAAAAGGCAAGAAGATTGGGAGGTTGGAGGACAGTTTAGGTGAGCCCTCTGAAGAATCTTACATGGGAGAAATCTCAGAGGAAGAAGATGGTGGTGATGTGGATGAGGAGAACATCCGCGGTGAAGATAAAAAGAGATCCAAGGCAGGTTCTATGTTCTTGATCTTTTGAGAGGTGTTTAACAAGGTCTTTCAATAAACATCTTAAAGGGGTTCTCCGCTTCAGACAAAGCCCTCTTGTTAGAAGGGTCCCTTGACAAGAGGTTGTTCCCAGCTGTAATCTGTGGGGGAAACGGTCAATATTTTTCCTGTAGGGCCACCACAGGAGACATGGAGCTCTACACTGTGTCTATTCATTTCAGTGGGTTCTCCAGGGAGAGACGCCCTTTGTAACCGCTCTTCACTCTTCCCAAGAGGTGAACAGCGGACCCTTCAACTAACTCAAAATTCCCTATTAGACTTTATGAAAATGGGTTTTATAAACAGAACGACCCCTTTAAGAACTTCATTTAGATTTAAGTGCATTTTCAGCTATTCCATATAACGTACAAGTGGCTGACAACTGCCAATTAAAATTTTATAATTTTTTGTCAGAAGTCCAAGGATCGCCTCTCTCAGGAATTATCCGACTGCATTATCTACTGTAAAAGCGTCCCCTTCGAGAGCTTCAAGCATTCTAGGATCCAGTACAAGCTATATGAAATGTCTTCCTTCACAGAGTATAAAGCCCGGAAACTTGTGAAAGAACCAGGTGACCTTTCAATGGATGATAGGATTTATAATCCAAAGGCTCCTAAGAACTTGCATTGGATAGTTGTATCAGCTGAAGGTATTGCTAGTGCCACCCTGAGGAGAATACTCCCGGCTTATGACTTAGCCTGGATTCACATGGTGCTGCCACACTGTGGCAAAACCGCAATATGTTATCTTTTGGCATCTATCTGTGAATTTGTAGAAGTCTCAGCCTTTGTATTTTGGGACTCTTGTTTTCTTTTAGGGAATGAATTTGTCCGACACAACGCCTGGCAACTGACGCGAGTTTACCCCACAGGTCTTCGGACAGACTCCTCAAATTATAACCCCCAAGACATGTGGAATGTGGGATGTCAAATGGGTAAAGTTTTATTCAAGGATTTACTGAGTCTACTCAGATTGTGTATGCAAATTTACCCCAAATGCAATACTGGGAAATAGTGACCATAAAGTAATAACCTTCCAATTGTCATTCAAAATAGCATTTCTACAGGGAGGAACAAAAATACCAAACTTCAAAAAAGCTAAATTTAGCCAACTAAGAGAGGCCATCGGCCTAACTAACTGGGACAAAGTCCTCAAAAATAAAAAATACAGCCACAAAATGGGATATTTTTTAAAAGCATCCTAAAATCTAATTGTGAGAGGTACATACCTTATGGGAATAAAAGGTTAAGGAACAAGAAGAAACCAATGTGGATAAATAGAAATGTAAAGAAAGCAATAAATGACAAAAAGAAAGCATTTAAATCCCTGAAACAGGAGGGCAGCACGGAAGCACTGAAAAACTATAAGGAAAGAAATAGAATATGTAAAAAACAAATAAAAGCAGCAAAACTAGAGATCGAGAGATTAATTGCCAAAGAGAGCAAAACTAACCCTAAAATGTTCTTCAATTATATAAATGGTAAAAAGTATAAATCTGAAGGTGTCGGCCCTCTACAGAGTAATGAGGGGGGAGTCGCAGAGAGCGATGAGGAGAAAGCAAAGCTGTTAAATATTTTTTTCTCCACTGTATTCACTGAAGAAAATAAACTGTCAGATGAAATGCAGAATTTAAAAGTAAATTCCCCATTAAAAGTGTCCTGTCTGACCCAGGAAGAAGTACAGCAGCGACTTAAAAAGATTAAAATAGACAAATCGCCAGGATCGGATGGCATACACCCCTGTATCCTAAGGGAATTAAGTAATGTCATAGCCAGACCCTTATTTCTGATATTTAAGGACTCTATACTGACAGGGAGTGTTCCACAGGATTGGCGCATGGCAAATGTGGTGCCAATATTCAAAAAGCGTCCAAAAACAGAACCCGGAAACTATTGGCCGGTAAGTATAACATCTGTCGTGGGTAACCTGTTTGAAGGTTTTCTGAGAGATGCTATGTTAGAGCATCTCAATGGAAATAAGCAAATAACGCCATATCAGCATGGCTTCGTGAGGGATCGGTCATGTCAGACTAATTGAATCAGTTTCTATGAGGAGGTAAGTTCTAGACTTGACAGCGGCGAATCAATGGATGTCGTGTATCAGGACTTCTCCAAAGCATTTGACACTGTACCACATAAAGGGTTAGTATATAAAATGAGAATGCTCGGACTGGGAGAAAATGTCTGTAAGTGGGTAAGTAACTGGCTCAATGATAGAAAACAGAGGGTGGTTATTAACGGTACATACTCAGATTGGGTCACTGTCACTAGTGGAGTACCTCAGGGGTCATTATTCGGCCCTATTCTCTTTAATATATGTATTAATGATCTTGTAGAAGGCTTGCACAGTAAAGTATCAATTTTTGCAGATGACACTAAACTGTGTAAAGTAATTAACACGGAAGAGGACAGTATACTGTATATACTACAGAGGACAGTATACTGTATATATACTACAGAGGACAGTATACTGCATATATACTACAGAGAACAGTATACTGTATATATACTACAGAGGACAGTATACTGTATATATACTACAGAGGACAGTATACTGTATATATACTACAGAGGACAGTATACTGTATATATACTACAGAGGGCAGTATACTGTGTATATACTACAGAGGACAGTATACTGTATATATACCACAGAGGACAGTATACTGTATATATATATACTACAGAGGACAGTATACTGTATATATACTACAGAGGACAGTATACTGTATATATACTACAGAGGACAGTATACTGCTACAGATGAGGTTTAACACTGACAAATGTAAGGTTATGCACATGGGAAGGAATAATGCAAGTCACCCGTACATACTAATTGGTAAAACACTCGGTAATACTGACATGGAAAAGGACCTAGGAATTTTAGTGAACAGCAAACTAAGCTGCAGAAACTAAGGTCAGGCAGCTGCTGCCAAGGCCAATAAGATAATGGACTGCATCAAAGGGGGCATAGATGCGGGTGATGAGAAAATAGTCCTACCAGTTTAAACATCATTAGTCAGACCACACATGAAAAACTGTGTACAGTTCTGGGCTCCTGTGAACAAGGCAGACATAGCAGAGCTGGAGAGGGTTCAGAGGAGGGCAACTAAAGTAATAACTGGAATGGGGCAACTACAGTACCCTGAAAGATGATCAAAATTAGGGTTATTCACTTTAGAAAAAAGACGACTGAGGGGAGATCTAATTACTATGTATAAATATATCAGGGGTCAGTACAGAGATCACTCCCATCATCTATTTATCCCCAGGATTGTGACTGTGACGAGGGGACATCCTCTGCATCTGGAGGAAAGTTTGTAGACAAAGATAGAAGAGGATTCTTTACAGTAAGAGCGGTGAGTGTTATGGGACGCAGGCGGCGGGCTAATGTTCCCCTGCGCCGCCGGCGTTCCCCGATCTCACTGCAGCACGGACTCTCGCTGCATCCGGCTGCGCTTCTTGGTTCCCGGCGTCTCCGTTGTCATGGTGACGGGGGACGCTGCACGCCCGGCCGCACTCCTCCTGCAGGAGCGGTCGGCGTTCCCCGTCACCATAGGAACCAGGAGGGGCTGAGCGCCAAGCTGGGCGCTCGGCTACAGGCAGGGAGGATGGGTCATGTGACGCTGGCCACGTCACATGATCCCTTTCCTCCACTATATAAACAGGCAACCTGCTGGCCACAGGTTGCCAGTGATTGTCACTTAGGCTGTGTATATCCACCGCGCTACTGCACTGTTTGACCTCTCGGATTTGACCTTTGTTCGTCTTCTGACCCGCCTACTGCCTGCTCCCTGGGTACTGTCGCTACCTCCCGAATTTGACCTCGGATCGTTCTCTGATCAATCTCCTGCCTTTCCCCTTTGTACTTACGCGACCTCACGGACTGACCTCGGCTAGTTGACACGCCATTGTCTCCTCCATTAGGGGGCACCTCCACCTTTGTTTACTTTCCTGTTCTACCGTCCGGATACGGCATGTGTGTGCCGTTCTCTGCCTCAGCTGTCCGTTCCCTCTCTGTCTCTGTCCTCTCCGCTCTGCACTTACGTAGGTCAGGGACCGCCGCCCAGTTGCGCCCCGTCGCCTAGGGCGGGTAGTGCAAGTAGGCAGGGACAGAGTTGGGGATGGCAGTCAGGGGGTGCACTTCCTCTCTTCTTTGCCCAACGTGACAGTAAGACTATGGAGCTCTCTGCCTGAGGAGGTGGTGATGGTGAGTTCACTAAAAGAGTGGCCTGGATGTATTTCTGGAGTGTAATAATATTACAGGCTATAGCTACTAGATAGGGGTCGCTGATCCAGGGAGTTATTCTGATACCTGATTGGAGTTGGTAAGGATTTATTTTTCCCTTAAGTAGGGAAAATAGGCTTCTACTTTACAGTTTCTTTTTTTGCCTTCCTCTGGATCAACTTGCAGGATAACAGGCCGAGCTGGATGGACAAATGTATTTTTTCAGCCTTATAATCTTATGTTACTATAATACAGCCCTGCTATGTATAGGAAAATGACTGATATGATACTGCCCCCCCCCCCCCCCCATGTACAGAAAAAAACTACTATAATACTGCCTCCCATATACATGAATATAACTACTATAATACTGCTCCTATGTACAAGAATATAACTACTATAATACTGCCTCCTATGTACAAGAATATAACTACTATACAGGGAGTGCAGAATTATTAGGCAAGTTGTATTTTTGAGGATTAATTTTATTATTGAACAACAACCATGTTCTCAATGAACCCAAAAAACTCATTAATATCAAAGCTGAATATTTTTGGAAGTAGTTTTTAGTTTGTTTTTAGTTTTAGCTATTTTAGGGGGATATCTGTGTGTGCAGGTGACTATTACTGTGCATAATTGTTAGGCAACTTAACAAAAAACAAATATATACCCATTTCAATTATTTATTTTTACCAGTGAAACCAATATAACATCTCAACATTCACAAATATACATTTCTGACATTCAAAAACAAAACAAAAACAAATCAGTGACCAATATAGCCACCTTTCCTTGCAAGGACACTCAAAAGCCTGCCATCCATGGATTCTGTCAGTGTTTTGATCTGTTCACCATCAACATTGCGTGCAGCAGCAACCACAGCCTCCCAGACACTGTTCAGAGAGGTGTACTGTTTTCCCTCCTTGTAAATCTCACATTTGATGATGGACCACAGGTTCTCAATGGGGTCAGATCAGGTGAACAAGGAGGCCATGTCATTAGATTTTCTTCTTTTATACCCTTTCTTGCCAGCCACGCTGTGGAGTACTTGGACGCGTGTGATGGAGCATTGTCCTGCATGAAAATCATGTTTTTCTTGAAGGATGCAGACTTCTTCCTGTACCACTGCTTGAAGAAGGTGTCTTCCAGAAACTGGCAGTAGGACTGGGAGTTGAGCTTGACTCCATCCTCAACCCGAAAAGGCCCCACAAGCTCATCTTTGATGATACCAGCCCAAACCCGTACTCCACCTCCACCTTGCTGGCGTCTGAGTCGGACTGGAGCTCTCTGCCCTTTACCAATCCAGCCACGGGCCCATCCATCTGGCCCATCAAGACTCACTCTCATTTCATCAGTCCATAAAACCTTAGAAAAATCAGTCTTGAGATATTTCTTGGCCCAGTCTTGACGTTTCAGCTTGTGTGTCTTGTTCAGTGGTGGTCGTCTTTCAGCCTTTCTTACCTTGGCCATGTCTCTGAGTATTGCACACCTTGTGCTTTTGGGCACTCCAGTGATGTTGCAGCTCTGAAATATGGCCAAACTGGTGGCAAGTGGCATCTTGGCAGCTGCACGCTTGACTTTTCTCAGTTCATGGGCAGTTATTTTGCGCCTTGGTTTTTCCACACGCTTCTTGCGACCCTGTTGACTATTTTGAATGAAACGCTTGATTGTTCGATGATCACGCTTCAGAAGCTTTGCAATTTTAAGAGTGCTGCATCCCTCTGCAAGATATCTCACTATTTTTGACTTTTCTGAGCCTGTCAAGTCCTTCTTTTGACCCATTTTGCCAAAGGAAAGGAAGTTGCCTAATAATTCTGCACACCTAATATAGGGTGTTGATGTCATTAGACCACACCCCTTCTCATTACAGAGATGCACATCACCTAATATGCTTAATTGGTAGTAGGCTTTCGAGCCTATACAGCTTGGAGTAAGACAACATGCATAAAGAGGATGATGTGGTCAAAATACTCATTTGCCTAATAATTCTGCACGCAGTGTAATACTGCCTCCTGTGTACAATAATACAACTACTATAATACTGCTCCTATGTACAAGAATATATCTACTATAATACTGCCTCCTATGTACAGAAATATAACTACTATAATACTGCTCCTATGTACAAGAATATAACTACTATAATACTGCCTCCTATGTACAAGAATATAACTACTATAATACTGCCCCTATGTACAAGAATATAACTACTATAATACTGCTCCTATGTACAAGAATATAACTACTATAATACTGCCTCCTATGTACAAGAATATAACTACTATAATACTGCTCCTATGTACAAGAATATAACTACTATAATACTTCTCCTATGTACAAGAATATAACTATAATACTGCTCCTATGTACAAGAATATAACTACTATAATACTGCTCCTATGTACAAGAATATAACTACTATAATACTGCTCCTATGTACAAGAATATAACTACTATAATACTGCTCCCATGTATAAGAATATAACTACTATAATACTGCCTCCTATGTACAAGAATATAACTACTATAATACTGCTTCCTATGTACAAGAATACAACTACTATAATACTGCCCCTATGTACAAGAATATAACTACTATAATACTGCTCCTATGTACAAGAATATAACTACTATAAAACTGCTCCTATGTACAAGAATATAACTACTATAATACTGCTCCTATGTACAAGAATATAACTACTATAATACTGCTCCTATGTACAAGAATATAACTACTATAATACTGCCTCCTATGTACAAGAATATAACTACTATAATACTGCTCCTATGTACAAGAATATAACTACTATAATACTGCCTCCTATGTACAATATAACTACTATAATACTGCTCCTATGTACAAGAATATATCTACTATAATACTGCTCCTATGTACAAGAATATAACTACTATACTACTGCCTCCTATGTACAAGAATATAACTACTATAATACTGCCTCCTATGTACAAGAATATAACTACTATAATACTGCTCCTATGTACAATATAACTACTATAATACTGCTCCTATGTACAAGAATATAACTACTATAATACTGCCCCTATGTACAAGAATATAACTACTATAATACTGCTCCTATGTACAAGAATATAACTACTATAATACTGCTCCTATGTACAAGAATATAACTACTATAATACTGCCTCCTATGTACAAGAATATAACTACTATAATACTGCTCCTATGTACAAGAATATAACTACTATAATACTACCTCCTATGTACAAGAATATAACTACTATGATACTGCTCCTATATACAAGAATATAACTACTATAATACTGCTCCTATGTACAAGAATATAACTACTATAATACTGCCTCCTATGTACGAGAATATAACTACTATAATACTTCTCATATGTACAAGAATATAACTACTATAATACTGCTCCTATGTACAAGAGTATAACTACTATAATACTGCCCCTATGTACAAGAATATAACTACTATAATACTGCCCCTATGTACAAGAATATAACTACTATAATACTGCTCCTATGTACAAGAATATAACTACTATAATACTGCTCCTATGTACAAGAATATAACTACTATAATACTGCTCCTATGTACAAGAATATAACTACTATAATACTTCTCATATGTACAAGAATATAACTATAATACTGCTCCTATGTACAAGAATATAACTACTATAATACTGCTCCTATGTACAAGAATATAACTACTATAATACTGCTCCTATGTACAAGAATATAACTACTATAATACTGCTCCCATGTATAAGAATATAACTACTATAATACTGCCTCCTATGTACAAGAATATAACTACTATAATACTGCTTCCTATGTACAAGAATACAACTACTATAATACTGCCCCTATGTACAAGAATATAACTACTATAATACTGCTCCTATGTACAAGAATATAACTACTATAAAACTGCTCCTATGTACAAGAATATAACTACTATAATACTGCTCCTATGTACAAGAATATAACTACTATAAAACTGCTCCTATGTACAAGAATATAACTACTATAATACTGCCTCCTATGTACAATATAACTACTATAATACTGCTCCTATGTACAAGAATATAACTACTATAATACTGCTCCTATGTACAAGAATATAACTACTAGAATACTGCTCCTATGTACAAGAATATAACTACTATAATACTGCTCCTATGTACCAGAATATAACTACTATAATACTGCTCCTATATATAAGAATATATTTGAACTCTCAGCAGAATGTGTCTATAAACCGAAGATGCTTTATGTGTAAATGGGAAATTGGAGATAAAATTAGCTTCAACTGAACAGGAGACATTGCAGCGCAGTTATGAAATGTCATGTTGATTGCAGGGTAGTAATAGACTCCCAGCGCTAATAACCCTTCCTGTTCTCTGCTTTTACTTCTCAGTGGCCCTCAATTTCCAGACAGCAGGAGTAGAGATGGATCTTAACGATGGACTTTTCCAACAAAACGGACGTTGCGGTTATGTTCTGAAACCTTTGTTTATGAGACACGTAGATACCAATTTTAACCCTGATCTGCCACAAGACACTGCAGGCTACTTTCCTGTCAACCTATCCATACAGGTAATATAAAGGCCAAATTATTCAGGGGGTGTATTAATCCAGTGAACCAGCATAGCTCATTACACTATATAACATATGTATAACTTATACCAGCTGTACATATATAATTATATATAGGAGATACCCAGGTTATACCAGCATGCTCCATATCACTATATACAAGAAGATGTATAACTTATACCAGCTGTACATATATAATTATATACAGGAGATACCCAGGTTATACCAGCTGTACATATATAATTATATACAGGAGATACCCAGGTTATACCAGCATGGTCCATATCACTATATACAAGAAGATGTATAACTTATACCAGCTGTTCATATATAATTATATACAGGAGATACCCAGGTTATACCAGCGTGCTCCATATCACTATATACAAGAAGATGTATAACTTATACCAGCTGTACATATATAATTATATACAGGAGATGCCCAGGTTATACCAGCATGGTCCATATCACTATATACAAGAAGATGTATAACTTATACCAGCTGTTCATATATAATTATATACAGGAGATGCCCAGGTTATACCAGCATGGTCCATATCACTATATACAAGAAGATGTATAACTTATACCAGCTGTTCATATATAATTATATACAGGAGATACCCAGGTTATACCAGCATGCTCCATATCACTATATACAAGAAGATGTATAACTTATACCAGCTGTACATATATAATTATATACAGGAGATACCCAGGTTATACCAGCATGCTCCATATCACTATATACAAGAAGATGTATAACTTATACCAGCTGTACATACAGTTGCAAGAAAAAGTATGTGAACCCTTAGGAATTATATGGATTTCTGCACAAATTGGTCATAAAATGTGATCTGATCTTAATCTAAGTCACAACAATAGACAATCACAGTCTGCTTAAACTAATAACACACAAAGAATTAAATGTTACCATGTTTTTATTGAACACACCATGTAAACATTCACAGTGCAGGTGGAAAAAGTATGTGAACCCTTGGATTTAATAACTGGTTGAACCTCCTTTGGCAGCAATAACTTCCACCAAACGTTTCCTGTAGTTGCAGATCAGACGCGCACAACGGTCAGGAGTAATTCTTGACCATTCCTCTTTACAGAACTGTTTCAGTTCAGCAATATTCTTGGGATGTCTGGTGTGAATCGCTTTCTTGAGGTCATGCCTCAGCATCTCAATCGGGTTGAGGTCAGGACTCTGACTGGGCCACTCCAGAAGGCGTATTTTCTTCTGTTTAAGCCATTCTCTTGTTAATTTACTTCTATGCTTTGGGTCGTTGTCCTGTTGCAACACCCATCTTCTGTTGAGCTTCAGCTGGTGGACAGATGGCCTTAAGTTCTCCTGCAAAATGTCTTGATAAACTTGTGAATTCATTTTTCCTTTGATGATAGCAATCCGTCCAGGCCCTGACGCAGCAAAGCAGCCCCAAACCATGATGCCCCCACCACCATACTTCACAGTTGGGATGAGGTTTTGATCTTGGTGTGCTGTGCCTCTTTTTCTCCACACATAGTGTTGTGTGTTTCTTCCAAACAACTCAATTTTGGTTTCATTTGTCCACAGAATATTTTGCCAGTACTGCTGTGGAACATCCAGGTGCTCTTGTGCAAACTGTAAGCGTGCAGCAATGTTTTTTTCGGACAGCAGTGGCTTCCTCTGTGGTATCCTCCCATGAAATCCATTCTTGTTTAGTGTTTTACGTATCGTAGATTCGCTGACAGGGATGTTAGCATATGCCAGAGACTTTTGTAAGTCTTTAGCTGACACTCTAGGATTCTTCTTCACCTCATTGAGCAGTCTGCGCTGTGCTCTTGCAGTCATCTTTACAGGACGGCCACTCCTAGGGAGAGTAGCAGCAGTGCTGAACTTTCTCCATTTATAGACAATTTGTCTTACCGTGGACTGATGATGAACAGCAAGGCTTTTGGAGATCATTTTATAACCCTTTCAAGCTTTATGCAAGTCAACAATTCTTAATCGTAGGTCTTCCGAGAGCTCTTTTGTGCGAGGCATCATTCACATCAGGCAATGCTTCTTGTGAAAAGCAAACCCAGAACTGGTGTGTGTTTTTTATAGGGCAGGGCAGCTGTAACCAACACCTCCAATATCATCTCATTGATTGGACTCCAGTTGGCTGACACCTCACTCCAATTAGCTCTTGGAGATGTCATTAGTCTAGGGGTTCACATACTTTTTCCACCTGCACTGTGAATGTTTACATGGTGTGTTCAATAAAAACATGGTTTCATTTAATTCTTTGTGTGTTATTAGTTTAAGCAGACTGTGATTGTCTATTGTTGTGACTTAGATGAAGATCAGATCACATTTTATGATCAATTTGTGCAGAAATCCATATCATTCCAAAGGGTTCACATACTTTTTCTTGCAACTGTATATAATTATATACAGGAGATGCCGGCATGGTCCATAATATATTCTCTATATCCCCCTTGCTCACGTTGTAGACTTATTGCGGTGTTATATATTGTGTAGGTGATCAGCGCTCAGCAACTGCCCAAGGATGAGAACAGTAAAGAGCGCTCCATCATAGATCCTCTGGTTCGAGTGGAAATATTTGGGGTTCCCATTGACCAATCAAGGCAGGAGACCAAGTACATAGAGAATAATGGTAAGCTGTAGGACATCCTGTTATCTTTACACCATGGACAGCAGGTACTGAGGTAATATTACTTGGTGTTCCACAAAGCAAAAGCCCATACACATCAGAGGTCTAAGATCTGACACATGGCCTGGCAGTGTAAGGGTTCTTTCAGACGAGCGTATACTGACAGCGTTATTTCAGTATGATTCTGTAGCAGTAAGGTCATGCAGAGACACACAGCATTATAAATCAGTACAATGCCGTCCACTCCTAAGAAACGAGCAGCATTCATACCGGGAAATCACACTTATACACTAAGCACGATTCCCGCACAGGAAACACTTGTCTGAAAGAGCCCTAAGGGTGCGACCACATGGTGCGGTCGTGCCATGGTCATACTGCGGTTAAGGAATGCGAGCACTTACCGCATGTGATTACCACATGTCTAATCCTGCTTTTATGGTGCGTTTCTTTTGTCTGCGTTTGTTTATGGACTGTTGTGGATGATCAACTTAATAGCCAATGCGGTCAGCTGCTGCAAACGGGCAGGCATGTCTTATGGACGACTGGTGCAGATACCACAACTTGGGAAATGAGATGCCGCGGTTCTAACTGTAGAATGACCGCGCTGTGTGGTCGTACTCCAAGCAACATTTCGAGGAGAAAATAACTTGAGCATCTTGTCACAAATACTTGATGAAAAATCTCATCCAATTTTATGTAAACAGGTTCTATGCAGACCTATGTGTCTCCATGGTAACAGACTACATGCACAGCCTTTGTAGTCAGACCCTGCGGGCAGGCTATAGTGTCTTCTAACTGCCCTGTTTTACTGTCTGTTAGGACGTAGTAAAGTCACAGTCTGGACCACAGTCCGTGAACAGTGACGGCCAGTTCGCAGTGTTCGCCAACGAACACATGCGGGATGCCATCTTGACTGACAAGTCCGGTGATGCACAGGTAAGTCCTTACCTGTGCCTGTGACGGGAGCCAGTCTGAAACAAATGCGGTCACCGGGAGCAGGCAGTTCCGAGAACAGCCCGAAGAAGGCCCCCGGCGGCTGTATTCGGAACTGCCTGCTCCCGGTGACCGCATTTGATTGGCACAGGCACAGGAAAGGGCTTACCTGTGCATCGCCGGACTTGTGAGTCAAGATGGCAGCCCGCATGTGTTCGTTGGCGAACACTGCGAACTGGCCATCGCTGTCAGTGAAACCCAAAGATGTTGCCACCCTTCCAAAACCACTTCTTGCAGTATGAAAGCTACCCAGCTACCCCTAAGTATTCACCAGAGCCCACTGCAAGGCAGCAATGACTTGGCTGCTAGAGACCCAGGATACGTCTGCGGAGCTGATAGTGGAATACTGGTGCGGGCACACAAGTAGCCGACCTGCCAGGATAACCAGGGAGGTACAAAAACAAGAAGGGTCAAAAACAGGAAAAGACATACAGTAAACACAGACCACAAACGGTTAATCCAGAGGAGATCCAGGTTGATTATCAGGAGAGTCGATATAAACACATAGCCTAGAATACTAACTGAAATCTCAGGCACGGTTGATAGATGACGGCTGTCTTAAAGGAGTTTTCCAAGACTTTTGTACTGATAGATCAGGGTCTGACACCCGGGACCCCCGGTGATCAGCTTTTTGAAAAGGCATTGGTGCGTGCAGCGGCCTTCTCTCTGCTTTTCCTGAGCCACGTGACAATATGTTCATCGGTACCGATCAAATACTGATGACCTATCCTGAGGACACAGAGGTCAAAACCTGACCGGCTTGGTTTCCAAAGGATGAGGAGGATGATCCCGCGGCGCAAAGAACCAGCCTTTGTTGTCAAACTGGAGACAAATTTATTTTTTGTAGCAGATGGTACAACACGTTTCGGGGTGTTAGAACCCCTTCTTCAGGTACAGACAGCTTGCCGGGACGTGTCTGGTAGACATATTAAGAACATGTGAACGGACCCTTAAAGAGGACCTTTCACCGAATCTTACCCTATGAACTAAGTATACATACATGTGGAGCGGCGCCCGGGGATCTCACTGCACTTACTATTATCCCCGGGTGCCGCTCTGTTCTCCTGCTATGCCCTCCGGTATCTCCGTTCCCTAAGTTATGGTAGGCGGAGTCTGCCCTAGCGCTGGCCAATCGCATTGCAGATCTCACAGCCTGGGAGAAAATAACCTCCCAGGCTGTGAGCTCTGCGCTGCGATTGGCCAGCGCTAGGGCAGACTCCGCCTACCATAACTTAGGGACTGGTATCTCCGCCTACTATAACTTAGTGAGCGGAGATACCGGAGGGCATAGCGGCAGAACGGAGCGGCGCCCGGGGATAATAGTAAGTGCAGTGAGATCCCCGGGCGCCTCTCTACATATCTGTATAGTTAGTTCATAGGGTAAGAATCGGTGAAAGGTCCTCTTTAAGTGTTTTCAGTCCGCAAATTGAGGATCTGCAAAATACAGATACTGGCCGCGTGAATTCCGCATTTTGTGGACTGCACATGGCCGGCCCCATAATAGAAATGCCTATTCTTGTCTGAGATCGCGGACAAAAATGGGACATGCTCTTATCTTTTTTGCGGGGTTCGAGGAACAGAATTACGGATGTGGACCGCGTGCTTTCCGCATCTTTTGCAGCCCCATTGGAATGAATAGGTCCGCACCCATTCCGCAAAACTGCAGAACGCATGCAGACCCAGAACTACGGATGTGTGAATTGACCCTAACCCTCCTAACACAGGAACACCCAGAAATGTCTTGTGAACTCCTGACGCTGTCTGTGGGGTCAGAATAGAGGAGGAACACCTGACTGCAAGATCAGACTACAATCAGTGTTTGTGTGTAGTCTGTAACCATGGAGACACATCAGTCTGCATTTGAACTGTTTACAGAAAATGCTAAGAGATTTTTTTATGAAGTATATTTGCAAAGCTGCATAATAATAAAATCAGTGGCTACACCAACAAAGGAAACCGTGGGTCAGTGCTCTACCCCGCGACTCACCCCAATGTCGTGGATAAACGTAGTAGAAATAGACTTAATGCTGGGGGGGCACTCTGCTATCTGGTGCTGTATGGACTCCTCATAGTCTGTTTACTATACAACTGTAAATTTATTAGAAAAGAATAATAAAAAGTACAGGTGAAACTCGAAAAATTAGAATATTGTGCAAAGTTCATTTATTTCAGTAATGCAACTTAAAAGGTGAAACTAACACATGAGACTCATTACAGGCAGAGCGAGATATTTCAAGCCTTTATTTGTTAGAATTTGGATGACTATGGCTTACAGCTTATGAAACCCCAAAGTCTCAATTTTGAGGTCCCCTTTGCTCAGGGGGTATGGATTAGTTAGCGGACTAGAGGGTGACACTTTGAGCCGAGAATATTGAACCTTTTCACAAAATTCTAATTTTAAGCTGCATTAATGCAATTCATTTTAATTTGAATTACTGAAATAAATGGACTTTTGCACGATATTCTAATTTTTCGAGTTTCACCTGTATATATACAAGATAACATAAATCATAAAATTTATGTGGACGTATAAATCAAGGACAAATGTTCAAATGGTTTATCAACCTAAAAATATAAGTATTAAAAAGTAAAAAATAAAAATACAAATAAAAATGAAGATAAAGTCTTTAAAAACAAGTTTCCTAAATGTGCAAAAATTACTAAATATTTAGGAACATTAGTCACCTGTTGGTATTGCCAGTTCAATCCTCAGATGTGTAAAAACAGGGATATATATCGAGGTATATCAAGATACGAATTCAAGTTATATTGATCTTGATGACTTGGTGGCGCTATTGTCTACCGGTATATAAATATTGTGTAGGTAGCGCTGATGGTTCTTTTGATTGTGTTTCAATCAATATAGCCCATTTTTATATAGAGGATTCTTTTTATCCTATAGATATTGTTCCATAAAGTTATTATTAAATGTAGTGACCAATAATTAGAGGCTTATTCTTCTACATTACCGATCCTTATACCGCTGTATCTGTAAGCTCAGGTTATTGGTGATGCTGCCTGATGCGCGATGTTTCTTCTGCTGCGCTCACCGGCTCATAGCGCGGTCGGGAGTGGCAGCGATATCTTGTCTCAGGATAGTTGCGAGGATGGCGGATGTACTGATGCTCCTGGGGGCTTTGCCTGGCCAAATCGGGTGGTCAGTTCTTTATAAAAACTTAAAAGCAGTGCTTGAATGTATTCATTATACTTTTCACTGCAGGTTATCATTCAAGCACTCCTTTTAAATTTATAAAGAACTGACAACCTGATTTGGCCAGGAAAAGCCCGCAGGAGCATCAGTACATCCGCCATCCACGCAACTATCCTGAGACAAGATATCGCTGCCACTCCCGATACAGTGCCTTGCAAAAGTATTCACCCCCCTTGACTTTTTTCGTGTTTTGTTACATTACAGCCTTAAGTTCAATGTTTTGTTAATCTGAATTTTATGTGATGGATCAGAACACAATAGTCTAAGTTGAAATGAAAAAAAATATATAAATAAAACTATTGTTTAGAAATAGAAAACTTGCCATGTGCGTATGTATTCACCCCCTTTGTTAGGAAGCCCATAAAAATCTCTGGTGCAACCATTACCTTCAGAAGTCACATAATTAGTGACATGATGTCACCTGTCTGCAATCTAAGTGTCACATGATCTGTCATTACATACACACACCAGAGGCTGCAACACCTAAGCAAGAGGCATCACTAACCAAACATTGCCATGAAGACCAAGGAACTCTCCAAACAAGTAAGGGACAATGTTGTTGAGAAGTACAAGTCAGGGTTAGGTTATAAAAAAATATCCAAATCTCTGATGATCCCCAGGAGCACCATCAAATCTATCATAACCAAATGGAAAGAACATGGCACAACAGCAAACCTGCCAAGAGACGGCCGCCCACCAAAACCAAGGACCAGGCAAGGAGGGCATTAATCAGAGAGGCAGCACAGAGACCTGAGGTAACCCTGGAGGAGCTGCAGAGTCCACAGCAGAGACTGGAGTATCTGTACAGAGGACGACAATAAGCCGTACGCTCCATAGACTTGGGCTTTATGGCAGAGTGGCCGGAAGAAAGCCATTACTGTCAGCTAAAAACAATAAGTCTCGTTGTGAGTTTGTGAAAAGGCCTGTGGGAGACTCCCGAAATGTATGGAGGAAGGGGCTCCGGTGTCTGGGGCAAACCCAACACATCACATCACCCAAAGAACACCATCCCCACAGTGAGACATGGTGGTGGCAGTATCATACTGGGGGGACTGGGAAACTGGTCAGAGCTGAGGGAAAGATGGATGGCGCTAAATCCAGGGATATTCTTCAGCAGAACCTGCCCCACTCTGTGCGTGATCTGAGGCCAGGACGGAGGCTCACCTTCCAGCAGGACAATGACCCCAAACACACGGCTAAAGCAACACTTAAGGGGTTTAAGGGGAAACATGTAAATGTGTTGGAACGGCCGAGTCACAGCCCAGATCTCAATCCCATAGAAGATCTGTGGTCAGACTTAAAGATTGCTGTTCACAAGCGCAAACATCCAACCGGAGCTGGAGCAGTTCTGCAAGGAGGAATGGGCAACAATCCCAGCGGTAAGATGTGGCGACTGCTCCTAGAGACTTATCCAAAGCGACTTAGAGCTGTGATTGCCGCAAAAGGCGGCTCTGCAAAGTATTGACTTCAGGGGGGTGAATAGTTCTGCACATTGACCTTTTCTGTTATTTTGTCCTATTTGTTGTTTGCTTCACAATAAAAAACAAACATCTTCAAAGTTGTCGGCATGTGCTGTAAATTACATGATGGAAATCCTCAAACAATCCATGTTAATTCCAGGTTGTGAGGCACCAAAATACGAAAAAAGTCAGGGGGGTGAATACTTTTGCAAGGCACTGTGTATCGCCGTTTTTACACATCTGAGGATTGAACTGCCAATACCTACAAGTGACTATTGTTCTATATATTTCGTCATTTATTTGCAAATATAGAAAACTTGTTTTTAAAGACTTTATCTTCATTTTAATTTCTATTTTTATTTTTTATTACTTATATTTTTAGGTTGATCAACCAATTGAACATTTGTCCTCGATTTATACGTCCAGATAAATTTTATGATTTATATAATCTTGTATTTATACTTTTTATTAGTCTTTCCCAATACATTTACAGTTGTATAGTAAACAGACTATAAGGAATCCATACAGCACCAGATAGCAGAGTGCCCCCCCAGCATTAGGTCTATTTGCAAAGCTGGTTAATCTTAGATGCATTGACGCAATAAATAAAATGGTTTACAAAAGTTCACACCCCCGCATAGAAACAGCAGGAAAATCAGCCAATTATAGGACTTGTAGGGCCCCACTTAGGGCACATGCAGAAATCGGAGGTCACGTGGAAAAATCCGTACAGTATAATCTATGGGGCGCATTTCAAGTGGATTCCACGCAGACTTCAGTGCAGAATACGCAACAAAATATGCATTGAAAATAGGCTGTGTGAACATACCCTTAGTATGGGAAGGCTGCAGGACTGTCAACAGAAAGGTTCTGCATGTAGACAACAGGGACTACAAACTGACCCGAAGGACATGTAGTAAACCTCACCCAAAAAAATAAATCAATGGACAAGCGGTAATTGCACTACACGTGTATGCGGAGACTTCTCTGCGTGCATTCCCTATTTAGAACATCTGCTAGTAAACGGCTGATGTCCTGGACTCCATGTGAATTTGTAGGCTGCAGATCTCATCAATATTTCATGTGGCCAAGCATAGGCGAGAGGTAACTGCACACCAACGTCTGTCCTTCCATCTAAAGGATTTAACCCCATGTGGTACGAGACACTGCAATTCAAGATCCACATCCCTGAACTGGCCCTCGTGAGGTTCGTGGTAGAAGACTACGACAAGACCACGAGGAACGATTTCATCGGACAGTATACCCTCCCATTCAAGAGCATCAAGTCAGGTGAGCGCCTGATGTCCCTGACCTGTACGCATTCTGACTGTTTGCAAGTTCTTGGCTCGTCAGCAGCAAATATCGGGCAGCATGTAGATGACATAGGGGATGACCTTAGAGATGACCCTGTGATCTAGAAGCAGGTGAGGATCAGCTAAGGCTGGGCTAAGACCTAACCACAAATTTGTACACATGTATCCTATAGCAATCGTAAATTCATGTTTATGGTGAGCTAGCTCCAACCATTGATACAAAATACAGTGAATTTAGAGGACGTCCCTGCACCCCTTTCTTATTTTCCTCACTGGCTGGTGAATGGGCTCCCAATTGTGGTTGATACTACTGAAATGCTATTGCTATCTCTTATATTAAAGGGGTTGTACAGGAATAGAAAAACATGGCTGCCTTCTTCCAGAAACAGCACCACCCCTGTCCATAGGTTGAGTATGGTATTGCAGCTTCAATGGTGCCGAGATGCAATATCAGACACAACCTATGGACAGGTGTCGTGCTGTTTCTGGAAGAAGGCAGCCATGTTTTTTTATTTTTTATCCTAAGCAATCCGTTTAAAGGTTGAGGTTGCAAACATATGAGCTGAGAACTGTTTAGCTCCGCCCACTGTCTGCCACATGACCTACCAGCTCAGCTGTAACATTGTAACTATCCCCTGAGCTCCCACGATGCACTGCTCTCTGGTCACAGGAAACCAGCAGAATTCTGGATTTACAGAAGAAAACGTCTTTTAACTTAAAATCAGTACAAGATGGATGAAACAAAGGATTGACAATGTCACCCAAAATTTTATGTAGATTTCACCTGTGAAATGTTGTAAGGTGTTAGTGAAAAGTGGAGCTGTCCTTTAAATCTTATAAAGCTCCTGGGCCCCAGTGTACCCCCGAAAAACACACATTATTTTAGTATTGGTCTCATTATAGGGGAAAGAAGGCCCTTTTAGGCCCCAGAACCAAGATGCGACCACAACCTCTGCACCCGCTATAGATATACTCCTCCATACATGCCGCTGTACAATTCCTGATGGTATTCCGGACTATCCTTTGGTAGATGTGCTTGTATATTTCCAATTCCGGTGAACCCCCCCCCCCTCCCCCCACATACATTTCTCTATAATTGACATGCTTTTTTTCCCCCCACAGGTTACCGCCACATCCACCTCCTTTCCAAGGACGGCACTAAAATCCCACCAGCCTCGCTGTTTGTTTACATCCGTATAACAGACAGCGCAAATCCAGTGCAGGACACGGAGGGTTAATAGATATGGCCACCACTTGTATGTCCAGTGACAGTCCTGAAGCTCGGCCTTACTGCTGTTCCGCTATATTTTGCACTCCCCCTCCCCCACAGAACGCTATGTTGTATATACTTGTACATGGTGTTATTTTTTATGTATTTAATGTACAGAGGTGTACTTGGTGCTATTCTATTGAAAATGTTATGTTGCTGATTAACCTATGAAGATAGTGTTCCCGCTGTAACCCAAGCCATGAGCTGGACCTCGGCGCTGCCCCCTGCAGCATGAACGGTGTTAGCCATCTTGCAATATGACCTCAATTAATAGGGTTGTTTGATCTACAGATTGTGGGGCCCCTGGGGTATAGTCAATGGCAGGGACCAAACATGATCAGATGGGATGGCCGGGGCGACCACAAAGTGAATAGATATTTATTTATAAATGACTGCAAAGGATCTATTGACTTCAATCAGTGCTGGAGACACCCCACCACTTTAGCTTGCAGAGAGGGGTCCCAATTAAAGGACCCCCCCCCCATTAGCTCAAGGTGCCCTAATGGGAAATCTCACCCAGAAAACCCCTTTAATGGAGGCACTGTGAAGTATTAAACACTATTCTAGAGCGCTCTTCTGACGTGTGTATCTGCCCTCCGCAGACTGAACTCTCTATATACCGTGCTGTCAGTGGAAGGATGGGGTGACACTTTCCATAAGGCTAGGTCCACGCAGCCACTTTTGTCGGGGCATTGCAGTACAAGGTTGTATGTTGTCATAGCCTCAACGCAAAAGCCTTGCATTGCAGCCATCAGCTTAAAGGGGTAATCCGCAGGGGCTGTAAACTGATAAAATGGGTTCCCTCCCTTATGTTAAAAGCACCCCCACAATACACTGATCATACAGTCCCAGAGATCAGCTGTCATCTATGAGAAAACCAGCAAGTAAGAACCTATAGCACCACCACAATTCTTACTGAAATCAGCAGGTTGCCCATGTAATGCATGGATATGCTGGGTCCTCCAGAGCAAGTCACACGCTTTGTAGCCGGTCTTGCCTCATAATTATGTTATGATTAATTGCTTAATATACCAATTATACAGAGCTCCAAATCTTGGGCATTTATAAAACATAGTATTTTAGCTACCTGCAGCCACCGCTAGGGGGAGCACTAAACTTGCTGCTTACTGTCTTATTATTGATTTCAATGTATACACTTCTGAGCTCCCCCTAGTGGTGGCTGGAGGCAGACAGATTTGTATTATTTTTTTCAAGTGGGTTGTTCTGCTGGACATGCTCCCCTATAGAAATTTAGTAGTGTTTATCGAGCACCAAAGTGCTCGGGTGCACGAGTAGAACACTTTGGGATGCTCGGGTGCTCTATGGAGCACCCGAGCACAATGGAAGTCAATGGGAGAACCCGAGCATTAAACCAGGCACCCCCTGCTCTGAAGAGGGGAGGGTGTCTGGTTCACAGGAAAAGGTCAGAAATTGATGAAAACACCACCGAAATGGTTCGGGAACAGCATGGGGAGGATGTCTGGATGCATCTTGGACTCCCAGGTCGCTGCTGGGAACCATGTTGTCCGAGTAGTACGCCACTTTTACAGACTGACAATAATACGCACCAAAGCGAAGATAAAATCGATTTTAGAGGAAAAATTGTTGGGAAACATTCTTTCCTGTATTTTTTACTTGTATATAAAGTGCAAGTGCTGCCAAAAATTACAAGGAAGAGGCGCTCCGATACAACCTGTATATCACATAAAGGAGGGCCTCATTCACATTGTGGTACAATTGTTCAGGTAGTGGGACTCCTACACTCATAAAGCCTATGCACTAAGGGAAAGGGCTGCCAAAAATTACAAGGAAGAGGCAATCCAATACACCCTTTATTACACATATCATACACACCCTTGAAAAATTATGATTGATGGCCTGCTGGTGACCCTCTAAAACATTAGGGGCAAGGGCAGACTAATAAGCATGTTAAGATAGAGGAGGACGAG